>NC_138357.1:129801209-129872305 GCF_046562875.1 Panthera onca | reverse complement strand
CTCTTTGTTATAGTTGTTACTGGTATTTTGATAGAGAATTCATTAAATCTGTAGATTGCTTTGCATACTATGGACATTTTAACAATATTTGTTCTTCTACTTCATGAGCATGGAATATCTTTCCATTTGTTTATGTCATCTTCAAATGTTTTCATCAATATTTTATAGTTTTCAATGAGTGGGTCTTTCACCTCTGTGGTTGAATTTACTCCTAAATATTTTATTATTTTTAGTGCAATTGAAAATGGGATTGTTTTCTTAATTTCTCTTTCTGCTACTTCATTATTAACGTGTAGAAATGCAACAGATTTCTGTATATTGATTTTGTACCCTGTAACTTGGCTGATTTCATTTATCGGTTCTAGTAGCTTTTGGTGGCTTTTGTAGTTCTTTGTTCCTTTCTTCTCTTGCTTTCTTCCGTTGTGGTTTGATGGCCTTTAGTGATATGCTTCAATATCTTTTTCTTTTGTTTTTTGCATATCTATTACACGTTTTTTTATTTGTGGTTGCCATCAGGTTTATATATAATATCCTATGCGTATAGCAGCCTATATTAGGTACTGGTTGCTTAAGTTTGAACCCATTTTAAAAGCACTAAATTTCACCCCCCCACACACACACACATTTTATATGTATGATTTCATATTTTACTTCCTTTTATTTTGTGAATTCCTTGACTGATTTCTATAGCTATAATTGATTTTACTGCTTTTATGCTTTAGCTTCCATACTGGTTTTATAAGTGATTGATCTACCACTTTGGTTATGTTTGTATGCCCCCGTGAATTTTTTTCCTTTCCTAATTTGCTTGCTCCTGATTATGGCCTTTCCTTTCCAAAGAATTCCTCTTAACATTTCTTGTAAGACTGGTTTAATGGTGAGGAATGCCTTTTACTTTTGTTTGTCTATCTCTCCTTCTATTCTGAACGATAGCCTTGCTGGATAGAGTATTCTTGGTTGCAGGTTTTTTTCTTTCAGCACTTTGAATATATCATACCACTCCCTTCTGGACTGCAGAGTTTCTTCTGAAAAATCAGCGGATAGACTTAAGGAGTTTCCCTTGCATATAACTTTTTTCTCTTGCTGCTTTTAAAGTTCTCTCTTTACCACTATTTTTTGCCATTTTAATTATTATGTGTCTTGGTGTAGACTTCCTTGGGTTTATTTTGTTGGGGACTCAGAGTCTTCTGAATCTTGATTTGTCTCCTTCTCCACATTAGGGAATTTTTCAGCTATTATTTCTTCTAACAAATTTTTCTGGCTGCTTTTCTCTCTCTTCTCCTTCTGGGATCCCTATAATGCTAATGTTATTACATTTGATGGTGTCACTGAGTTCTCTCTTCTCATTTTATATTGTTCTTTTACTCTTTCCTTTTCAGCTTAGTTGCTTTCCATTACTGTTCTTTCAGTAATGATCTGTTCTTTTGCTTCCTCTAGTCCACTATTTATTCACTCTAGTGTGTTTTTAATTTTAGTTAATGAGTTCTTCATCTCTGGTTCTTTTTTTATATTTTCTAATATCTTTGTTGAATTTCTCACTATGATCCTCTACTCTTTTCTCACATCCAGTAAGTATGTTCATGACCATTACTTTGAATTCTCTATTGGGTATATTGCTTATCTCTGTTTCATTTAGCTCTTTTGCTGTGCTTTTGACCTGTTCTTTCATTTGGGACATAAGCCGCAGTTTCATTTTGTCTAACTCCCTGTGTCTGTTTCTATGTATTGGGAAAGTCAGCTATGTCCCTGATCTTGAAAAAAGTGGTCTTATGAAGAAGAGGCCCTGTAGTGTCCTGTTGTGTAATGTCCCCTGTTCACCAAAAACTAGCATTTCAGGTGTCTTCTCTGGGTGTTGCATGCCCTAGGGCTGTGATTGTTGAGTCATGTTTGCCATCAGTTGTCATCTGCAATGGCCTTCTTTGCCTGTTGTGGACAAGGTTTGGTCCCTGTGATGTTAAAGGGCCAGTCTGGGGCCACCTTGGGCTTGAGTTGGGTCAGACCAGATGCCTGGCCTCACCCCATTTGCCAGAACTGTGGTTGTACCAAACTTCAGGGTGCTCACTTTCTGCTGCCCGCTGTGAGATCATCGTTGGTGGGTAGAGCTGGCAGTCAGAGGTCTGTACCCATCCCAGAGCTGGGAATATAGTCAAACTGATGTGTGTGATTATATTCCCTCTCCCAGGGCAAGAGTCACTTGGGAGTGGTCCTGGACAGTGTTGGAGCTGCCTGCTGCTTACAAGATGAGAGGCATCTAGTGCTGCTTTGGATGGACTCCTGCCCAGTGGGGATGGTTGGAGGGGGCAGCCTGCAGGAGAATGCAGGAGTGGGTGAAGCGGTGTTAGCAAGCTACATGGCAAGTGTTCCAGCTGGTTCCTGCAGCTGTCTGGGTATCTGGATTAGGGTGGGGGTAGGGGAGAGAAATGGTGCCTGCCAGGTCTTTTATTCTTGGAGAAGTCTCCTAAAAATCCCTGCCCTTCCAGGAGAAGTTCTGAGATTAGTAAATAAATCTCCTTTCTCAATATCCCAGCCACTTTTCAAACTGCCACTTCTATGCTGTATCCCTGCAGGGCTGTTTGTTATGCTGTCTCTTTAAGGATGGAGACTGTTTCCTCTTGCCCTCCAGCTCTCCCAGAGCCAAGCCAAGTGATTTTTAAAATTCTAGGTGTTAAGCTCCAGTGATTGTAAAAGTTAAAAAAAAAAAAAAAAAAAAAAAGTTAAGCCCCTCTGTCTTTCAAAGACAAATATTACGGGGGTTTGTCTCTACAGTGCAGGTCACCCATGTCTGGGGTGCCTGGCAGGAGATCTCTTCCTCTCCCTTTTCCGTGCTTGTGGCATCCCTCACATTTGTGGTTGGTTTTCCTGGGGGTCTGGTTCTAACCACATCTCCATTATTCCTCCCATTCTTTTCATTGTGGCCTCTTCTCTTCAATTAACTGTGGAGGGTCTGTTCTGACCGTCTTCAGGTTGTTTTCTGGGTTGGTTACACTGATACGGGTGTATCGAGGGGTATCCATGAGACAAATGAGCTTAGGATCCTCCTACTTTGCCATCTTTCCCAGAAATTCATATTGCATTTTTCATTTATCTTTTACCTGTTTGTTTTTTTTAATGTACTCTAGATACAAGTCCCTTGCAGGTTATATAAATTATAAATATCTTACTGTATAGTTTAACTTTTCACTTATATTTTATCTTCTTTTTTTTTGATAGGGAAAAATGTTTTTTAATTACACACTCAATCCATTGGATGTATTTCAAAATACCCCCCAAAACACTTTTCTTCATTTATCAGTGAAAGAAGTTAGAAAGTAATGTCAAAAAAATAGCATATGGCAATCAAATTTCCCTGAAAGTCACAGTCACGTATAGAGTACATCCTAGAAAAGAGGAGGGGCCAGACAGGTTCTCCCTACTTTCAGGAATTTCATCAAGTACTGGACCTACTCATGGGTGGAGAGAAAAGGCAACTTTTAACTATGAGTATGTTATTAAATGAGGCGTTTACTATACTCCTTCCTAAGAGTACCAGGTGGGGGACAAGTGTTCTAAACTTGATCTAGGAAATGGAATGTGGAGTCAGTCCATCCTCTTCCCTCTAAGAGCTGTCCAGTGGCTAATGAATTTAAAAAACATGACTAAATAAAAACAAATGCCCCACATACTCTCTCCTCCCCCCCCCCCAATAAAGGTAAAAGAAAAAACCTGGATTTCCCAGATTATTCTCCAGAATAATAGTTGCTTTATATATTTGGTATAAGTGGGATGTTAAAGTCCTTTACTGTTAGTTCATTGCTATCAATTTCTTCCTTTACATATCTATTAATAGTTGCTTTATGTATTTGGCTGCTTTCATGTTGGGTACATAAATATTTGCAACTCGAGAGTGGATGGAGCCTGGGAGTAGCTTTAACAACCCAAATTCGTCGATTACAGAGTCATCACAAGCATGCCTTGCTTTTAAACAACAAAAAAAATATTTTTGAAACAACAAGATAAAAACCTAGTACTAATCACTTTCTGACAATACACAATTACTGAATTAACTAATATTGAGAAGGGGAAGGGAATCATACCTATGGGCCTTGTCTCACACAAGTGCATGTTTGTAGGTGCAAGGCACTTGTCATTATTGCAGAAATGAATTTTAATTTTTCATCTTTAGTTTAACATTGCTTTTAGTACAATGCTGACACCAGCAGTGCAGAAAGGACTCTGGAGAGTTGTTCATAGCAGCAGCTCTCCTTTGGTTCTGGAGGCTCCAGGCCAGCCAATATTGCCTGGTCACATACATTCTTTAGGCCTTTCTGTGAGTGCAGAACCCGCCACATATTTGACCACCTTCAGGTCATGGGCCAGCTTTTCACATCATTTCAGCAGTCTCTTTGTTCTTGGTTTCTCAATCGTAGAGGAGTCATCTTTAAGATCAATTTGGGTCCCAACAAGCAAGAAAGTCTTGGGACAGTGGTAAGTTATCTCAGGCACCCACATTTCCTTCACATTTTCGAGTGAGGAGGCAGAGATCACTGAATAACAGACTGGAATACATTTGTAGAAATGTATTCGTAAATACGTTGAAATACGTTTGTAGAATAACTTGGCAGTTGTAATCTGTCATAGTCCTCTTGCCCCGCAGTATCAGAAAGTCCAAGAGTGTATGGCCCCCTATCGATCATAATGGTGACTGCATAGTTGTCACCAAGAGTCGGTACATATTCAGAAATGTGTTTGTTGTGTAGGATATCAGGAGACACGTTTTACCAACAGCACCGTCACCCACAGCAACGCACTTAATTGTCTGCATTACTGAAACAATTTTGTATCCACTTTAAATATTTCAAATTCGGTGGTGATCTCAGCTTCTCCGCAGGGGCATTGGCAGTGCCGTGTGGTGTCTCCTCTTGTATTTTATCTTCTGATGAACAAAAGTTTCTCTTTGACACGTAGTTGAATTAGTCAACCTTTTTTCTTTTATAGTTAGAATGTTTGGGAGCCTGTTGAAGAAATCCTTCCATACACCGCGGTCATGAAAACGTCTCCTATTTAACTTCTGGGAGCTTTATTATTTTCCTTTCACATTTAGATCTATAATCCACTTAATTGATTTTTCTATATGATGTGGGATAAGGGTCCCTTTTTCTTCTAAATGGATATTCACCATTTATTGACAAGGTGATCCTTTCCCTACTTTAATGTAAGGCTAGCTTTTTCATAAATGAAAGATAATAAATGTGTTGCTATATCTGGACTTTTTATTCTTTTTGTTCTTTGTTCTATTTGCTGGTCCTTGCACCAGTATACCTACTATTTTAATGTAGATTTAATATGTCTTGATATCTGAAGCATAAATCCTCCCAATTTTATTTACTTCTTTAAACTCTTCTTGGCTATTCTTAGTAATGTCCTTTTTGTCATTAGAAATATTTATTCTTTGTGCTTTCTCTCTTTTTTTCCTTTGTCAGTCTTAGTGCAGGTATGTATCACTTTTGTTGGTCTTTCCAAAACCCAACATTTGGTTGTATTGATTTTATTTAAAGTTTGCTTTTCATTTCAGTAGTTTCTGCTTTTGTCCTTAGAACTTTTCTTCTCCTTTTGAGGGGTTTAATTTGCTGTTCTTTCCTAACTTTTTAAGATAGAACCTTGGGTTATTGATCTTTTCATCTTTTCTATTACATGCATTTAAGGCTGTGAATTTCCCTCAGCACGACCTTACCATATCCTACAAGTTTTAATATGTAATATTATTATTTTTACTCAATTCAAAATATTCTAACTTCCAGTATGGTTTATTTTTTTGACACATGATTTATTTAGAGAGGCATTCTTTAGTTTCCAAAGTTAGGGGAGTTTCCTAGTAGCTTTTGCTATTGATTTCTAGCTTAATTTCCATACCCTATGTTAAGTTATTTGTACCGATCATCTTTATTACTCTAATAATTTTTAAATTATATGAACCTTATTCAATTGTGAAATATTACTTTATAACCATTATTATGGGAGCATCTCTTTTACCAGTGTTAAAGAAACACTGTTCATTTTGTGTCTGTAACTGACTGCTTATTTTTTAGCAGGTATCATTATGCTTTATTTCTCTTTAATAATTGGAAATTATGCTATTTTTTAAAATGTCATCTTTCTCTACTTCTTTTGTTCTGCAGGAGGAGAAGTTGACCTCAGTGACCTGGAAAATGTCTTGCAAAATACGGGGATAGAGTCCTCACCAGAGCATTCGGAGCTAAAGAAATTACTTCCAATTAATGGTGGGCATTTCAAATATCAGAATAGTCTTCAAGAGAGTTAATATAGTCATCCAGGGAGTTGTTCAGCCATTGCAAGTATCAGGTAGAATCTTGAGGGAATTAGAATTATAGCCTAAAATTTTTTTATAATCCAAATCTCCATGTTTATTCTAGATCACTTAGAAGTTAGAGTTAAAAATACCCATAATTCTAAAGGTAATTATTTTTAATATTTAGGAATACATAAATTACCATTTAAAAATATGTCTAAATCAAGAGGCTCATCAATCATCAGTCTTGCCATTTGGACTAAGGAATATTGATAGTTATTTTTCCTTCCATTGAGATGCCTTGGGTTGGAGAGGAGGACGAGGAGAGATGTAGAACTATACTTACTAGTAGAGGGGGTAAAATGTGGACTCAGAAAAAATACAACATAAGGAAGTGTTTTTTCTTTGGCCTGGTAAATATTAATAATTGTCTCAGGTGCTAAAGAATTGATTTACCATATTAAGAATTTCGTTTACATTTTTTGTTTTATTATTTCTAGAAGATACTAGGTAAATTTTAGGAGCAAATTATTTTATGCTGTATATTTCTGAACTTGGATATTTGATATTGTTTTAGCATGTCTAGATGTTTTCTCTATGACCTAAATTATGTGTTTCTTGCAGCTACAGCTAGTAGAAGAATATATAAGACTAGTTTGCTGAATTGTGCAGATGTAAAAGGTGAGTGAGATTCAAATAAAGATGTCAGATTGAGACTCTTGTGTTTTGCTTTTTTTCTTATTAAATATTGCCCCCTGCCATTCTCATATATATTTCCACGATTAGTTTTAATACACACATATGTTCATACTGATTAAATAATTTTGTCTTGTTTTTAAAAGGTGTTCTAAATATTTAGGTTTACCTAGATTTTTGATGTGGAAATAATAAAATTTAGGCCCAGCTATAAAAATTTAAGATAGTATATCTTGAAATACAGTGACCAAACTGAATCTCCTTGTATAAATGTTTATATAAAAAAAACTATTATGTTTGCAGTTTTGCTGCTAAAATTAACCTGAGTGGTGTCTCAGCCTTATTCTGATGTATTGTGTTATGTAAGCTTATCTTCAGTGTAGGATATTTTGGGTATAAATGAATAGATAATTTTAGTCCATTAGTATTTCTCTTTAAAAATTTAAATGTCCTTAGCCTCTTTTTTTATGATGAAATTGATACCACCATACATTAGGAATTTATATTATATTTTGATTTTTATTTTAATGTCCTCATATCTTTCTCTTTTGTTGGGTTGCAAGATGATGACCATGACCTTGACTCTATTCTTGAAAACATGGCAATCAGACTTACAGCTGAGGAACTTAATGATGTACCAGTTGCTTCAGATGCTTCAGATGTACCAGTTGATGGTGAATGATTTAGATATCATTATGCCTTCATGAAAATTTGGGTTTTGCAGCTGACATTTTTTATAGGACTTATGTAGCTGAAATAAGAATTATTTTTTCTCTCAATATATTAATCTAAAGTTGATACTTATTCGTTTATTTAACAAACATTTACTGAGCACTATGTATCATGTATTCTGCTCAGTGCCAGAAATACAGTGACCACGAAATACAGACATAGTCCTTGACCCAAGGAACGTAATGTCTAGTGTATCACATTTCTTAGTATTCTAGTAGAGGCTGAGAATGTTGCTGGGGCCTCAGTCAGGTTAGTAGTTTTCACAGGAACAAGGGCTTTGGTTTCAGCCAATATGAATGACATTTTTGCTACTTCTATGTAGGTATGGATCATCATATCCTTGGACCAGACTTCACGATTCAAGGTCAGTATTGTATGTATTAAATAAAATATAAGGATTGAAGTGTGATGTATCACAAAGTAATCCCCACTTTAAATAAACCAAAAAAGAATATATTTAGCTGAGCACAATCCACTGAGGTCAAGCAATATCACCTAGAAACATTTTACTGAATACTGCCTCTTACCTGGAAAAATATTTTTTTTCACTTGATTCATATACTATTTAGTTATGTCTTTGCCATGGGTTTTATACCCTTCTGATAGGGTGAGGTTTTTTTTCCCCAAAAGATATTTTTATTAAATCATTCCTTAATTTTCAAGTACTACTGTGTACCAATGAAAAACTTGTAGTTAGTTTTTTATTTGCTTATTTTCTTTATGCTTTTAAGTTTCCCTGGGACATCTGGAAAAAATAATTAAGTGGGACTATCAACAATTGCCAGAGGTTATTTTTAGCTTCAGAAACTCACTTGTCGATGTCAGATAAAAGGCAGAATAGGAGCCACCGAAAAACTCTCTCCTCCATAAGAGCAATGAGCAAACTGGCAAAAATTGTCAAAATTAACATTTTCAGAACTGGAAATTAACCAAAGGTTTGCTGCAATCTGGGGAGGATTTAAGAGAAAAAAGACTGAATCTCAGTAAGAATAGTGAGCTTTGTGATATTTTAATTTGCCCTATTCCCATCCTCTGTCTCACAGCTCCATAATAGCCTTGAAAAATAACATTTTCTATTTGCAGTGAAAACTAGTAGCCTGGAAACCACTGGAGGGAGCAGAGGGGAACTGGAGCTCTTTCAAAGCCTTATTGCCAAAGAACTGTCATTATTTGGTCTGTTTGGTGGTTCCTTGGAGTGAGGCTTTATATCTGTCTCCCTTTATGTATGAATTGATAAATGAATAATCCATGAGTATGGAAAGATGAATCAACTGAAAAGAGCAGAAAAGAATAAGAAAAAATAATAATTGTTTGGAGTCATAAAGAACTAATAGCAATTACTGCAGTGGTAGAGTAATAATTAGTCAGCAGCCATACTGAAATGGACGCAGTGATTAGAAAGAAGAGGAGAAAGTATGTTAGTAAAAGACATGAGATGAGAATTATGGCCTTTACTTCTTTTACTCTTGGTACCTGCATGAGTCTTGTCCCTGCCAGAACAAAGATGAACACAGAGAGCATGAACTGTCCTGTAGAGTTTATGAACTAGTGTGGCATCATAAAATGTTTTTCCTAGACTCCGAGTCCATTTTGCAAATACAAATTGAACCCCAGAAAGCCTGAAATTAAAAATTAAAAATGGACTCAAATAAAATAGTGGAAATACTGGACTCTGCCTTAAGTTTTTTTACAGTATGGGTACTTTATGTTTTCATTCTAAAGCTCTATCATTTTCTGGATCCCAACTAAGTCTTTTTTTTTTTTTTTTTTTTTTAACAACTAATGGGAACTTTGATGTTGGTATCTTAATGGATGGAATGGGTGGAATAAAAGCCAAAACAGGTCATAGAATAACAACTAAGAGTAAGATGCTACTAGAAATCTAAGAACCAAATTATTTCCACTAAATTACAATATAATGCTCTTTCCACATCATGATTGCATGGACTTTTAAAATCTGTCTTACACATCTTATAAAAATGTTTATGTATAAATGCCTACAGTTAGATAATAGATTATCAGAACTTTTAGCAATAAAACTTCAGTGCTCTTTGTTGTTTCCCAAGTCATTATCTGAAATCTCTGCCAATAATTAGCATACCTTCTTTTATGGCGGAAAGCTAAATTCCAGTTTAACACAGTAAAAAGTGAAGGAAAGTTTTGGTAAAGTTAGAGGCGATCTCAAAGCAATAAAAGTGCTGATAAAACTATTTAGATCAGCAATCTGTATCATTCTAATGTACTGCAAAGTTTATACTCAAATCGCATGCTCTGTTGCCCTGCCTATCATTCAGAGATTATGCTAGAAATAACGAGAAACCTTCTCTGTAGGCCCAAAGGCCTATTTTTTTAGGCTGGGTCTCTTTTCATTCAGCAGTTAGCTGTAATGCTACAAAGGCAATTTTTTTTTTTTAATTGTGTGGAATCACGACATCATTCACAATAATACCAGAAGTCTCCCTTCTTTTGCTTTGAAGGAGAGGTTGAGGTCAATGACATGAAAAAAGTTCCAGGAAACATGGGGATAGAACTCAAAGATAAGAAACAGGGAGAGTTGGTGAACAATCTGCCAGTCGATGGTGAGAATTTCTCTAATAATTCTATTTCATATCTAAGTGAAAAAGATTGTCCAAAAAAATCTTTTACAAGGTAATGACTGTTTTCTCTTACGAAGAAATACCAACGGTGTCATCTCATTCTTAGTTGGGAATGAGGTGGCTTTAGTCAGAAATCCTGCGACCATGGTTGAGAAATCCTGGCTATTATTCTTGAATACACTGTGATTCTGAAATTTTAAAATGAGAAGAGGAAAAGGAAGGCATTGAAAAGTATGAAATGGAAATAAATGAGAAATTACAAAGAATAAATGGATGGGAGGGGTTCTGCCTGTTAGAGGGCCAGCAATAACTGCCTTAGGTGCCAATGAATGAAGAGTGGCCTTATTTTCTCCATTTCATATATTTTTAAAAATTATTGAGAGTATATTTGTACTGTATGGAAATGTAAAATCTGACTTTGTGAAATGATGGCTTCTCTGTTGCTTAATAACGAATTTTGGTGAGATTTTGATTTGTATGCTTCTTAAAGCTGATACATCTGTCAGGATAGGCTGATGGTTGGCACGGAGGCCTTTTTCATTAATTTATTCTAAACCAAAGGATAACTGACATATAACATTAGTTTCGTGTGTACAACATAGTGATTCAACAATTACACACATTATGAAACACCATGGGAAGTGTAGTTGCCTTCTGTGGTCATAGTTATTACATTATTGACTCTGTTCCCTATGCTATACTTTTCATCCCTCTGACTTATTTTCTTTATAACTAGAAGTTTGCACCTCTTAATCTTCTATTTCACCTAATCCCCCACCCACCTCTACTTTGGCAACCACCTGTTCTCTCTATTTATGAGTCTGTTGTTTGTTTGTTTTACTTTTTAGATTCCACAAGTAAGCAAAATCATACGATATTTGTATTTCTCTGTCTCACTTACTTCATTTATCATAATAGCCTCCAGGTCCATCCATGTTGTCATTAATGGCAAGATTTCATTCTTTTTTACGGCCGAGTAGTATTCCATTATGTGTATGTGCACCACATCTTCTTTATATCCATTCATCTGTTAATGGACACCTAGGTTGCTTCCCCATCTTGGCTATTGTAAGTAATGCTGCAGCAAACAAAATGGCATAGTATCTTGCCAAATTAGCGTTTCCATTTGTTTCTTGTAAATACCCAGAAGTGGAATTACTAGACCACATGGTACTTCTATTTTTAGTTTTTGGAGGAACCTCCCTACTATTTTCCAGAGTGGCTGCACCAATTTACATTCCCACCAATAGTGCACAAGGGCTCCCTTTTCTCCTCACCTTCACCAAGACTTATTATTTATCTTTTTGATACTACCCATTCTGATTGGTGTGAAGTGATATCTCATTGGGTTTTGATTTGCATTTTCCTGATGATTAGTGATACTGAGCATCTTTTCATGTGTCTGTGGGCCATCTACATGTCTTCTTTGGAAAAGTCTATTCATGTGCTCTGCCCATTTTTAAATTGGATTATTTGTCATTTTTCGGTGTTCAGTCGTATGAGTTCTTTGCATATTTTGGATTTTAACCCCTTACTGGATATATCATTTGCAAATATCTTCTCCCATTCAGTAGTTGCCTTTTTGTTTTGTTGATGGTTTCCTTTGCTGTGCAATGAAGGCCTTTAAAGATGAAAATATACATAAGATGTTAAATTTTGATACTTGCCACTTTTCAGATATTTTGATAAGATATTTATGCTTCTTTTAATCCGCCCGTGCTTTTGCAGACAATGTATGTTCTATCCTGGGGGATAGAGTTCCATAATTTATTGAAAAGTTTACAATTTGTGGCAAAGAAGAACATAAGTCTAGTCTGAAAAGTGATTATAATAAACAAAAAAATTAGTAATGGTTAAGGAAATTTACTCAGAAAAAGAAATTTTTCTCTGGGTATCATCAACAAAAAAATCATGCTTATTGGATGGAAGGATGAAATTTGTTATCCCCACTGGTGTATTTCACTGAGAAGCTCACCGATTACCTTTAAAGCTTTCTGCTCTATGGACTGACCAAAGGAAGATATTTTACTCTAACTCTATTATTGAACATATTTTAAATATTTGAACAATGTATTTAGCTATGTTTTTTGTGCTAGAACTTGTAACTGTATATTATACACGAATTAATAGTTTTGGTCACATTTAAGAGTGACTACATTTTGGTGTTATTTCTTTCAGTTTCCTAGGGGTGAGGATGATTGATATCAACAATCATGTTGATATAACAACAATCACTGTTCTGGAAAACATGAGGTTGAATCTTACAGAAAAGGAACCTAAAAATATGAGACAGAATCTACAAATTAATGCTGAGCATTTAATATAGCATTGAACCACTTGGGAAGTCTTGGGCGTATGAAGTGATGGAAAGACTCTCGAAAGCCACTAATTTGGCACTAAGAAGACATTTTAAAAACTCACAGAACACATCTCTAAATAGAAATGAATGCTATCCTAAAAACTTATATTAAGTTTATTATATCAACAACTTCTTTCACTGTGAATCATAAGTAATGCTGAGGTTTCCACAGGCCACAAAAGGCCAGAGAAGAGTCAGGGGGACAGGGAGCATGGAAATAAGATGAAAAAAAATCTTAAATTGGAAAATCAAATCTAGGTCTATACCGCAGACACTGAAGTGAAGGACTGGCAATTGTTCAGTGGAAGTGACCTGGGAGTTCAGGAAAATGAGAATGGCTCCTGTTCTTGTCTGCAGCAATGAGATCTGTGGTCTAATAGCCCTAAGGTGCTAAAATATACCTTAGCACCTTTTGCTGTCTCAAGTTGTCCCAAGATAAGGTGAAAGGAGACAGGTTCTGGTTTTACCCATCCTATTAAATTTTTCCAGATAATTAGAAAAGTCAAATGAGTCTTGGTACTACTATTTAAAATGTTAAATGATAATATGAAGACATAAATTACACTTTCTCTCTTTTTTCATATCATTAGCACGGGCTGATTAAGTTAATAATACACAGAAACGAATGCATTTTTAATATTGTGGAAACATTCCATTTTTCTTATTTCCCATCCCTATTGCTTTCCTAAGGTGGGAAGGTTAATGTGAGTAACTTGGACAGCATTCTGGGGGAAATGAGGATTAAGCCCCCAGGAAAGGAACAGAAAAAACTGACAGAAAACCTGCTACTTAATGGTGAGGATTTTAGAAATAACTGTGTCTTTGAAGGGAGTTAGCGCTTGTGAACATGCATACCAGAATTTCTAAAGCACTCAGAAGATATTTGCAGATCTTAAGGAGGGATTAATTCCTAATGTAAAAGTCCTATTTCTTCATTTTTATAAACTCCAGGGAGCAGAATGAAGTTCTGTTTGTAGTTCATTGTTTCATTTAACACTCTCTGAAAAAACTTCCTTTCTCCCATCATCCCTATATCCTCAAAATATTTAGATTTATATCTTCAGATCAATTTTCTCACTCAAATATTGTGTGTTATAAGTTTTATAGGACACTTCTTTCTTTTTAAAGTTTATTTTGAGAGACAGAGACAGAGAGAGTGGGGGAGGGTCAGAGAGCGAGGAGAGAGAGAGAATCCCAAGCAGGCTCTGCACTGTCAGCACAGAGCCCAACGCAGGACTGAATTCCACGAACCATGAGATCATGACCTGAGCTGAGATCAAGAGTCAGACACTTAACCAACCGAGCCACCCAGGTGCTGCGTAGGACATTTCTATGACTGTCCTTCAGACATCATAGATTTTGTCAGACACTGAATTCATAGTTTTCATTGTGGTATTTGACCAAAGCAGCTACATGGGGCTTTTAGAAATATGTTGGGGGAATATCTGGTTGTTACAAACTGTTGTCACCAAGTGATTGTAAAAGTGGATGCTCTTAGCATCATATTCCCTGAGCGTCAAGGATACTCAGTGCTGTGCAATTCATCGGGCTTTTCAACACAATGAAGAATTATTCCTCAGGAAGATGCCAGTGGCTCTTCCAGTAGCTGAGAAAACTCTGTTTTTATACTCTTTTACAATTGTGGTACTATCGTTATTACCCTAGTAATATAAGCTAAAACACCGAGAGACCTTTCCTCACCTCACTCTCACTTAACTAGTTGTATTACAAATGAGTACCACTCTTGCCTTTTATAAAACGTGAGCTTCTTTTGTCAGAGACCCTGCCTGATCCTTCATTGTAAATCTTTCTCCCCCGACCCAGCAAAGTATCTTTTACATATTCGCTATGTAATAAATATTTGATTAATGAATAGAATAAATGAAAGGAGTTTCTTCCCCAAATGAGAGCAACAAATAAAAAGAATGGCAATCCTAGCGAGTGATAGTACAATATTAACAGATGCCTCAAATATTTGCTGACTTTTGTACTTGAATAAACCCTTTGTAGTAATCTTATACCAACTGTTCTTTGGTACCGAGACGCTCTCCTGGTTATCCCACACAGAATCAATTGTCTTCTGACATTATAAGAAGTACTGCTATTTTGTTTGTATTTGGGAACTTGTATTCTGAGGGAAGCTTGTTTATTTATTTTGTATTTATTTATTTGGATAGAGAGAGACCGAGCATGCGGGGGAGGGGCAGAGAAAGAGGGAGGGAGAGAACCCCAAGCAGGTTCCACACTGTCAGCCCACAGCCTAACGTGGAGCTCGATCCCACAACCCTGAGATCATGACCTGAGCCAAAATCGAGTCAGATGCTTAAGTGACTGAGCTACCCACGTGCTCCGCTCAAGGAACCTTGTAACCTATTGCAGTCTCTTCAATTCTCAATGACATGGTAAAAAGGTGGTTTCATAGACAATACAGAGATAGAGACCGAAACTTCTCTTCTTATTTTCTTCCAATTACTTCTTTGTCATCTCCCCATTCTACCCCATGTCCTTCTAGTCTGAGTCACTGAATGTCCCTTTTTGGGTTATCATTTACTTTATTGGGACTAATTACAATTTCATTATAGTTAGTAGCTTTATCAAAGGACTTTGTGAATACCCAGAACACCCCAAAAGGAAACCCTATATCCTTTAGCTATCACCCTTTTATTCTCTCCCCACCACCCTACAAGCCCTAGGCAACTTACTAATCTATTTTCTGTCCCTATAGATTTACCTATTCTGGACATTTCATATAAGTGGGATAGTATGTAGTCTTTATGATTAGCTTCTTTCACTTAGTATGATGGTTTCAGGTTCATCTATATTGTAGCATGTATCAATATTCGATTCTTCCTTTTTTCCAATTTATTTATGGTGGTAAAAGGCACATAACATAAAGTTTATTACCTTAACCATTTTTAAGTGTCCAGTTCAGTGTTATTAAGCACCTTCACATTTTTTGTGCAATGACTACCACCATCCGTCTCCAGAATTCTTTTCATTTTGTAAAATTAAAACTCTGTATCCATTAGGGATGCCTGGGTGGCTTGGTCAGTTAGGCGTCCGACTTCGGCTCAGGTCATGATCTCACGGTCCGTGAGTTCGAGCCCCGCGTCGGGCTTTGTGCTGACAGCTCAGAGCCTGGAGCCTGTTTCAGATTCTGTGTCTCCCTCTCTCTCTGCCCCTCCCCTGTTCATGCTTTGTCTCTCTCTGTCTCAAAAATCAATAAACGTTAAAAAAAATTAAAAAAAAAAAAACCTCTATATCCATTAAACAAACACTTCCCATTCTCCCCTACCACGAGCCCCTGACAAGCACCATTCTACTTTCTGTCTGTATGGTTTTGACTAATCTAAATACTTTATATAAGTGGAATCATGCAGTGTCTATTTTCGTGACTAGTTTATTTTACTTACCCTAATGTCCTCATGTTTCATCCAGGTTGTAACATATGTCAAAATTTCCTTCCTTCTTAAGACTGAATAATATTCTACTATATGTATATATGTTCATTCATCCATCAGTGGATACTTGAGTTGGTTCCACATTTTAGTGATTGTGAATATGTTCTGTGAACATGGGTATACAATTTCATTCCTTTTTGTTGCCTAATAACACATTCTGTTGTATGTGTATATGTTTTGTTTATTCACTCATCCTTTGATGGGCATCTGGGTTCTTTCTGCCTTTTGGCTATAATGAGCATTTCCAAATGTATACAAAGTAGGAAGAATAATATAATGAATGATAAAGAATAAAGAATAATAGAATGAACCTAGATTCAACAGTTATGAAGATTCATCTCACTTGCTTCTTATTTATTTATTTATTTTTTAAATTTTAACGTTTATTCATTTTTGAGAGACAGACAGAGACAGAGCATGAGCGGGGAAGGGGCAGAGAGAAGCAGACACAGAATCCAAAGCAGGCTCCAGGCTCTGAGCTGTCAGCACAGAGCCTGACGTGGGGCTTGAATTCACAAACCGCGAGATCCTGACCTGAGCCGAAGTCCAATGCTCAACTGACTGAGCCACCCAGGCTCCCCTCTGATTTATTTTTTATATTTCTGACTGAAATATTTCAAAGCAAATTTTCATTTAGTCCTTATATACTTCAGTATACATCTTCTTAAAAGTATGGATTTTTTTACATGACTGCAATACCATTATACAGCTAATTTTTAAATTTCCCTTCTTTAAAATATTTTTTACAGTGAGCTTATTCAAATAAAGAACCAAACAAGCTTTACACACTGCATCTATTATGACACTTAAATCTCATGTACTCTACAGCTATTCCTCTACCTTCTTCGTCTTTTCTTTTTAGGCACTGATTTTTTTTTAAGAAACTGGGTTGCCAATTGTCTTGTAGCATTTCTATATACTAAAAAAAGAAAAATTTCCCATATACTAAATTTACCCGTTTTTGTCTGTTTTCTCATCTCTCTTGTTTCTCTGTTGTCCGTATTCCTCATAAACCAGGAGTCAGCTCTGATGGCTTAGTTATTTTCATCTTCAACATTTTTTCACAAGAATACTTCATAAGTAATACCGTTTATTTCACATTGCATTCCATCGGGAAATACAGATCTAGTTTATCTTTTTGAAAACGGCTCTACAGTTGTCCCAAATCATTTATTTAAAAGTCTGTCACCACATCCTTGAATTTGAGATGCCATCCTAACTATATACTTGATTTCCACGTGCACTTGTCTATTTTGAGAATTTCCATTCTGTTCTATTGGTCTGCTTATTCATGCTCTAAATTGTGTTGAGTATAACAGCTTTATAATCTTTTGCTATGAGTAGATCTAACCCCTCACTCCTCAGCCCTTGTACGCACACACACACACGCACACACACACGCTCCCTTGTCCACCCCGCCCAGTTCTGGCTGTTCTTTATAGAAACATCTTTTTTGTGTGACTTTTAGTAGGAGTGTATTTGTCTTGGTTTTTTTTCTTTCATTTTCCACTTGCTGTGTGACATATTTCCTGGTGAGAAGATTGATTTCTTAGGGTTTGAAAACCACTTATATTATGAGAGGACTTATCACATGTACGTGTTTACTGTTGTGCCAAGTTTAAATCCCAACATAGGGGCGCCTGGGTGGCTCAGTCGGTTGAGCGCCGACTTCGGCTCAGGTCACGATCTCGCGGTCCGTGAGTTCGAGCCCCGCATCGGGCCCCTGTGCTGACAGCTCAGAGCCCGGAGCCTGTTTCAATTCTGTGTCTCCCTCTCTCTGACCCTCCCCCATTCATGCTCTGTCTCTCTCTGTCTCAAAAATAAATAAACGTTAAAAAAAAAAAATTAAAAAAAATAAAAAAATAAAACCCAACATAATGAAGAAATATGAAAGCATATCATGCACCCTTATTTCTTGTTTTCTGTGGTATAGAAATACTGACTAGCCTTTCAACTTTAACATCGAAATCTTCCACATTCAATACAGATCCGCGTTATTGTGAGTCAAGATTTAACCACGTGGTGATGTACCCACTTGGCTGTAGCTCCGGCCTCCATGGGTGCAGACAATGCCATATGCACGGTGTGCACCAGTAAGAGTGCCCCGTAGACACCGTGAGCTGCCCACTAGGAAGCTCGGGAAAGACACACCACCTCTACTTGGCACTAAACCGAGGATTGTCCCAAAGGACTTTCCCACAGCCCTAGATTCACTAGTGGGTAGAGGATGAGTTCCACGTGGTTCAAGGTCCCCTTCATGTTCCCATACAGCTGTCTTGTTTCCTTCCTCCCTCCTTCCTCCTCTTTCCCCCTTCTTTTCATTTCTAAACATTTTTTTTTCTCTTTTTCGGCTATCCTGGGTCATTTTGTATTGTTTCCTATCTCCTGCAGATGCAGATACTTTTAGCTTGTTTTCCATTGCTTTACACATAGGAAGCACAATAGTTTTGTAATTTGTGCCTGATAACTTCTAAATCTAAAGTTTTTATGAGCATGTTGCTGCTGCCCGTTATTTCTGCTTATTGTCTCTCAGGTAACTTGTTTCGTTCTGTGTTTGGTTCTTTTGAGCGTGAGCTATTTTCCTTGGAAAATTATAGAAAGAAACCTTTGAGGCTAAGGATGGAAGCATGTTCCTAAGGAATACTTGCCTTTGCTGCTGCTGGGCACTTGGACAGAATCACCCACACTCCATGAGGTCATCAACATGACAGTTCAAATCCAGATGGAGCAAGTATCATTAGAACAGAAACAGTAACAGGGCTCTGCTTACCTCCCTAGGTTCCTACTTTTGATGAGACTTTGCACTAGTAACTTACTCTCTTATCAGCTCTTTAGTACTTTTGAGGAGATGCTTTTTACATTTTATCCAAGATTTCAGTTTCCAGAGGAAGGTTGGTCTGAATAACATCGTCCTCCACATAAATGGAAACAGAACTTGATTATAGATTTTTGTCGGGAGTTGAGGCATCTAATCTGGGAGTTCAGGAAAAAAAAAAAAAAAACCCTCATTGTCAGCCACAGTTTGATTTTACCATTTGCTGTGAAAGATTTGAAAATTGCTCATTCACCTGGAAGATTTCTATTCGAAGTCTAACATCCTTATTGACCCCCTTGATATATGTGAATAGACTATATTACATCTTGTTTTCCTCATGAGACTGATAATCATTAATGCACTGTGAGTAATGCGAGTGGTCACATTTTGGAATCAGTGAGTTTTCCCCATATTCTTTACTTTTTCACAAGGAGAGATTATTGATGTCGATAAAATGGATTCTCCTTTGCAAACTATGGGGATGAACCTTTCAGAAGAGGAAATTAATGATCTGACACGTGATCTACCAGCTGACGGTGAGTATTTAAGATATGTTTGAATTGGTTAGAATTGGTTAATCTGAGCTTCTATAAAAGAATCTCTGAAAACTCTACTTTGGCATTAAGAAGACGGAAAACATGAAAGATGACTCAGACTGAAAGTAAACATGTTTTGCCCCTTGACATTTTCAATAACTTCATTTCCACTTGGAGTATGGCCAAGGCCAAGGCCACTATTAGAACTGAACAAAATTAGAGAGAGACCCTGCTGTGGAGGGAAGGGAGTGGGGTGCATTAAATAGAAGAAGCTTTAACACAGAAAAAATTTTTAAAAATTATAGAGAAAAGAGAGCAGAGCCCAAAGTGGGAAATTATTTTTAATTTCTTTTAAGTAAGCTCTAGGCCCAGGGTGGAGCTCAGTTCACAACCTGAGATCAAGAGTTGCATGCTTTACCACCTGAGCCAGCCAGGTACCCCTAAGTGGGAGGTTATTAAAATAGCATTTCTGTCTTCGCCTCACCATTTTCAAGGACATGTAGAAAGCCAGAATAAGGGCGTTTGGGCGGTTCAGTCTGTTGAGCGTCCAACTCTTGATTTCGGCCCATGTCATGGTCCCAGGGATGTGGGATCGAGCCCTGCATCCAACTCTGTGCAGAGTGTGGCCTGCTTTGGACTGTCTCTCTCTCTCTCTCTCTCTCTCTCTCTCTCTGTCTCTCTCGTGCACACGCGCGCTCACTCTCTCTCTCTTAAAAGAAAAAAAAAAGCGTGATAAAGGAGGAATATGAAGTGTAGGACCTATTTCCTGCACCAAAGGAATAGGACCAAGTTTTCCAGATACCCTTGAGGGGAAAAGGAACAGTAACCACTCAGGCCTGAATGTGTGGAATGCCTGAATGCTCAGTGGCCCCCACCTATGCCTCTGCTTACATCCCCTCATTCTGAGCTGGATTCCATGGTTCAAGGACTGACTGTTCCCAAAGCTCTAATCTCCCTTGATGGGCTAGAGACAAAGTCTAAAGTTTAGTACATTCTGAATTGGGGCTAAAAGAATTCTCAAGCTAAATAAGCAAATGTTAAATATCAGCCTGAGAACGTTATAGTAGGGCTAAGAAGTATCTGTCTGGAACATTCCTTAACTATCATATAACCTTAGATGAATCAATACTTGCTCATCTTATTAAGGCGCATTTATTCACATCATTGTGTAAGATAAGCACTGTACCCTTAAAAATATTTTTGTTAATTCATTTAATTTATTCTCTAATTTTTACCACTAGTAGTATACAAGAAGGACCATGCAAGTGGTCTTCATTGTCTTGTTTTCTTTGCTTGCAATGGTGTATCCATGAATGAGACTAGATATGGAACAATCAGCTTTCATAATAGAAAACTATTTTTTGTCTATTTGAGATTATGGTGGAATTTTTTTTAATATTGCTAAAAAAAGCAGAATTATGGGTGGAAATATAGCTATTATTTGAAACTATCCTCTGGTATTGCCATTGATTTCTGTTCCTTATTTTAAAATAATAATTTCAGATCAACCAACATAATGAAAATCATTGTGAGATTAAAAAGTACACATGAAATAAAATGGACATGTGGAATGATTAATCCTTTTTTCTTTAAGTCAGAGTTAGAATTTTTTTGAAGTTAATTTATTTATTTTGAAAGACACGAAGAGAGCGTAAGCGGGGGCTGGGACAAAGAGGGGGGTGGACAGAGGATCCAAAGTGGGCTCTGTGCTGACAGCAGCAAGCCTGATGCAGGCTTGAACTCATGAACCGTGAGATTATGACCTGAACTGAAGTCAGATGCGTAACCGACCGAGCCACCCAGGCACCCCCAGAGTTAAAATTTTTAAGTTATTGCTTATTGGTGATCTGCTCATCTGAAGAGTTACCATCAGTATTGAGCTTAAAAAGAAGTTTTGTGAAAGATTAAGGCTCAAGCATAGAGCCCCAATTATATCATTTGGGACAGAAAGACCCCATTTAGGGCAAAGCTTTTCTCATACTGTGTCTGTCAGGACGGAGATATGAATTTACTGGAGAGGGCAAGATTCAGTTGAAGTAGGACCCAAGTTAAATAGCAAGTTTTACACCCAATAGGTGTTATCATCTTTGTTTCTGAGAATTTCCAGTGGCCCCATAAAACTGACATGTATCTTCATGCTTTCCTGACCTCACTAAATGGTTTTACTACAGAAATAACTTTTGGAGTATTCTGCCTCAAAAGATCCAGAAGAAAAACAAGGAAGATTCTCGTTAGCCTAGATTTAGCAACCAATGAATACATGTATATTTATCCTGCTCCCTGTTCTAATACTTGTTATTGTGTACATGTAAGTGTCACACAGCTTCTGCTAAGAGTCACTGCGTACTTCTAATACTTCAGTAAATATTTTTGAGTTATCCAGGACCTTCATTTGTAAATTTTCCACCGTATAGGGGTTTTTAGATATTGTATACTATAATTTATTACTTACAATCTAAAATCAGGAATTTTTCAAGTAACTTACCAACAGTGACAGTTTTTTAGGTCGTTTTTCTTTCTTGGCAAAATATAGATCTCAAAAATCATCTATTTGTGAGATATTTCTGTTCTTTAACATATTAATGTCTTTTTAAATATTAATTTGTATGAAATTCAATTGGGTGTCTACTATGAAAACTATGCACATCATTAGAGTTGGGAAGTTAAGCTCAAAATGAATATTGCCCTCAAGCAAATCATACGTCATGCAAATCAAGAGTAAACTGGTCTGCCTGGGTCAGTGAACATGAAAGGAAATAGTAATTAGAATCTCAGTAAAGAAAGAGATAATTTCAAAAGTCCAGTTGAAACAGTGGTGAATAAGATCCCAGTTTTAAATTTTGTTTTCCCTGGTGTGGCCCAAATCATCTTTGGTTTTCCAAAGTCTAAAGCTAAAAATAAAGTCTGATGAGAAAAGGTGACTTTTGAATCTCACACCTTTAGAGTTTTGCCATATGACAATGGATGAAAGCAGTTGTTAAAACAGGCACCTTTGTAACAAGTAGAATGATTATTTTCCATGTCCTTTTGTGCTCCTTGGGATAGGTGGGGGATAAAATTCAGTAGCCAATGAATGCCATTGTGCTTCCTGTTTTGCATTTCTCCGTGAATACCACTGTGTATTTGATTTCCATTTTCTTACAGTTCATGGGAAGGTTGAAATGAGAACGCATATGGATGGAATGAAACCTTTTACAGGTAAATAAGAGACTGTCACTTTTGTCCTGGAAAATATTTTGCTCACAGGGATGGATGATCAAAAACAGTTTGGGGAAGGGGGTCAAAATGCCACAAAGCTCTCTTACTATAAGTCACCTTTTTCTCAATTCTGCTTTCACTTGGTTGATGTACCAAACTTGGACTCTTTTCCAGAGTTCTAATCAGTTCTAATCAGTTCCAGAATCAACTGATTCTGGTAGTTCTTTCTCACTCATTTAGTGTTTCGGTGGAAGGATAGTTTCATGAAGCAACCCACTCACTGCTCAGCTGTTTTTGCCAATGTCGCTCAATCTTTCAATAAGAAATTACTTTTAAGTAGATCTAGAGGGTACAATGCTAAGTGAAATAAATCAGTCAGAAAAAGACAAATGCCGTTTGATTTCATTCATGTGGAATTTAAGAAACAAACGAATGGGGCGCCTGGGTGGCTCAGTCAATTAAGCATCCGACTTCGACTCAGGTCATGATCTCATGGTTCATGAGTTTGAGCCCCTCATTGGGCTCTGTGCTGACAGCTCTGAGCCTGGAGCTGCTTCAGCTTCTGTGTCTCCCTCTCTTTCTCTGCCCCTCCCCCACTCACGCTTTGTATTTCTCTCTTTCTACACAAATGAATAAACATTAAAAAAAAATTTAAAAAAACAAAACAAAACAAAACAGAAACACAAGCCAAAAAAAAAACTAGACTCTTAACTATAGAGACCACATTGTTGCCAGAAGGGAGGCGGTGAGGGGATGAGTGAAATAAGTTGATGGGATTAAGAGTTCATTTGTTATCATGAGCACCGATTAATGTCTAGAGTTGTGGAATCATTATATTGTGCATTGTACACTTATTCCAGTTACACTGTAAAGCTTTGACAGGATCAAATTATTGTCATTATGTAGAAAAAAGCCACATTATTCAGAGACAAGAATAAATACAATAAATGATAGCTGAATTTATATGTTTTCCATCTAGTATCTTAATTTGCTGGCCAATTGTAAAACAAATTTGTTCTCAGCAGGGCAGACTTGTTCCCAGAAATAAAAGACCTTCCTTTTGTAAACACTAAGGGGTTATGTTCTATTATGTGACTTCCCCATAATTCTGTGTAAACGTGTTTCCTTTTCCCCTTCCATTTCCTCAGATGGGGGGGAAGCATTATAATGAGAATGAATTTTTCACCATTTCATGGAATGATTATTCTCAGACATTAATGTTCTTGTATTTTCAAAGGAAAAATGTCAGTTCATGTCAGTGATCTGGAGAGAGTTCTGGGAAGCATGGGGATCGAGCTCACAGCTGAGGAGCTTAAAAAGCTGCAGGAAACTCTGCCAATGGATGGTGAGCTATACAGAAGCCACAAAGACTTTCCAGGGAACTTGGTTTTGTGGCCCGTGTGAACAATTTAAAATTTTTACCTGTCGAGGGCTTTCTGAAAAATCCTGAAATTGATTAGGAAAAGGCATTGTCATTTGGATTTAGTCTGCAGTTTACCAAACCCTTCAGCCATAGCTTTGCCATCTGAGTGTCAGGTAGTTGATCAGCCTATATCCTAAGGAAGAAAAGGAAGGAAACTGGAGGGGACTAGGAAAAGAAATAAAAGGGGAAGTCAACCGAAAAAGGAAAGATGTGTGATTGTTCCAACATAATAGTGTTTCCCTCAGCTGTCAGTCGCCTACTTGCCAGAAAATACATATATTTGTCACACTGAGACAGTTTTCTTTTCCATAACTTCTTTTTAAATTTAATACCGAGACAGAACACATTTCCCACTCAATTACAGTTGTTTTACTGAAGTTGTAAGTAAGTGAATGTTCATACCATTTCCCTTCTGACATGAATTGTTCCTTTTCCTCTAGCTGCTGGAAACGTATTTCAGAATGCAATGTTGGATGGGGTGAAATCCACTAAGGGTAGGTTAAAAGCCTGATAAGAAAGGCAGAGACATCTGAAATCTTCAAGGTTCACATTTATCATTTAGATGCGAGTCCTGTCTAGCTTCCTATGTATAGATTACTTAGTTACTTTCTTTTATTTTAAGTTTATTTATTTACTTTGAGAGAGAAAGATAGTAAGTGGGGGAGTGCAGAGAGAAAGAGAGAGAAGGGGAATCCCAAGCAGGCCCTGCACTGACAGTGCAGAGCCAGACGCAGGGCTTGAACTCACCATCCCTGAGATCATGACCTGAGCTGAAATCAAGAGTCAGATGCTTAACTGACTGAGCCACCTAGGCACCCCAGTTACTTAGTTACTTTCATCATCATAATATTTTATGCTATAATGTCTCAATACATCTTTCTAGGAATCCATACTCACAACCCAAAAAATCTAATCATACACAGCAAATTATGAAGAAAAGGATTACCAAATTTTTAGGGAGTTGTGTAAGGAAAACTTGTTATGAAGGAAGATCGAAGGCAAATCCATAGAAACAAAAAGTAGATTAGGGTTGCGGGGGGCTGGGTGGAGAGGGAAGTAGGGAGTGACTACTTAATATGTATGGGCTCTCCTTTGGGGATGATGAAAATGTTTTGGAACTAGAAGTGATATCTGTACAACATTGTGACTATGTACCAAATTCCACTAAAGTGTTCACTTTAAAATGATTAATTTTATCTAAAAAAGTGCTAAGATTCTGCTTGTTTTTAAGGTTACCTTATGATCTTCACTCTGTTTTAATATTAGCTAGTTAATAAATTAATGAGGTCCTATCATCAAAGCTCATTCCTATTCTCTCTAATATTGGTTATAATCAAATCATGTAGCCTATCCCTTCATGAGCTGTTTATAATACAGGCTTCTATTCAAGGTTTAAAGGAAGAATTACTAATTCTGATTTTTCTGTTGATTATTTAATGCTCTTAGACATGTTAAATGGGAGTTCATACAGAAAAGTAATAATCACATAAGTACATTTTCTCTTTTGTTTTTTATTGTAATAATGACAAAGTCTATATATTCAGATAACAATTCACATTCAAAAATATATTTCTAATATTTTAAACTCATTTTTTTTCATGTTTCATTCCTGTATGTTTCCTAAGGAGGCAAAGTCAAGGTGAATAACCTGGACACTGTCCTGGAAAACTTGGGAATCAAGCTCACACAAAAGGAACACGAAGATGTGACAGAAAATCTACCACTTACCGGTGCGTGTTTCACATACTACTGTATCTTACAGGAGACTTTCTGCACTTGTAGATGAGTGTGTCCATAATTAGTTTTACCTAGTATCGAAATGACATTTTTGCAAAGCTTAGAGAAGAAACTAGCCTTCTCTTCATTTCTATAAGCCCCATATCTTTAACCTCTTCTCTTTTGGATTCCAAGCATCACACACAGAACTATTATAACTACTTTCTGACCCAGTAATGAATTTACAAGAAGCAAAATGAATCTCATAGGCTATAGAATAGAAAGGAAGGAAGAAAAATATGACTAATTTCCCTATTATTAGTATCCCTCAAATAGTTGTGTCCTAAGCCCCATTAATCACTCTAACTTTTACAATTCCGTGTTACAATTTTCAGTGGACAGTATTATCCACACTCCTATTTCCAACTGTCATTATATGCTGAAAACTTCTAGATGTTTTTCTGCAGCCCAAATTCCTCCCCAAATATGGGTTGGGTAAAACCACATCCAGATTCCTGTTGGGTTGTATCTGCCAAATTCATTCTTGCTCAGCAAAGCCTCAGATCTTAAATTCACTATATTTAAAAATACCTACCAAAAACTATCTCCTAATTATACATTCCCTTTCTCAGCTGGTGGCACCATCATGTTCTCAGTAAAACAAATTTAAAAATTGACATTTTTCAGGGCACCTGGGTGGCTCAGTCGGTTAAGCCTCCAACTTTGGTTTAGGTCATGATCTCGCTGTCCATGAGTTCGAGTCCCGTGCTGGGCTCTGTGCTGACAGCTCAGAGCCTACAGCCTGCTTCAGATTCTGTGTGTGTGTCTCTCTCTGCCCCTCCCCCAATTGTTCGTTTTCTCTTTCTCTCTCTCTCTCTCTCTCTCTCTCTCTCAAAAAATAAATAAATATTTTTTAGAAAACCCGAATTGGTATTTTTCACTGCAACTTTTTCTTAGTGCCACATCTCATTGAATACCAAGTCCTACCAATTAGGAGTGCTGACTATTTCATACGTCTGTGATCTGACCCTTGCTTTCCTTTTGGCTTTATCTTATATTATTTCCTGCTTCCACATTGCCCTATAACACCTCAGTGTCTGAACCATAGTATTGGATATAGGCAGGGTTCGAGATTCTTATATAGTCGGCTCTCCACCCTGTTGCAAAGCAGTAGCTATAAATGGATGAATTTTAGCGGGAGCATCTCCTGATTTTATCATTTGCTGTACGTCAACCCAACTGCTCTATTACAGTATGTTTACTTGTCCGTCTCACCCCAGAAACTGACTTGTTCAGAAATTATATTAAATTTATTATTAAATATATTTTAATTTTTAGTGCCTCATATGGTGCCTGAAATTTAGTAGATAATTCATGAAATTTTCTTCAGTTAATATACAGATCTTCTTTGTTATTTAATGCTTGTACCATGGCATCTGATTTGATTATCCAATTGTCCTTTTCCACATACTCTCCAACTCCTAGAACAAAAATACTTAGGCATATTTCACCAGGCCAATTCTTGTCTATAAAATTAATCTCAAAGTTTACCTTTTCCAGAGCTCCCTGATCCCTGGAATTCACTTTATTTACTCTTCCTCTTAGTTTAAAATTCATCCTATTCACACATATATTATTATATACTCAGCATATTGTATAAAAAGTGAGTGTCTTTATGTCACTCTTCTTTGTTTATGAACTGTGATTTTCTTGTAAGTAGAAACCATACCTACATCATTTTATATTTAGAGGCAATAAATATTGAAGAATGAATGGAATGATGGAATAATTAGACTAAACAAATGAAAAACAGTGAAAAATACAAATAATTCAAAGTGACAGAAAGTCTTCAAGAGGAACGTCAAATATAGGCTGGCCTTCTAACACTTCATTTGAGCAGTACATAACCAAAGGGCTCCAAATCATTGGTATAAATGTTATCAAAGCAAAAAGACAATTGCCTAATCATCAGTCATGCAGTTTTCTGCTTTCCAAAGAAGGTTTGGCAGAAATTATACTCATTTTGAAACAACCAGCAACATCCTGGCCAATTTCATTGGTATACAAGGGAATACTTGTTCATACTTAGCACACGGGTGCAAACTTGGCCTTCTCTTGAAACCCCCCCTCAGAACCATCCTACTTCCAAGTTATTACCAATAAGGCATAATATTCTTCTAAAGTTTATTGCTTTTTTTATGACTCATGACCCTTTTTAAAAAAAAAAATAATTACTAGTGTTACACAAGGACTTCATGAAGCCTTAGGACATAGGAGAGCAAGTCTGCACATTCGACTCATCACGTAGAATTTTTATTAACCCATTAGCTTTCAGTGAACTGTTGAATCCCCTTTGTAACTAGTTATTATGTTACCACAAGTCCTTTCAGTTTGGAGACTCTCTGAAATATCTACCCATCTTTTAGGGTTAAAGAGAAATACATACGTATCTTTACACACAAGTGTATATAGTGTTAATCGAAGAAACAGGTCACCAATTTATGTGATCAAAAATCCCAAGACAGTTGTGATAGACAAAGAAACTAGAGAAAGACAAATTGGGAAAAGGTAAGAAGACAAGAAAGGTGGTCCCCAAAGACTCCTCTGACAAATGTGGCTGAACCAAAGCTGATAAATTGCTACACAGCCAAATAAGTCACTGGGACCTCTCACCCTGCCAGTAAGATGGAGAGCAGCCTTCAAATTCAAGAGGTTCATTCAAGACTCCATTTTGTCCAAGAGATAAAGACTCTCCCTCAACTAATGTGGAGTTAATTCTTTAAATCCAGGGTTTATATCCTTATAGTTGAGTCAGATAAAGCAGTGGAGCTAATGAACTTCGATCTCTTATTTCCCAATTTACCCTATTTTTTGTCTGTTTATATATGGCTCTCTGGCCTTATTACCTTATTTTGGCTTTCCTTGTAGCTAATGGGAAGGTTGAGCTCAGCACATTGATGGATGCAGTGGCCACTGTTACAGGTTAGTGAACAATTACTGTGACTCTAAGCTCCTAATTCGTACATTAAGTTATATTTTAATGCTCTATTCCAACTCTCCCTCACTACCTTTTTACTCTGCCATTTTACCATTTTATTGGGGAAGTGTTTCTACTTTAATTGTCTAAACTACGGGTTGGCAAACTCTGACCCTTGGGCCAAATCTGCTTCCGTTTGTGTAAACAATTTCATTGGAACACATCCAGCCCATTAGTTTGTGCATTATTTATGGCTGCTTTTACCATACAAAGGTGGAGCTGAGTAGTTGTGACAGAGATCATAAGTCCTACAAAACCTAGAATATTTCCTATTGTTTATAAACTTTTATAGAAAAGTTGGCTGACTCCTAGCCTAGAGTTTAACTTCAGAGTGATCTTACATCCTCGATTGTTATGGTTTACCACGGAGGGAGATTAATTTTAACGAATTATTTTTAATACCCTCTTTTACTCCAAGTAGTCCTTGTATATGTGATAAATTGTATGGAATTTTAACTTTTGATATTTACACTATATACTGAAGTGCAATGCTTGATAAAAAATTCTTTATCCTCTGAGGTTTCTTCCAAACAGTACTTCGATATGCATAATCTGAGTGTCATGAAGGGAAACTGACTTTCTGCAAACGTAGCCTCAAAGTACTAGCCCAGAGTGCGCAGGACAGAAAGGCTCATGGACCCAGTTAAAATGTTTGAGTCACACAGTATTACATCATTTAAAAACACACAGCAAAACAAAACAAAACAAAATAAAATAAAAACACACAGCAAAAATGGGGCAGAAATATGGAATACATTAACAAATTCAGGGTAGAGTGAATGGAAGGACTACACTACTTGAATCTAAGGTGTGTGATGTGCATAATAAGTTTTGTGTCTCTCTCTGTTCAGCAGCATTAGTTTTCCCTGCTGCTGATGTGGTTATAAGGACCAGAATTGAGATTCAAGCAGATGGACCACAGATGGAAAGTGCTCTAGCCTGTGACACAAACTCTTTCAGAAAGACTCAGGGTTAGGGGCACCTGGGTGGCTCAGTCAGTTGAGCATCTGACTCTTGACTTTGTATCAGGTCATGATCTCACAGTTCGTGAGATCAAGCCCCATGTCAGGCTCTGCACTGACAGCACAGAGCCTGCATTATGGGATATTCTCTCTCTCTCTCTCTCTCTCTCTCTCTCAATCTCTCTGCCCCTCTCCCCACTCTATCTCAAAGTAAATAAACTTAAAAAAAAAACAAAAACAAAAAAAGAAAGACACAAGGACAAGTACCTGTAGCTAATAGTTGTAGCTTGCCATTAAGGCCATCAAAGAGCCATAGGTTTTGTGTTCCTTGAGCAGAGGACACAGAAGACCTAAAAATGGTGTCACCAATGGATTGCCAAATTAGAGTCATTTGAACAAGTGTCATAAATATTTTCCACATCTTGAATATTTGGTGCCTCAAGCAATTTTAGAGTATCGCAAATATTTAACGCTTCTTATACATTTAGCCTAGCATATATTTAGTGAACAGGTTCTCCATGTGCATGTAATGCCTCGTGAGTATTAAATATTGCTCAGTTCTTTCATTCCCTTCTATCTCACTTACATACCCTTTACTTAACTACTTGTCTGTACTGCAAAACATCTTAAAAGATGTAGCCCGTGTTTTGTAAACTACAAACTTGAACTAATGTACTTACTTCACTTGTGTAATAGAATTAAATGTTCTCAAAGGCAAATGCACATTATGCTGAATTAACATATTAAGTAGTGAAGTAAAACCAGACACAACACTCATAATTAAGGTAATAACAGAGACACTGAATTTTAAATATCTGTGATATTTTAAATAACTTGGAATCCCCCAAGCCACTTATATCTTGCTTAAATTGCTTTACTCAAAAAAAATTGCTTTACTCCATAATTATAGATATTGAATTTTTTGAGTAAAGGGAACAATTCTGTTTCCATGATGTCTGATGGCGCAAAGGTCTCATGCTACTTTGTTCATAGCTGTTGCATGATCTGCTAAATAGATAAATGACTTCTTTTTTTCATATTTTGGAGATTTTAGGTCATATCCAAACTTTTCATCTACTTACATTTCTTTCTTTGAAGGAGGAGAAGTTAATGTCAGTGATATTCAAAGTATTCTGGAAAAAATGGGGATAGAGCTCACAGATAAGGAGTGCTCAAAACTAAAGAAATATCTGCCAGTCAATGGTGAGTATTTAAAAAAAACAATGTAGCCTTTAAGGAACTTAGACTTGTGTTTATGTTTTGAGAAGTTCTAGAATTATTTCCATTTGATAAGAACAGGATTTAGAAGGAATTATGCAGTTCCAGTTTAAGAAGTAACCCCAGCAGTGCCACTTTATTTATAGAATCATTGGCCCCTTCAGTCACTAACCTGGTATTAAGTCAAGGAAGTGTCTATTCTAACTTTTGATTCTAGTCAGAAGGCATCCTCAAGAATAAACAGGGACATACAGGAAAGTAAAAAGAGTGAGAAAATACCAGAAAGGGAAAATGGGGAAATTAAAGGGAGGCCTAGGGAATTAAGATGTGTGTGTTTCAGCATAGTAGAGTGCCCATAATAACTCCCTCAGAAGCCAGGGAGCCATATTGAAAATTTTTTCTACTTGTTAATTGTTTTCTTGGTTATTTACAATTAAATTAGGCCTTTTCTGGGGGTAAATTATGATGTCTGTCTTTCCTAAATGCCTAACTTAATCTCTCATGGGTGTGGTCTGATTTCTTTCTTTCTTACAGCTGTTGGAAAGGTGTACCAAAATAGGTTGATGGATGGTGTAAAAACCCTTAAAGGTGAGTGACAGGTATAGCAAAAAAGCAGATGAATCTGAATCTGAAAAGCAGATGAGAAGCCTTTACCACTGTGTGTGTATGTGTGTGTAAAACTACATTCATGTTTTTTCCAAAGATCTTTTCTGTATTTATTTTACGAAATGGCCTCCTGTACCATTCTTTTACCTTAAGATGGAAGCAAAAATCCACATAAAAGTAGAACTCTTGAATAACTTCACCCTTAAGGAAATGGTAAACTAGAAAAATGTCTAATCAGCACAAGTAGGTAAAAGGAAGTTTATGTGTATAGTCATGGATTCTAAGATCATGAAGAAATGTCTTCTTTGAAAATTCATGACTATGGACCTATGTTCATGTTGGTTCCAATTCATATCTGCACTCCCTGCATGGCCCAGGAACTCACAAAAATTTAACAAAAAGTGAGGCACCTGGGTGGCTCTGTCAGTTGAGTGTGTGACTTTGGCTCAGGTCATGATCTCATGGTTTGTGGGTTTGAGCCCCATGATACGCTCTGTGCTGAGAGTGCAGAGCCTGCTTTGGGTTCTCTGTCTCAGTCTCTCTCCGCACCTCCCCCACTCACATGCACGTGCGTTCTCTCTCTCTCTCAACAGAAATAAATATTAAAAGAAAATTTTTTTAAAGTTTGCACCAGCATTGTAGTAACTCTAGTATTCAAGAAATTCATCCTCACATCATGGTCAGAAGAATTTTCCCTATAAAACTTTTCTTAAAATGAACTTGAAACAGAAAATTACAAAAGATGAAAAAATTTTGCCAAAAGGGAATTAAAAGCAAAAATGAACGATTGGGACCTCATCAAGATAAAAGGCTTCTGCACTACAAAGGAAACAATCAACAAAACTAAAAGGCAACCGTCGGAATGGGAGAAGATATTTGCAAACGACATATTGGATAAAGGGCTAGTATCCGAAACCTATAAAGAACTCGCAAACTCCACACCTGAAAAACAAATAACCCCGTGAAGAAATGGGCAGAAGACACGAACAGGCACTTTTCCAAAGAAGACATCCAGATGGCCAACAGACACATGAAACGATGCTCAACATCCCTCATCATCAGGGAAATACAAATCAAAGCCACACTGAGATACCACCTCACGCTGAGTGGTCAGAGTGGCTAAAATGAACAAATCAGGTGATTATAGATGCTGGCCAGGATGTGAAGAAATGGGAACCCTCTTGCACTGTTGGTGGGAATGCAAACTGGTAGAGCTGCTCTGGAAAACAGTGTGGAGGTTCCTCAAAAAATTAAAAATAGATCTACCCTATGACCCAGCAATAGCACTGTTAGGAATTTACCCAAGGGATACAGGAGTGCTGATGCATTGGGGCACATGTACCCCAATGTTGATAGCAGTGCTTTCAACAATAGCCAAATTATGGAAAGAGCCTAACTGTCCATCAACTGATGAATGGATAAAGAAGATGTGGTTTATATATGCAATGGAATACTACATTGGCAATGAGAAAGAATGAAATCTGGCCTTTTGTAGCAACGTGGGTGGAACTGGAGGGTATTATGCTAAGTGAAATAAGTCAGGCAGAGAAAGACAGATACCATATGCTTTCACTCTTATGTGGATCCTGAGAAACTTAACAGAAGACCATGGGGGAGAGGAAGAGGAAAAAAAAAAAGTTAGAGAGGGAAGGAGGCAAACCAGAAGAGACTCTTAAAAACTGAGAACAAACTGAGGGTTGATGGGCGTTGGGGGAGAGGGGAAAGTGGGTGATGGGCATTGAGGAGGGCACTTGTTGGGATGAGCACCGGGTGTTGTATGGAAACAAATTTGACAATAAAGTATATTTAAAAAAAATTTGCCAATATATACGATAAAAAATGGAACCCCCAAAGACTTCATATGATACAAATATTTTAGATAGTCCATAAAATAAGTATGCTTTAAATGACTAAATTCACAAAAGGAAAATGGAAATACTCTTAAAAACTAGCACAGGAAAAAATGGATTTGAAAGGAGTCAAAATTTCTAGAAATGAAACGTCTAGCCTGAAAAATTTAAAAACATAATGGTTTTATTAGCAGATGTAAATGAAGAATTAATTGGATTACTGGAATAGAACTCTGAAAAAATTACCAAGATTCCAGCATAGAGACAAAAACGTTACAAACAGGAAGGAGGAGTAAGAGGCCTGAGGGTCAGAGTGAAAAATCTGCCAATTTATCCAACAGCATACAAAAGAGCTAACAGAGACAAAGAAAGAAAATGCTAATTTGAAGACCTAACAGTTGGTAATTTTTTGTGATTGTTCAAAGACATGGGTCCTAAAACACAGGGCACGTAATGAGTCCTAAAATGTTGCTTAAGAGGTCTCTGGTTAATCATATCGTAAGGAAGTCACAGAACACCAAAACAGAACAAAACAAAAAACCCTACGGGCAACCACAGTGCATTCTGACTACCTACAAATGAACAATTAGACTTATAGTGGACTACAATGAGATGCCACCTTACACCCCATAGGATGGCGATTTTATAAAAAGGGACAGAAGCGCCTGCATGGCTCAGTCAGTCAGTTAAGCATCCAACTTCAGCTCAGGTCATGATCTCACAGTTCGTGAGTTTGAGACCCACATCACGCTGTGCTTTGGATCCTCTATCCTTGCTCTGCCCCCCCCCACTACACCCCGCTCATGCTTTCTCCACTCCCCCCACTCAAAAATAAACATTTAAAAAAATAAAATTTTTCAAAAAGGAACAGAAAATAACAAGTGTTGGTGAGAATGTGGAGAAGTTGGAACACTTGTGCGCTGGTGGTGGAAGCGTGAAATGGTGCAGCCACTATGAAAACCAGTATGGCAGTTCCTCAAAAACTTAAAATTACTACATGATTCAGCAATTCCATTTCTGGGCATGTGTCTTAGTTCATTCAGGCTGCTATAATAAATTTCCAGGGACTGGATGGCTTATAAACAACAGAAGTTCATTTCTCACAGTTCTGGGGACTAGAGTCCAAGATCAGGATGCCAGCATGGGCCCTCCTTTGGGTTGTATTTGTACAGTGACTTCGCATTGTATCATTTCAAGGTGGGAGGGGCAAGGGATCTCTGCAGGTTATCCTTTATAAAGACACTAATCTCATTCATAAGGGCTCTGCCCTCATGACCTAATAACCTCCCAAAGGACCCATCTCTTTTTTTTTTTTTTTTAATTTTTTTTTTTTTTAACATTTATTTATTTTTGAGACAGAGAGAGACAGAGCATGAACGGGGGAGGGTCAGAGAGAGGGGGAGACACAGAATCGGAAGCAGGCTCCAGGCTCTGAGCTGTCAGCACAGAGCCCGACGCGGGGCTCGAACCCACAGACCGGGAGATCATGACCTGAGCCGAAGTCGGCCGCTTAACCGACTGAGCCACCCAGGCGCCCCTAGGACCCATCTCTTAATACCATCAATTTGAGAATTAGGCTTTCAATATATGAATGGCAGGGGGTAGGGGGGCACACAGACATTCAGACTTTTGTAGTGCGTATCCAAATTTGTATATCCAGCACTATTCAAAGAGCCAAGAGATGGGCTCAGTCTGTGTGTTCATCAACCTTAAAATGGAAAGAAATTGTGACACAGGCTACAACATGGTGAACATTGAAGACATTTTGCTAAGTGAAATAAGCCAATCACAAAAAGACAGATACTGTATGATTCTATTAACGTAAGATAACCTGGAGCAGTCAGATTCGTAGAGACAGAGGCTGGGTGTAGGGAGGAATGAGGAGTATTGTTTGAGGAGTACGGACTTTTAATTTGGGAAGGTAAAAGGTTCTGGGATGGATAGTGGGTGATGGTTCTAAAACAAGGTGAGTATATTCCATGCCACTGAACTCTATCCTGAAAAATGGTTAAAATGGTAAATGTATGTCATGCATATTCTACTATATATATATATTTCAGTCTCACAAAATGAGAGAAATTATTAGACATTTTTGGGAAAATTTATTCAGAGGAAAGAACCATGTAAACTGTTCAGCAAACAAAAATAATACTTTCCTACTGGCAGAAGCATATGAATTTTGTTTTCTGTATTTCTGTAAATCATCTTGAAGTTCTGCCACAGTCTTTAAAAGCTAATTATATGAATGGATTCCCACAATTACTCATTGGAGGAAATTCTAATTCCACCTTTATTACTGACACTCTTAGATACAACCGAATATACATTCGACCTTTTTCTTTAAGGTGAAACCAATATCTATAACACACAGTAATTCATAGCTATTGTCACATTCTAAGGTTATTCAATGTTGCTTACATTCTTCTCTTTCTTCCAAGGAGGGATTGTTGATGTTGCTAACCTAGACACTGCTTTGCAAAACATGGGAATGAATCTCACAGGAATGGAAAATAGCGATTTGATAAAGAACCTACCTGTTGATGGTGAGTAAGCATATAAATTTTTGCATCACTGAATATAACTTGAGTTGTGAGCTTCTATAAAATCATCTCTGAAGAAGTTTGTTTGCCAGTAAGAAGATATTTGTAAAAACTTAAAAATGAGCTCAGAAAGAAAATAAAGTAATATTCTTTCTTGTCATTTTATTAACATATTTCATCAATCTTTTTAATTCTGGATCCAAAGGAATGCTAAAAACATAGTTGTTTGATTAGGACTACAAAAAGTGAGGGAATAGATAAATAATTAGGGGTGAAAATAACATGAAAAACGGTCTAGAGGAGATACAGAAAAAAATAGGAAAATAAAAGAGAAAATGTGGGAGATTAAACATGAGAGGCACATTCCAAAGCCGTATGATAGCACTCATTCATTTTCTCAGAGCGGTCTGCAAACACTCAGGCTATAACATACGGAATTTTGCCTTTTTCTGAAGCTACATAATATCCCACTCCTATTTCAAATTCCATGATCTAAATAAAGGCCACATTCTCAGGCAGCTCCCTTGGAGAACTAGAAACACTGAAATACAATTGAAGCTGAATTAGGGCTGAAATGCAGTGGTTCAATGAAAATATTATGCTAAGTGAAAGAAGCCAGTCACAAAAGAGCGCGTATTGTATGATTCCATTTATAGGAAATGTCCAGAATAAGCAGATCTGTATGTACTACATATTAATGTTTCCATTTGGATTTTTAGAAATCTTTTCCTCATATAATATACTGACACTTAGTCCTGACACTTTCCCTGACACAGATAGATTAGTGATTGTCTAGGACTGCGGTTGGGGCTATAGATGGGAACTGCAAATTAATGGTATGAGGTTTCTTTTTTGATAATGAGGTTTCTTTTGTGGAATATGAAAATGTTCCAAAATTAGATTACAGTGATAGTTGCAGAATTCAGTCTATATCCTAAAACTGTTCACTTGTATACTTGAAATGGATGAATTTGTTTGGTATGCAAATTATATCTCAATAAATTGTTTAAAAATGAGTATTGGCCTGCTCTGTACTTTTAGAGCCAGAAGATAATAAAGAACAAAAATGACATGAAGCTTCTATTTACATATTTGTCATCTACAAATTAGACAAAAAATAATAATTTGTGCAAATGCAATGTCTTAGTTGTTTTTGGTCTAGTAAGGAAAAATGAATCTGAGATCCTATAGAATCCCAAATTTCTATCTTTGTAATATGCTTTCATGTTAATGTCTTTAAATATTGATTTAAAAATATACAGAATCTCTCCTTTTAAAATTATCTCAAGCCAATCACTGAAGTGATCATTAATTTACTCATAGGGAATAAAGGAGTAAGAAACTCTGTGTCAAAAAAAAAAAAAACAAAAAAGTCAGGAACTACTAAGTACCAGCCTATTACATAAGGAGATCAATTGTAAGAGCCAGATACAAACATTAATATGTAGCACACAAAAATTGTAAATTCTGTTCCTTGTGCATGATGTAAACAGTGGAGAGTTTCCCAACGTATAGGAGTCATGAAGCAGACTCTGTGGGAAACGGTGACTTAATTTTATATCTCATCCTTAACTACCAGAGGTTTAATTTTCTGTAGTTCAATGACTCAAAGCTCTAGTAATATTTTAGAACTTCTGGCTCAAGATGAATATAGGATAAAATATTAGAGTATACATATATTGCTTTCTTTTTTAAATTCCATATTGCTAATGAGTGCCGGTGTTATATTTGTATTTGATTTACATGGCTCTCTTAACAGATAATGGGAAGGTTAAAGTGAAAAAGTTAATGGATGCATTGAAAATGTTTTCTGGTGAGTGGCAAGTTACTATAAAATTGTACTATTTTTAAAATATCTCCTCGACTTCCCCAAACTGTTTATATGTCTTTATATTATGTCTCATTGAATACTTGTTTTCAGAATCTTATGCTGTATTTATTTGTACAACTTAAATTTTAAAAATACAATGAAAATTCTGTGTCTTGGTAAGAAATCTGGCCCAAATGTTTTTAATAAAGCAATAATATCACTTACCTCACTAATATTCAAATAATCCCATACCTTGATAGGCATATATGAAGAGAAAAATCACATAATTTAGGATCTCCCCAGAATTCTAAGTTCCCCTGCCAAAATTATAAATTTCCATGATTTCCATCATTCTAATTTGCTGGCCAATCTTAAAAGCAAATCTACCCTCTGCTGCATTAGATGCACACAGATCCATCACTAAGAGAGTATGCCTTTTAGGAGATTAAGGACCTGTGTTCTATTTGTGGCCTCCCTGTGATTCTGTGTAGTTGTATGTGTTTCCTTTTACTCGCTCGCTACTTCCGAGCTGAAGGTGATCATTTTTTCATTATCTGGAATCATTAGATTCCAAATTGTCACGCACTGATGTTCCTGTCTTTTGAAAGGAAAAAAGATTGATGCCAACGATCTGCTAAAGGTCCTGGGAGCCCTGGGGATCGAGCTCCCTGAAAAGGAACTAGTGAGGCTGAGACAGACGGTGCCTATCGACGGTGAGCCATATAAGTCTCAGAACAGCCTTTCCGGGGACATTGGTTTTGGGGGTCATTGTCAGCAGTTCTAAATTGTTGTCTCTTTGTTTCTCCTAAAAAGTACTGAAAATAATTTTTAAAACAAATTAAGTTTGCTGACGTACAGATTCAACCTGTCAACCCAGCTCTTTAACCATAACCATATTGCCATCAGAGTTGATGCAGGTTGTAATAACACTACCCAGTCACGCCCCTGAGAGGCCTGCATGATAGGAAGGAAACTGAGGGAAGTGAGACACAGGTTAAAAAAAAAAGGGGGGAGGGGACATAAAGAAGTAGTGATTTTTTTTTTTTTTCCTGCACAGTATAGTCTTCCCAGCAGTCTTCTTTGTTGCTGAACACTGGGTACATTTTTGTCACAATTTTTTTCCTAAAATAATTTTTATTTGATGAGGAGATAGAACAGATTTCCTAGGGAAAGAGTAAAAAAGATTGCTCCTAGAATTACCCAGTTGCCCAAAAACTGTGTGTCCATGTTCTTTTCCTTTGGATATAAATTATGGTTTTTCTTTTTTAATAGCTACTGGAAAGGTGTATAAGAACAGATTGTTGGATGGTGTGAAGTCTGTAAAAGGTATTTAAGAACCATGATTAGCAGAAAAGTCTGCTAAATGTCAACACAAATATCAACACAAACATCTTACCCCCAGGTTTTGAGTCATGTCTACATTCCTGTATTTAGATTTTTTTTATTTCATTATGTTAAGTACTTTTGCATAATCACCCATGGTATAGTATTGCAAGGGATCCATTCACTCTTGGAGAATATTTCTAAATAGCACCCCCAAAGAATCATTTGAAATCTAATTTATACAACACATAATATACAGAATATCATAGGCAGTTTTTCTGAGTGTTTGCCCAACAACAATACAAAGGATTTTGGAGTGATCTTTAATAATTTTATGGCACAAATCAAGTTATTTTATTTTTTATTTTTTTAATTTATTTTTTTATTTTATTTATTTTTAAGGCAAAGAGAGACAGAGCATGAGTGGGGATGGGGCAGAGAGAGAGAGGGAGACACAGAACTGGAAGCAGGCTCCAGGCTCTGAGCTGTGAGCACAGAGCCCGACGCGGGGCTCGAACTCACAAACTGTGAGATCATGACCTGAGCCGAAGTCGGACGCCCAACCAACTGAGCCACCCAGGCGCCCCTCAAGTTATTTTCTATAAAACATTCTTTCCTAAAGACCAGTTAACAACAATAGCAGCAACAGCAAATGTGGAAAAGAAGCATGGTATTGTGGCCAAAATGCTTTTTTACTTCCTCTTCCTGTAGGTCCTTAGAAAAAGAGACCAGAAGGGGAAGTAGGAAGGGAAAGAGGAAAAGGGTAGAAGGTTTGCTGCTATTTAATGAGAGAAGCCTCTTGCAGGTGGCAGTTGGCCTCCTGACATGCCAGATACTTGGAATAATTCCAGTCAGCAACATTCCTTGGAGAATTTTGTGGTGAATGTGTTATTCGTGACACTTCTCTTTGAGAGCATTGAGTCCATTTTTATAGTCTTTTCATCTTTAATATACTTTTTGTATATTGCAATAGCAGAACATTGATGATCTGAATCTTGAACTATCCCTCTCAGCTGATACCTTGGCTTTGTTTTGGGGACAGACCTGCACAGTATTCTCTCTGTATTCCCCATGGGGACAGTCCTATCATTGCTATTCTTTTGGCCCCTCTTTTAACAGATGAGTATTACTTAATACTACAAATAGTAACTTTAAACACATAATCACAGCCTGTCACCCAGTAATGCTTCAACCTCAGAATATTTTTTAAGTAGGCTAAATGCCCAATGTGGGGCCTGAACTCACGACGCCAAGATCAAGAGTCACACATTCTACTGACTAAGCCAGCCAGGCACCCCCAACCTCAGAACATTTTATCTAAGTTGTTCTTGACATCATTTTAGGTGATTTACTGAGTCAACCTTATATGCCTGTTCACTAATACAAATAAATTGTACCTTTTCCTTTGTTTTTTTTATCATACTAAAATGCATGTGAGAAAAAAAATTATATATAATCTTTGGAAATCACGTAATATTTTTTTTTATGATTACTTCCTGTTTGTTTCTTAGGAATGGTTAAAGCCAATAACCTAGACAATGTTCTGGAAAATCTGGGAATTGAACTCACTGAAAAGGAACGTGAAGCTCTGGCAGAAAATCTGCCACTTAGTGGTAAGCATTGTAGATAATAATGAGCCTTAGGAGTTTACATTTATGGGCTTGTGTAAGAGAATGTATATTAACTAGTGATATTTGGTATACCAAAAGAAATTAGAAGCATTTGCAAAGATAGGGATGAACAGTCTTCATTTAAGAACAGATCACGTATTATTTAGGGTAAACTACATTTTTATTTAAAAACAAACCTGAAATTATGTCCCGGTTAAATGCAGCAGAAGTTAAATTCTTTCCCCCGTGAAAGTCCAAGGCGAGAGTATCTTTGGGTAACGGACAGTGGCTCTTCTCCATTCAGCGATACAGGGATCCAGGTTCCTTGCCTGTTGGATTCCTTTTTAAGGCCTTGTCATCGTTTCTATCGAATAATGGAATGGAAAGGAGAGCATGAAGGAGAGAGAGTGCACACGTTATTTCCTTAGCCATCCCTTTGTGGAGAACCGGTCACGTGGCTGCACCTAAATAAATGTGAGGCGGAGGTGGGGCGGTAGAGATGTAGTATCTGTCTGGGCATCCACTTCCATTTATGATTCTACGCTCTGAGAGGAAATCAGAGTATCGGTAGGTAGTTGGCTGCTTTTTGTGTTTTGTTTTGTATTCATTGACAGTTGCCTCAAATATACATGCACCATGTGATTTGAAGCCCAGGAGGCCTTCCCTAAAAAGTCTCCGTGAGACTAGAACTGAAGAAGATAAAATAAAACTAAATCAAATCAAAATAAATCAATAAAGGAACACTGTTTCCTAGTCATCTTCATTGAGGTTAACAGTATATATTTCCAGGTAACAAGCCCAACACCAGATTGCAGCAGATAGTTTTGCTTTGTCCCCAGCTGAGGACTGTTAATGCCTAAAGGAGCCTGTAACCAACCACAACTTAGACAAGCCTTAAGTTCCGCAATGGGGAAACTGGCTCATTAATAGAAAAAAGGTGTAGTCGGGGCGCCTGGGTGGCGCAGTCGGTTAAGCGTCCGACTTCAGCCAGGTCACGATCTCACGGTCCGTGAGTTCGAGCCCCGCGTCGGGCTCTGGGCTGATGGCTCGGAGCCTGGAGACTGTTTCCGATTCTGTGTCTCCCTCTCTCTCTGTCCCTCCCCCGTTCATGCTCTGTCTCTCTCTGTCCCAAAAATAAAAAAATAAACGTTGAAAAAAAAAATTTAAAAAAAAAAAAAAAAGAAAAGAAAAAAGGTGTAGTCTTAGGCTTCTTTGCTTCTCTTGCACACGCTTGGCTTCTCTGTCACCTGCCCATTCCAGCTTCATGTTCTTCAAGTCGAATCACTTACCTTCTCATTATGCTTTAAAACATCACTCAGAAATGTTAGAAAGACCTAAGGAACAGGGGTTATGGTTTATGCAGTCAGCTATCCTCTTGAGGCTTTTGGTTTATAGATTTGTGAAATTGTAGGCCTTCCTTTATTTTGCTTTGAGGAATGGTGGTGTGCAACCAGTGAGGTTAGTTGGACAGAGCCGTGATCTCAAGAGTGCCATGCTTGGGGTTTAGTGCTCTGATTTGGCCATCAAGAGAGTCTTCATAATTTGCTTTTAAATTTTTTAATGTTTATTTATTTTGGAGACTGAGAGAGAGCGTGAGCAGGGGAGGGGCAGAGAGAGAGGGAGACCCAGAATCTGAAGTAGGCTCCAGGCTCCGAGCTGTCAGCACAGAGCCCGACGCGGGGCTCGAACCCACGGGTGGTGAGATTGTGACCTGAGCCGAAGTCGGCCGCCCAACCGACTGAGCTGCCCAAGTGCCACAAGAGAGTCTTCACAATTTTATCTTTGAATTTGTGTTTCCTAATTGAAGTCTGATGGGAAACTAGAGCATGGCTGGGGCTTGGCACCCTGGTTCAGGCATGTTACTGCCCCTGCCATTTAGTCCCCAGGATGTATTCTGGATCAACCACTCCACAGCCTCTGGTATGGCCAACCTCCCTTTCACCACCATGCCTGGCAACATCTGCATCCCCTGACCCCAGCAGGGACCTGGGCATGGTTGCAGGGAGGGCTGGCATTGGCAACCTGTACCTGAAGGCATCTTGTGACAAGACATGGCAGCAGCAGTCCCCACTCTGGGCTGGCAGGGTCAAGCCTGTTCCTCATCCCCTTCCAGGTATCTAGTGTGTCCCCATGTCAAGGCTGCATTACTCTTGGGAGTCGCCTGTCCATAGTGAGTTGAGGCAACCAGTGCATAGGAAAGTGAGACACGTGACTCAATTTTCAGATGTGTGGTTCTGGCGGCAGGAGGAAGGAAGGAAGTCTGCTGCTAGTGAGCCTCGTGCATGCTGAGTAATGGGACCACCCAGGGTGCCTGTGAGGTTCTGCACTCAACCCTAGAAGATGCCATGCCTGTGACAGTGCAACATTTACCAGCTGACTTATAAACAAAAACTAAAACAAAAACACCACCATGACAGTTTGGGAACAAGACTGTGGAAGAAAAAAAAAAAGCAAAGCTTTTTTTCCTGATTTTTGAACAAGGGGTCCCACGTTTTCATTTTGTACTTGGCCCAGTAAATAAAGTAGCTGGTCTTAGGGGGTTGATCAATCCTTCCTGATATTGGAACAATGCCATATTGCTATAACTCTCTAGCTTTAGCTAATGATTTCTTTTTTCCCAAACATAGAAAGGTAGAAACATTTACCCAAACTTTATGCATGTGCTGGTAACAAAAGATTGAGAACACATAACCAGCCATTCCAAGTTAATAGTTGAAATAACTAAAGAAAAGTATTAGTAAAAGATAGAACATGAAAAATGTTTTCAACATCAACCATGGGAAGAAGCTTGCGTTTGCATCAGAAGGGCTATCAGAGACCAAACAACATACTTAGCCTACTGTAACATTCCTGCAAGCATAAGACAGAGAAAGCTTTCTTGGGTTAACCCTCTATCTACCATAGAATGAATTCTTTGCAATCAATCCATTGCATAGAAGTTTTTGGCTGGTGAGATTAAATTGTGGGGAGAATCTCTATTTCTTAATTTAGCTCCTTTATCTTTTTATAATATTGCCAAATTATGATATTTCTTACAGCTAATGGGAAGACGGAGCTCAAAAAATTGATGGAAGCAGTGGAAACTATTACAGGTTAATTAGAAGTTTCTATAAATCTAATGTCTTTATTCTTTAGCTAATTTATATTTTTATATAGAACCATCATTTTCACATTCCCTTTTTTATTCTATTCTACCCATTTTTCTTCTATATTGATGAATATCTGCATACAGTTGCCCAGAATTACACATTAGAACATTTGCATTTTAGCACTAATTTTTCAGTGTGAATTTATAGTAGCAAATTTCTTAGTTTCTGGAATATTTGCCAAGAATAGTCACTATTCTTGATTTTGAAAGCCTAAATTTGAATTAGCATAGCTAATGATACAGCAAACTTTCACAGAGATAAAATTCCGTTATCGTTAAGAGATTAGGGGAGAGATGATATCCTTAGAAAATAAATGGATCTTATGCCTACAGTGTCCTAATTTGTATTATATAAACTGCATCAGTATGTCTATTACTTTACTAAGCGTAAGAGAGAAATTCTATTTCTACCCCCAATTAATGACAGTGGCGAACAGTTAACATATTGTGTGTGTTTGCTCATTCAGCTATTGTAGCTGAAGCTGCAAAGGGTCAACAGGTTTGGGGGGGGCTGTGGTTAGGCCCTTCTCTCTACTAATCTGTGACCATTTTGTTATGTTGAAGGGGGAGAGGTTGATGTCAGTGATGTAGGAGATGTTCTGGAAAACATGGGAGTAACTGTCACAGATAAGGAATGTGTAGAGCTCGTAAAAAACCTGCCAGTTAATGGTAAGCATTTAAAATATTAATATGGTCTTGAAGGAAGCACGCATTTCTTATTTTGTTTATGGGAACTTCTATATACTTTCTGATAGCATAGAAAAAATGCTTTCAAAAACTACTTAGTATGAATGATTTCACTCATGTAATTATGTATCTTCACATACTGATAGATAATATGTAGGTATATTCTAGGTTGTTAACATGAATCATCTAGGGACTTGTGGCTGCACCATAGACTCCGAAGGAAGAAATAGAAAAAGGCACTTAAAAAAAACAAAGACCGAAAAAGTACAGCCATTGTGATATGGTTCAATTTATACACTTATGTACGCAAATAATTTTTTTAAAAAAATGAATGGTACGTTTTCACCTTAAAAGGATGCTATCTAATGGTAGAACATCAGTAACTGTAAGCTGAGTGTATATGGGGATTCATTGTTTCTATTCTACTTTTGTATATATTTAAAATTCTTTACAATAAAAACATTTCAAGAGAAGATTTTTAAGAAGGAATTCCATTAATTTTTAGTTGGAAATCAGTTGCTGCTTTATTCACAACCTGCCATCAGGGCTAAGAAGTACCTTTTGTAGTTGTGGTTCTATAGATGGGGAATTGTAAAAGTTATACTGGGTACTAACTAGGTGAGAGAACAGAAAAGGACATTAGAGAGCTGAAAAGGAATTTTAAAAAAAAGCACTAAGATTACAAGATTAACATGCTTAAGTGTCAATAATTGAATAGAGTGGATACATTGGTGGCTATATCATTTTTAAAAATTTGAAAGTAAATTGGAAATTTTCTAGAGAAAATTACAAATCCTCCTTACATTAAATAATGACTTGCTGCCTTGGTGAATCTCCACATCACTTACTTGTGTATGACCTGATTTATGTTTCCACGTAGCTAAAGGAAAAGTCTACAAGAATAGGTTACTGGATGGTTTGAAGTCTCTTAATGGTAAGTGAGAAGCATAATACAAAGCCAGTTGATTCTAAGAGACACATTATACCATGTCCTAGATATCCAATTGTGAACTTCACTAACCTCCTTAAATACTGATATCATTCCTAGCTTCTGATATAGACCTGTGAGCAAATCATCTCCATATAGAAATTTAAATAATATTTTACATAAGAGAAAATAAAGTCTGTGTCAGAACAGTAAAATTAAAGGGAAAATATTTGGGGAATTTGGTTAGGCGTTGAGACAATCAATAAAATAAACAAAAATGAGCCCACTTATTAGTGAGAAGATAAAATAATGTTTTTCATTACTATGAATTATTAAATAGTAATGCAGGCCCTTTTAAAGCTTATGCTTTGTAAACCTGTCCCCATGATCCCACTAAAGAAAGAGGTTCTTTTTAAAGAGCTATTATCTATTATTATCTATTATTGACCCTCTTTGTACTATAGACACTTGATGTTCCTGCTGAAAATAACATTAGTATATGTCAACAATTTGATGTATTTGTTAAAACAAGTCAACTGTCATGCTATATATGAGCCTATTTAAGTTATTTAAATCCAAAAACTATACAGCATGCTAATTGACTATAATAAAATGCATTCTGGACAATTAGTTCAAGATTTCAGTTTTGTTTTTTTTTTTTTCTGCAGACGGAAATTTCTAAGAACTAAAATCCCCCAAACAAAAATTTTAGAAAAAGATCCCTTGCCTGCAAAAGAAAAATATTTCTGACAGGGGACACCCTTTATATTTCCACCTACACTACAGCCATGTGGGCCCATAGGTTATTTAAATATAGAAACTGTATTTTTCTTTCCTTTGGCTATTTCTTGACCATTTTGCTTTTCTAAGGAGGGATTGTTAATGCCAATAAACTTGATTCAGTTTTGAAAACCATGGGATGGAAACTCACAGAAGATGAAATTAAGGATCTCAAATGCAACCTGCCCACTGATGGTGAGCATTGAAAATATTTTTAAGTTCTTTGGGAAAAATCTTACCATGATGATTAGATTCCCAGCTCATTGTTCTCTATGGATCTTGGTTATGGGATTGAAGAAGTTCTACCCTTTTCCATTATTCTTCTTCTCACATCTGAAGAAGGCATTGAAGAATAACCCCTTCTTGGGGGCTGGGGCAACTTTCTTAGTGTACTTCCTATTTGTAGAGGGCAGGAACCCCACTTTAAGTCATGAACAGAGTACCTTTTAGTTTAAGTTTTACACTAAAATAGGGTTGACTTTTTATCTGATTGATTACGACTTGCTTAATGTGCCAGTAGTTACATCTACAATTCTTTTTGAGATGTGCTTCTCATTAGATTTAATTGTAGACCCCTTGAGTTTTATCAGACTACCCTGAGGAGAAGCACAACCTAAGATGCTTGTTCCTGAATTATTTTTTCAAATTTGGAGGATTTACTAGGCACCATGTTAATCAAATCAGAGGTTTCAACAAAAGGAATGATGATCACACTCTTCATATTGTCTTTGCCAGAAGCCTTAGTTTTGAATGCCCTTGGTCACTAAAAGAAATTCCAGGTGTTATCTTCGATTTGTAGAAGATGAGAACTAGTTCATTTTTTGTGCCATGTCACACCCAGACTCTCTGGATTCTCTCTGTTCTCCTTTATCCTTGCTTGCTAGCCAGCCAGTTGTTTTCTGGGTTCATTTCTTTTTGTAGTAACTTGTCCGTTGCTGCCAATATCAACCAGATACTCTAGTAACACTGTATTTCCTAGCTTCTTCTTCTTTTTTTTAAAGTTTATTTATTTATTTTTGAGAGAAAGAGAGAGAGGGAGTGGAGGAGGGATGCAGAGAGGGGGAGAGAAAGAGAGAATCCCAAGCAGGCTTCAGCATGGAGCCCGATGTGGGGCTCGAACCCACAAACTGTGCGATCATGACCTGAGCCAAAACCAAGAATTGGAGGCTTACACGACTGAGTTACTCAGGCGCCCCACCCAGCTTCTTCTTTTAAAGTACAAGCATATTCAGTACATTATCTGCCTTCTAAGTTGTTGAAATTGATAAACTCACCAACACCATTGCAAGGCATGGGTTCATTCCAGGCTCCAGTAACAATTTCTTCACCAAACACTTCCAGGACCAGAGCCAATGCCACATAGTTTTGGTGTTTTTGCTACTACTTTTGTTGTTGCTAAGACAGCAACACACTTGTGGTTCCAGTTCCTTTTTTTTAAGTTTCTTTATTTTGAGAGAGACAGAGATGGCCTAAGCAGGGGAGGGGCAGAGTAAGAGGGAGAGAGAGAGAGACAGAGAAACCCAAGGAGGCTCCTCAGTGTCAGTGCAGAGCCCAGCATTGTGCTCGAACTCATGAACTGTGAGATCATGACCTGAGCTGAAACCAAGAGTCAGACGCTCAACCGACTGAGCCACCCAGGCGCCCTGTGGTTCCAGTTCCTATTATCAGCTAGCTATGCCGCAGTAGCAACAAACAACCCCCAAATCTCAGTGGCAACAGAGTTTTTTTGCATGACACTCAATATTAGATACTGCCCATAGGTTGGCTGTCCATCTGTTCTCTACTATAGGGCATAGGATGCAAGAACAGTCCCTGTCTGGACAGTGTCACTTTTGTAACAGGAAAAAGAGAGATGATGGAGCCATGTGATAGTTCTTAAAGTTTCTACTCAGAAGAGACTCAAATATTTCATTTGACAAAGCAAATTGCATGGTATCATTGGGAACAGAAATATAATCCTCCCATAAGACAGACTTGATACAGAGGGGAAGAGAATATTGGAACAAACAAGATATATTCTCTTAAAACAATGGTATCTGAAAATGCAAGGAAAAGCAATTTATACCCATTTTGATGCATTTTAAAATTGATTCCATAATTACAGAACATCTAGTCAATTTAATATATGGAGCCATCAAAAGAACCAGTCAGCTCTATTCTTATATACAAACATATGCATAGAATATCTCTAAAAAAGATACACAAAAAATGTCAATGTTTGTTCCTTAGAAGGAAGAGAATTCTGACAATGGAGATGTTTATAAAGGAGATATATTTTTCACTGTATTCTTATTGGTAACATTTGAGTTATGTAATTTATGCTTATGCTGCCTAGTAAGAATACATTGATTTAGAAACATATTATGCGAAAAGCATGATTCACAAAAGGAAAAAATTGATAAATTGTACTTCATTAAAATTAAAAGCTTTCACTCTGGAAAGCTGTGTGGAGATGGTGGAAGACAACCTACAGTCTGGGAGAAAATATTTGCAAATGATACATCTGACAAAGAAGCAGCATCTATGGCAAAACTCAGCAATATAGGGGCATCTGGTGGTTCAGTCAGTTGAGCGTCTGACTTTGGCTGAGCCTCGTCTTGGGCTCTATGCTGACAGCTCAGAGCCCGGAGCCTGCTTCAGATTCTGTGTCTTCCTCTCTCTCTGCCCCTCCCCCTCTCGTGCTCTGTCTTTCTCTCTCTCTCTCAAAAATAAATAAACATTAAAAGGGTTTTTTTTTTTGATTTGAGAAAACCTCAGCAATATAAAATACAGACAAACCAATAAGAAGATGGGGAAAATATATGAAACTATATGAATGAAAATACATTGCACCAAAGAGGATATACAGGTATCAGATAAACACATGAAGAGATGCTTGACGTCATTAGGTATTAAGGAAGTGCAATTTGAAACTGCAGTGAGATATCACTGCATACCTATCAGAATAGCTAAAATAAAAAATAATGACAACACCAAATGTTGATGAGGATGCTAGAGAAACCGGACCACTCATACTTGGTAGTGGGGATGTAGTGATACAATCACTATAGAAAAAGTACCAGTTTCTTACAAAACTAAGCATAGAGCTACCGTAGCAATTACACATTTGAAACTTATGTTCGCACAAAATCTGTACATGAACGTCAGAGCCAAAAACTGGAATCAGCCCAAGTCTCCTTCAACAGGTAAATGACTAAACAAACTTGTGGTACATACATATTATGGAATACTATTATTCATCAGTAAAAGTACACTATCTGATTCATGCAACATCTTGGACAAATTTCCAGATAATTATCCAGAGCTAAAAAAAGCCAACCTCAGAGCTTACATACTGTAAGATCTTTACATATCATTTTTGAAATAACAAAATTTTAGAAATGGAGGACAGATTAGAGCTTGCCTGGATTTAGAGATAGGGGATTGGTGGAGGCAGAAGGAGGTGGATGTGGTTATAATAGGGTCCTTGTGGGACTGGAACTGTTCAGTATCTTGACTGTGGCAGTGCATACATGAACCTACACAGGTAATAAAATTGTCTGGAATTTAATAATACAGAGACATACACATGAGTACAAGTAACACTAACGAAATCTAAATAACATCGGTGGATTGTCTCAATGCCAGTATTCTGTTTTTGGTATTATTCTATGGCTTTGTAAGTCTTATCATTAAGGGAAGCTGGGCAAAAATGTACAAGGCATCTCTCTCTATTTTTTTCTACTAACTTCATATGCATCTACAATTACCCAAATAAAATTTTCAAAAAAAATATTAAATTGGAAATAAAATCTGTTAGTCTATCAGTGTGATAACTGCCCCCCCCCCAATTGCTAATATAAAGGATTTGTCTTCAAAGTGCTTAATAATTTATCTTGTAATCCAAATGGAGGAAATAAATCTTTCTGGGTCTGTTAAAACATCAGGGAATATTGAATGAGAACACATTACCTGAGAAAATCACTGCTGAAACCCAAGTTTAAACATTTTTGAATAGCATGTACCAAACATAAACCCGTTGTCATGGCCTGATAGAAATAAGAAAGTTCTTCAAAGTCTTAGAGCTAAAAAGTAGACCCTGGACAGCAAATGGCTTTTGAATCTTATCCCTTGACTATTGTAGGTTTGATTTTTTATAGAAGGATTAAGTCATAGTTGTACTGTTGACGTTATATTTTTCATATTCAACTTCTTTACACTCATTCTCAAGAAGAGGGTAAAAGTAGAGAATATTGTTAGTACGGAAGTGTTGCTGGAATATTTTCCTCTCCTATTACTTGTGTGTTTCACTGTCTCTTCTTATTATTTGCATTTCTTCTTACAGTATATGGGAGAGCTACAATGAAAAAGTTGTGTAGTGGATTAAACGCTTTTACAGGTCAGTGGGAAGTTATATAAAACCAAGATCTGCAGACTTTATATAGTAGTATAGTTTTAAATCATATTTTTTACCATTCTATTGCTGGTTTGTAAATTGTAGCTTTCAACCTTTTCTAATGAAACATTTGCTCCTAATGTCCCCCAGTTTACCTTTATATATAGTAATTAAAAGCCTATAATTTACTAATAACTTCTGAACTTTCTGGAGTTTTTATACTAATAATACTCACTTCAACATTATTAATAGATTCCCAAGTCAGAGTATATCAAGCAACAGCAAAATAAAGCTTTTTTTTCCCATTCTTGGAACTGGAAAGAATTATGCTGAGTGAAATAAGTCAGAGGAGGACAGATATCATATGTTTTCACTCATATGTGGATCTTGAGAAATTGAACAGAAGATGATGGAGGGAGGGAAGGGAAGAAAATAGTTACAAACAGAGAGAGAGGGAGGCAAACCACAAGAGCCTCTTAAATACAGAGAGCAAACTAAGGGTGGATGGAGGGGTGGGGGAGAGGGGAAAATGGGTGATGGGCATTGAGGAGGGCACTTGTTGGGATGAGCACTGGGTGTTGTATGTAAGCCAATTTGACAATAGATTATATTCATTTAAAAAAGCTTATTTGTTGTCAGTATCAAGAGCAAATAACATATTTCAGAAAAAAAAATTTAAATATATAGTATTCTCTGGTAAGATGTATAAATGAATTGATGTTGATATTTCATTAATCAGACAGTTATTTAGGTAAAATCTATTCTCTTCGACTTTGACTTCTTGTCAGATTAAGAAATCATACTTTTCAGTATTTTTAAGCAAATTTGATATATGACCCTTCTCAATTCTGTATGGATGTATATATCTTATTATATCTTTGAACTTCCTCAAGTTAGGAAGAAACATGCTTAACAGTATTAAATTATTACTTGAAATAATTCTATAAAATTCTTGAATGATCACGTTTCATATTTTCAAAGGAAAAAACATTAATGTGCAACATCTATCAGATTTTGTGAGGAACATGGGTATTGAGCTAACAGATAAAGAACAAAAGAGGCTGCTAAAGAAGCTTCCAGTTGATGGTGAGCCATAAAGATACTTTAGTAGCTTTCTAGAATACTTAGCTTTATGATACCATGGGAGAAGTTTTAAAAGTTCTCTTTTAGGGGCGCCTGGGTGGCTCAGTCGGTTGAGCGTCCAACTCTCGATTTTGGCTCAGGTCATGATCTCACAGTTCGTGAGACTGAGCCCTGCTCCAGGCTCTGTGCTGGCAGCATGGAGCCTGCTTGAGATTCTTTCTCTCTTTCTCCCTAGCTCTCTCCGCCCATCTCCCACTCACTCTCTCTCTCTCTAAATATATAAACTTAATTTTTTTTATTTCTCTTTTAGCATTTAAAAATATATATATATATTTAAAGTAATTAGAAAAGGCAGATTTTAAGTTATATCTATCAATCTATATATCTCTATCTCTCTATATAACCCAGGCCACCAGGGGCAAAATAAATGCTGTCATGTCATGCCCTCTAGCCAATGACAAAACTATAAGAAAAAAAATGAAGGAATGTGATTAGGGGAGAGAATTTTAGAAGAATTGGACAAGAGAAATCAAAGGATAAAGAAACCAGCATAGGGAGACTGTCAAGTGTTCTGTCAGGGGTTTAGAATGGCATAATTGTCACTATTGTATCCCGTCTCATTTTTTTGTTGTTATTAGAGGATGAATAAGAACATATTTACTCAGTAAATGAAAACCCTCCCTGAAATTCTGAAGTATATGTATTATGTTTCTGAGCATCTATATAATGCTTTGTCTGACATAGAGTGTGATTTGCATTGTAGCTTCTGGGAAGATCTATCAAAATAGATTGTTGGATGGTCTGAAGTCTTTCAAAGGTGAGTTAATGAGCAGTTTGAGATTTAACATTTTAATTTATATCATTAGAGCTTTACCCAAGCCATCCTTTTATGAACTGATTTTTAAATGTAGTTTCTTTATTTTAAAAGAGGTATTTTGTGATGAGTTTTTTTAAATCTTTGTAGGTCCCTCATTTTCTTGTATTTTTCATAACTTAATCTTGAAAGTGTAAATTGAATTCTAGGTAGATAAAACAAAACATGAAGAGAATGGTAGGTAGTCTGAAAATTAGTTAAGCAAAGAAAATAAAAATAGTTTCTATTGTTAGAAATATTGGACATTGTTTCCTGATAGAATCCAAATCATAAATTAATGTTCATTATAATTCCCCTAAAAAGAATGTGTTTTTAGTGTGAGATTCAGTTAAGACAAAAAAAAAAATGTAGGCAAAGGTACCAACTTGTGCCTAGGATTTGTTTTGGTTTTGCTTTCCCTCCTAGTGCTTAGTCCAAAAGAAGAGAAGAACATAAAGAGAATGAAGAAATGACTTAAAAGCTCTGCCACTTGGTACCTATTGAGAGGAGTCACCTGTCAAAAGAAGAGTGCCTCTTCGCACTCCTAGGCCCTCCAGAAGAGTGGGAGCAGGATTATTTTTTAATTTAATGTGGAAGTTGTCCACCATGCTGCCCATTTGATAGCATCTTGCTATGTGTCTTTATCAACTAAATCGTCACCTTAACAATGAGACAATGATAGCCAGATACTTGTCGGCCTCCCTGTAGTTCTCTTTCCCTACCTATCTAGTTTTTCTAGTCTCTAGGCCTCCTGTTTTACAATTTTAATAATAAATTTTCCTTTCCATGCACTCTGAGCCTCAGCTCCTGCTTCAGCTTCAGAACATTTTTAACTAAATTTTTAACATTTTAACTAAAGCCCTCTGTAAACTACCATGCTAGGTAGTTTACAAGATAATTATCTATTCTTTTTAACTAATACAAATAGTTTTCTATCTTAAAATATTCACCAAAAACTCGGTGTTCATAAACTGTTTCACAGTATGGATAAACCAGGCATAAAGTAATTGTCAGGTTCCAGTGGAAAGCAGTACAAGTTTTTTGGCAACTGAGAGTTTTTTTTCAAAATCCTTCTCTACTGCAAATTCAATTAGTTGTCTTTAGCTTAAGTTGCAAAATCCCTTCATAAATTATTTCTTGTCCATAGTTTCATCAAGGTAAAGCTTAAGGCTCTTTAACACAATGTTAAAATAGAGTTTGGTACTCATGTTTCAAAGCAATATTAATAGTACTGAAAAGGATTCTATTTTTCCTTATTCCTAGTTTTTTCATATTAATAGTAAAAACATTTTCAATATAATAGTAACAGAGCACTGATAGATTTCTAGTATTTAATGTTCTTTCATATTTTAATATTTTTTGTCATTCTTTGTGTCTCTTTCCTAAGGAGGGAAGGTTGAAAGAAGTAAGGTCAATACTGTTCTAGAAAACATGGGAATCGTGCTCACAGGAGAGGAGCTTCAAAGTCTAACAGATAACCTACCAGTTAACGGTAAGCACTGTGGTTATTACTCTGTGTTTCTGCAGAGCTTTGCCTGTGAATGTGCATATGAGAATTTTTGAAATTAGGATTATTTGATGCTGAAAGGAAATGTATCTTAGAGTAGAACCCATTCTAAAGTAAAAAGAAATCCTGCCTCATTTTTAAAATGTAAAGTTATCAACATGTTTTCATATAGAAACCAGAGAAGCCAGAATGTTTATCTGAGGAATAGTCAGAATGTAGAATAAAACTTCTACGGATTAAATTTAAAAGTGATCATACGCTTGCTAACGCTTCATTTCTTAGTTCTTCCAATCTGAACCATTTGCTTTTTTGCTTTATGTGTTCTCCCTGAGTGATTTTATGAACCCCTACTTTTAACCATCTGTTTGAACCATCAGTTATATTCTTTCCAGTCTTCTCCCCAGTCTTCAAACTATTTTATTCTAAATCTTCTGAGACATTTCTATTTAGTCCACCCCAAATAGCTGTTCAAGGATAAAATTCGTAATCTAATATATTCCATATCTTTTTAAACTGATCATCCTTTTTTCTCCTTCACTGACCCTGCCAGAAATCTCTGTCCACTTAATTACTTGCTGCTGCCTATTTAAACTCCTAAATATTTTTAAAATCCATTCCTACTCTTTAGCCCTGTATCACTACCCTTATTTCTATTTCTTTTTATCTCTTCTTAGACTGCTAGATAACTCTCTCTCTCTCTGCCTATAATTTTGTTACTTTTAAATCCACTCTACACACAGTGGGCAGAATGATCCATTTCTATGAAACTAGTTGGGGTTTTTTTCTCCCCATCTTATCTTCCCCTCTTCTACTTTTCTGTACCTTCTTTCAAAACGTTGAAATAACTCAAGGCTCTGATGGGTTCTCTAAGTGATCTTACCTACTTTTTGAGCTCTGAATTCTATCTGTATGGTAATGAATCACTGATAGATATTCCTAACCTAAAACACTCCTTGGATCTCTATTTGGCTTATTTACTACCTATTTGCAATCTCCACTTGGATAGCTCAAATAACTTGTAACTTAACTTGTCTTAGTCTGAGCTCTTGATTTTTCTACTAAAACTCATTCCTTCCCAGTATCATTACAAGGCATCACCACTGGAGTTTGTCTTGTGATGTCTTTGTCTAGCTTTCATATTAAGGTAGCACTAGCCTCATAGAATGAATTGGTGTTTTTTCCCACTTCTGTTTTCTGAAATAATTTATGTAGGACTGATATTATTTCTTTAATTATTTGTAATAATTTACCAAAGAAGCCATCTGGACATAGTCCCTTCTCTCTGAGAAAATTTCCAATGCTTAATTTTCTTGTGTGTTACAACACTACTCAGATTTTCTGTTTCTTTTTTATTCCATTTTGGCAGCTTGTGTCCATTTTGGAATCTATTTCATGTAAGTTGTTTAATTTCTGGCATAAAGTTGTTCACAGTATTCCCTCTTTAGCCTTTAAATTACTGTTAAGTTCAATAGGTTAATCCTTTCTTTCATTACTAATTTTAGTCATCTGTGTCCTCTCTCTTTTTTTCTTGGCTAGTCAATTTTGATGATGTTTTCGAAGACTAAATGTTTGGTTGCATTGAGTTTCTCTGTCATTGTTCTCATATCCACTCTAATCTTCATTATTTTCTTCCTTCTGCTTGTCTTTGGTTTGGCTTGCTCTTACTTCCCTAGATGAAGATAAAGACTTAATTATGGATTTGAGATCTCTCTTCTTCTCTAACATAGTTATTTAAGGCTATAAATTTTACTTTAAGCGCCACCTTCACTGTGTCTCATGTATTTAATTTTTATTCAGATAAAAATACATTCTAATTTCTCTTGTAATTTCTTCTTTGACTCATGGATTACTTTGAAATGTGTTGTTTGATTTCAAAATATTTGAATTTCTCGGATTTCCTTTGGTTGTTCATTTCTAATTTAACTCTGTTGTGGTCAGCGAGCATACTTTGCATGATTTCAGTCCTTTGAATTTTGTTAACACTTGTTTTACGATTTAGCATACAAGACAATCAGACGCTCTTTGGAGTCTCCAAAAACTTCTAACAGCGTAAAGGGATTCTGTGACCAAAATATTTGTTTTAGAGCCTTTTTTTTTTTTTTTTTTTTTTTTTTTGATAATTCTAACACTTGAGTCATCCAAGGATTGGCATGTGTTGATTGCCTTTTCACTTGATAATTGATCTCATTTTCCTAACTTTTTGTATGTTAAATAATTCTGAATTGTATCCTCAACTTTGTCAACTATTTTGTTGTGTAGACTCTGGGTCCTTTTAAAATTCATTGAACAATGCTGGTGGGTTTTGTTTTAGCAGGTAATCAACTCTGAGATTCAGAACACAAATTCCATCTCCCATTTCTCTGGATGGTTCCAGTCTCAGTTCATTCTACAAAGCTTTGTTTTACTGCTGTGGGTCTGTCTGCATGTGCCACTTGGGTTAGTCTGAGACTTGGGCCCTGGTTTAAATCTTAATTCAGTTCTCAAAGCCGTTGCAAGAATGCTTTCTTTGTATCTGTCTCATGCATGCACAACTCAAAAGTGAGCCCAAGACTTTTACAGATTCATACACAGAATTAGGGGATCCCTTTCTCCATTGTTCTCTCCTCTCTGGAATTACGCCATATTTTCCAACCTGAAGGGGCCTCTTTTCCAGGTTTCCCTGGTCAAAGAGATGGAGTTTTTATCAATCTTAGCTTCCTGCTCTGCCTCGCAGTTCTGTGATTGGGGCCCCACCCTCAGGACAAAGACATTAGGGAAAAGAGAAAACAAAAACAGAAGGCTCACTCCCCTTGCCAGTCACTTCTGCAAGTTTTGGTTCTCTTCTACAGTCTAGTGTTGTTGCTTTTTGTGTTTTCTTTAGACTTTTAGTCTAATCATCAGGAAAAATAGATTGTAGAGAGCTGATACGGCCATGGCAGAATCAGAATCAGCCTCATATTTCATTATTTAAAAAATATATATTCTTTAAAATTAAAAAAAAATTAAAAAATATATATATGTAAATAATACTTTCACATTTTAGCATGTGAATCAGGATGCATCTTATAATTGTTACCAATCACATAGTAGAGTTATTACATTCTTGTCATTGAGTCTGCATTTGTGAATTTGGTTTTAGCCTGTCACTGTGGCACGTTACCACTTTAAGTTGTGTATTGTTGGTACCCCATGTGTGGAGTTTAATTGCTGTTTAAAAACTTCTCCAAAAAAATTGCGCTGTCATTAAGAATTGAAGGGAAAGTTGTGTCTACAGGAAAAGCATGGAAACAGTGGCAAAGTATAAATTTATGATTAGTGAAGAAAACATCTCACCATTGGAGGAAAGACCACAATTCTGTTTTTCAAAATTTTATTGCAAAGCTACAACAAAATGCTTTTTGGACCTAAGAAAGAAAGAAACCCACAAGTAGAAAATCTATACTACCTGTTGTTAATGATGCATACACAAAAGAATTGCCTATGATACACCATACAGTGTAAGTGAAGGCAAAAGAAACTGCCAAATCCCTCACAAAGGTAAAATAAAGTTCAAAGCAATGAGGATGGACATCAGACATCAACTTGTCAAAATTTCTTGTTAACTTTAATTGCACCAAAAAGAATGAAATGGGAATAAACTTAACCAAAGAGGGAAAAAAATCTGTGCTCTGAAAACTATAACACATTGGTGAAAGAATTTGAAGATGACACAACAAACAAATAGAAAGATATTCCATGCTTAGGGATTGGAAGAACAAATATTGTTAAAATGCCCATACTATCCAAAGCAACCTACAATTCAGTGCAATTTACCAAAAGCGCGTTCTACAAAACTAGAAAAAATAATCCTAAAATTTGTTTGGAACTGCAAAAGACCCCAAATAGCCAAAGTAATCTTGAGAAAGAAAAACAAAGTTGGAGATATCACAATTCCATATTTCAAGATCTACTTCAAAGCCATACTAATCAAAACAGTATGATGCTGGCATAAAAATAGACACATGGATCAAAGGAACAGAATAGAGAGCCCAGAAATAAACCCGTGATGACATGGTCAATTAATCTATGACAAAAGAGGCAAGAATATACAATAGAGAATAGACAGTTTCTTCAACAAATGGTATTGTTGGACCATTTGTCCGGAAAACTAGACAGCTACATATAAAATAATGAAACTGGACCACTCTTTAATACCACACACAAAAATAAATTCAAAATGTATTAAAAACCTAAATGTGAGACCTGAAACCATAAAAGTCCTAGAAGAGAACACAAGCAGTAATTTCTTTGATATCAGCTGTAGCAACATTTTTCTAGATATGTCTTCTAACACAAGGGAAACAAAAGCAAAAGTAAACTATTGGGACTACCTCAAAATAAAAGCCTTTTTTGCACAGTGGTGGAAACTCAACAAAACAAAAAGGCAACCTACTGAATGGCAGAAAATATTTGCAAATGATATATCCAATAAGGGGTTAATATCCAAAATATATGAAGAACTTATACAACTCAACACCAAAAAAAAAAATCTGATTTTTAAAATGAGCATAGGATCTGAATAGATACTTTTCCAAAGAAGTCATACAGATGGCCAAAAGACACATGAAAAGATGCTCAGTATCACTATCAGAGAAGTGCAAATAAAAACCACAATGAGATATCAACTCAGACCTGTCAGACTGGCTAAAGTCAAAACAATGAGAATAATAAGTGTTGGTGAGGATAACAATTGTTGGTGAGGATGTAGAGGAAAAGAACTCTTGTGCACTACTGATGGGAATGTAAATTGGTACAGCTACTATGGAAAACAGTATGGAGGTTCCTCAAGAAATTAAAACTAGAAATACCATATAATCCAATAATTCCACTACTGAGTATTTACCCAAAGTAAACAAAAATACTGATTCAAAAAGATAGATGCACTCTATGTTTATTGCAGCATTATTTATAATAGCCACAATATGGAAGCATCCTAAGTGCCTATCAATAGATGAATGGACAAAGAAGACACACACACTGGAATATTACTCAGCCATATTCATCAAGAAAGATGAAATCTTGCCATTTGGGACAACACGGATGGACCTAGAGGGTATTATGCTAAGTGAAGTAAGTCAGAGAAAGACAAATATATCAATTCACTCACACGTAGAATCTAAAAAAAAAGTCAATAAACGAACAAAAAAACAATCAGACCTGTAAATACAGAGAACAAACTGATTGCCGGAGGGGTGGGGATGTGAGTATTAGCAAAATGGATGCAGAGGAGTAGGAGATGCAGGCTTCCAGTAATGGAATGAATAAGTCATGCAATAAAAGACACTGTATAAGGAATATAGTCAATTGTATTGTAATAGTGTTGTATGGTGACAGATGGTAGCTAGACCTGTGGTGCTATGGCATCACGTGTAAAAACCTATCAGATGACTGCGTTGTACACCTAAAACCAATGTAGCCTTATGTGTCAACTACTCTCAAAAAACATTTTTAATTTCTTGTTAGCTTTAAATAAAAAACTCTAGTGGAGCCCTCATCTAAGAAATGCTGTGTCACCAGTGCTGTTGATAGCACACTGGACAATATTTTGGAGACAAAAGCAGACACCAGTGATTCTGAGTTGAAGAGCTGAATGGCAATTTAAAAGAATTAGATTCTAAATATGAAATTATAGTAATTGCAAGTTTATCTCGCATATTTTTATGTTTACATAAGCATGACATTTTAATTTTTTTTAATTTTTAATTTTTTTTAATGTTTCTTATTTATTTTTGAGAGAGAGAGAGAGACTACAAGGAGGGAAGGGGCAGAGAGAGAGGGAGACACAGAATCTGAAGCAGGCTCCAGGCTCTGAGCTGTCAGCATAGAGCCCGAGGTGGGGGGCTTGACCTCACAGACTGCGAGATCATGACCTGAGCCGAAGTCGGATGCTCAACCAACTGAGCCACCCAGGCGCCCCTGCATAAGAGTGATATTTTAAAAATCGGTTTAACTCTAAACATCATTCAATGATATAAAATAAATATTCTAAATTATAAGGAAAAAAAAGCAAGTTAGCCGATTTCCAGGCCTAGATGATTTTCATATTCTTCTTACAGTTTGTAATCTATCTTTTACAATAGGACATATGTATATTTAAAATACTTTGCTTAAAGGCAACAACCTCTTTGACCTCAGCCACAGCAATTTCTTGCTCGACACCTCTCCAAAGGCAAGGAAATTAAAAGCAAAAATGAACTATTGGGACCTCATCAAGTTAAAAAGCTTCTGCACTACAAAGGAAACAATCAACAAAACTAAAAGGCAACCGATGGAACGGAACGGGAGAAGATATTTGCAAATGACACATCGGATAAAGGGCTAGTATCCAAAATCTATAAAGAACTTGCAAACTCCACACCTGAAAAACAAATAATCCAGTGAAGAAATGGGCAGAAGACATGAATAGACACTTTTCCAAAGAAGACATCCAGATGGCCAATGGACACATGAAACGATGCTCAATATCACTCATCATCAGGGAAATACAAATCAAAGCCACACTCACGCTGAGATACCACGTCACACCAAGTGATCAGAGTGGTCAGAGTGGCTAAAATGAACAAATCAGGTGATTATAGATGCTGGCCAGGATGTGAAGAAATGGGAACCCTCTTGCACTGTTGGTGGGAATGCAAACTGGTAGAGCCGCTCTGGAAAACAGTGTGGAGGTTCCTCAGAAAACTAAAAATAGAACTATCCTCTGACCCAGCAATAGCACTGCTAGGAATTTACCCAAGGGATACAGGAGTGCTGATGCATAGGGGCTCATGTACCCCAATATTTATAGCAGCACTTTCAACAATAGCCAAATTATGGAAAGAGCCAAAATGTCCATCAACTGATGAATGGATAGAGCAAATATGGTTTATATATACAATGGAATACTACTTGGCAATGAGAAAGAATAAAATTATGCCATTTGCAGCAACGTGGATGGAACCAGAAGGTATTATGCTAAGTGAAATAAGTAAGTCACAGAAAGACAGATACATGTTTTTACTCATGTGGATCTTGAGAAACTTAACAGAAGACCATGGGAGATGGGAAGGGGAAAAAAAAGAAATAGTTAAAAACAGAGAGGGAGGGAGGCAAACCACAACAGATACTTAAATACAGAGAACAAACTGAGGGTTGATGGAGGGTGGGGGAGAGGGGAAAGAGGGTGATGGGCATTGAGGAGGGCACTTGTTGGGATGAGTATTGAGTGTTGTATGTAAGCCAATTTGATAGTAAATTCTATTAAAATATATATATAAATAAATAAAATACTTGACTCAACAATAATAGATAATAATCTCCTAATTTAACTTGTTATTTATGGAAAAGGAAAATTACTATGTGGTGTATATGGGAAAATTTCAGGCAATTTGATCAGAGTCTTCCATAAAAGTACACTATCTCTGAATTTTATTTACTCAGCATACCAGTTTTTCTAAACTCTGAAGTCCTTGAAAGTAGAAAGTGTACTTTAATTATCTTTGTACCCTTAAGACCTAGCATATTTCAAATATTAGATATGTAATTTGAGGGAAATGGTTCTTCTCTAACAACTTTGCACATCTCCACCTAGGCCACATAAATATATCTTGACCACAATCTTACCAAAGTCTTTCTTGAAAGCGTCACACTTCCTCCTGGAATAAGGAGAAGTAGACAGCCTTGTGAAGAGCTGCCACCAAGCAGTGTCTCCATCTGTTTCCCTATCTACAGGAGACAGTCACAGGTCATTTCTCATTCATCTCCCTAGTTTCAGTTGAACACAACTTTCCGCCTCTCTCCCTTAGGATACAGCTGCAGATTTCTGTATAAGTCTATAAAACTTGCTGCGTACCATTTGAGTGAGCTCCCCAGCAGCAGAACAACTCATCGTATGTCCCACCAGTCCACTGTCCAGCTGGTTCCGTGTTGTACTCTGGGACTAAAGTGTCAGAGATCCAACACCATGCTGATCTTACTTCTTGGGTATAAGTAATAAACTATCTTAATCCATTTGGGCTCATTGTCTCATTACCATCAAAATCTGTGGAAATGTGACGAGCCAACCTAGCAGTTTCAGTGGCAATCTTTGTGATCCTGTTAAATACCATACCTCTTCTTAGGAACTTCTTGACCACTTGTCAGTAACTAATGTATGATGACTAAGTAAATAAAAGTAGTGGAAAATAAGAACAAAAAAAAAGGGAAATTTGCCTATAATGAGATGAATGAAGTTTTTTAACAATTGCTTCAAAAATACACCAGTCATATGTCACTAGCCATTCCATGATTATCATAGTAATTGAAAAGACTTTTTAAAAAAATTATATTGGGAATATATGAAAGATTACTTCATTTTTCCTTTTATTATACAATGATAGGTAGGATTTATGGATATACCATAATTGAGGAGGGTCATAGAACATGGCCAACATCAATAATAGTTTCTTCCAGGTTTATAAAGTAGGGTGAATCTAAACAATTCAGGAGTATAAATTGCCTCTGAGTGGACTCTATCTTCTAGGGCAGGGTCAGCAATGTTTCTATAAAGGGCAAATAATAAATACTTCAGGCTTTGTGGATGATGTCATACTTCTCAATTATGTTGGTGTAGTACAAAAGCAGCTGTAAACAATGTGTAAACAAATCAGTGTGGCTGTGTTCCAATAAAATTTTATTTATGGACACTAAAATTTTAAATTTGTGTAAGTTTTATGTGTCACAAATAATATCCTTTTGGGTTTTACAATCATTTGAAAATGTAAAAATGATTCTTAGCTCATGGGCCATATAAAAATAGGTGGTGAAAAAATAAAAAGATACGTGGCAGTGGGCTGGATTTGGCCAATGGACGATAGTTGGCTCATGTCTGACAGGGAATAGGGCACGTCTTCTATCATAGGATTTCTGAAGAACTGGATTTATAAGTTGAGGATTGACATAGAGCACAACGAAGAGAAGTGGACTTTCACAATATAAGGTTTTCATACTCTGTTTTTCTGAGTCTGCATCATTTTATTATTTTTATCTTTACCTTTTTTTTTATAGATAATGGGAAGGTTGATCTTGATAAATTGATGGATGGAGTGAAAACTCTTACAGGTGAGAAGTTAATATAAATCTAAGAATATACTCAAAATTATATTTCAAAGACTTTTATTTCTTTGCTTATTCTACCATTTTATCCTTCATTTAATAGATCGTTTTTTATCTAATTTCTTAGAGTTAGACTTTTAAATCTCTGCATGTTAGTAATAAAATTTAAATTCTGGGGTGCCTGGGTGGCTCAGTTGGTTAAGCAGACGACTTTTGATTTTGCCTCGGGTCATGGTCTGAGGTTCATGAGATCAAGCACCACATGGGGCTCTGCCCTGAAAACATGGAGCCTGCTTGGGATTTCTGTCCCTCTCTTTATCTCTGCCCCTCCCTCACTCATTCTCTCTCTCTGTCTCTGTCTCTCTTTCTCTTTCAAAATAATAAATAAGAATAAATAATTTCAATTCTGTGTCTTGGTAGCAAATTCTTTTTTTTTAAATTTGACATTAATATATGACACCTCTTCTATGTTGGGGAAAAATATTCTGTATTAAATCAGTGAATAATAGAGTTAGGACGGAGGGGAAGATGGCGGTGTAGGAGGATGCTGGGCTCACCGCGTCCTGCTGATCACTTAGATTCCACCTACACCTGCCTAAATAACCCAGAAAACTGCCAGAAGACTAGCAGAACGGAGTCTCCGAAGCCAAGCGCAGACGAGAGGCCCACAGAAGAGGGTAGGAAGGGCGGAGAGGCGGTGCGTGCTACGGACTGGCGGGAGGGAGTCGGGGCGGAGGGGCAGCCCGCCGGCCACGCGGAGCCCCCCGAGTCTGGCTGGCAGAAGCGGAAGGGCTGGACGGAGTGTGTTCCGACAGCAAGCGGGACTTGACATCTGGAAGGTTATAAGCTAACAGCTCTGCTCGGAGAATGGGAGGGCTGGAGGACAATGGGAGGGAGAGTTGCTGAGCCCCGGGACGACAGAGCTCAGTTTGGCGGGGAAGAAAGGCACTCGCCAGCGCCATCTCCCTCGCCCACCCCCCAGCCAAAATCCCAAAGGGAACCAGTTCCTGCCAGGGAACTTGCTTGCACCACGCAAACACCCAACGCTGTGCTTCTGCGGACCCACACCTCCGGCGGCGCACCTGACTCCCTCCAGCTGCCGCAGGGCCCCTCCCAAAGCGGATCACAGAAGGAGAAGCGAGCTAAGCCTGCCCCTCCCGCCCCCATGCACCTTGCCTATCTACCCCAGCTAATACGCCAGATCCCCAGCACCACAAGCCAGGCAGTGTGCAAGTAGCCCAGACGGGCCACGCCACCCCACAGTGAATCCTGCCCCTAGGAGAGCGAAAGAGAAGGCACACACCAGTCTGACTGTGGCCCCAGCGGTGGGCTGGGGGCAGACATCAGGTCTGACTGCGGCCCGCCTGCCAACGCGAGTTATTCAAGACAGCACAGGGGAAGTGCCCTGCAGTTCCGCACCACTCTAGGAACTATCCAAAATGACCAAATGGAAGAATTCCCCTCAAAAGTATCCCCAGGAAATAACAACAGCTAACGAACTGATCAAAAAGGATTTAAACAATATAACAGAAAGTGAATTTACAATAATAGTCATAAAATTAATCGCTGGGCTTGAAAACACTATAGAGGACAGCAGAGAATCTATTGCTACAGAGATCAAGGGACTAAGGAATAGTCAGGAGGAGCTAAAAAATGCGATAAATGAGCTGCAAAATAAAATGGAAATGACCACGCTTCAGACTGAAGAGGCAGAGGAGAGAATAGGTGAACTAGAAGATAAAATTATGGAAAAAGAAGAAACTGAGAAAAAGATAAAAAAAAATCCAGGAATATGAGGGGAAAATTAGAGAACTAAGTGATGCACTAAAGAGAAATAATCTACACATAATTGGTATTCCAGAGGAGGAAGAGAGAGGGAAAGGTGCTGAAGGTGTACTTGAAGAAATCATAGCTGAGAACTTCCCTGATCTGGGGAAGGAAAAAGGCATAGAAATCCAAGAGGCACAGAGAACTCCCTTCAGACGTAACTTGAATCGATCTTCTGCACGACATATCATAGTGAAACTGGCAAAATACAAGGATAAAGAGAAAATTCTGAAAGCAGCGAGGGATAAACATGCTCTAACATATAGAGGGAGACCTATAAGACTCATGATCGATCTCTCTTCTGAAACTTGGCAGGCCAGAAAGGAATGGCAGGAGATCTTCAATGTGATGAACAGGAAAAAATATGCAGCCGAGAATCCTTTATCCAGCAAGTCTGTCATTTAGAATAGAAGGAGAGATAAAGGTCTTCCCAAACAAACAAAAACTGAAGGAATTTGTCACCACGAAACCAGCCCTACAAGAGATCCTAAGGGGGATCCTGTGAGACAAAGTACCAGAGACATCGCTACAAGCATGAAACCTACAGACATCACAATGACTCTAAACCCGTATCTTTCTATAATAACACTGAATGTAAATGGACTAAATGTGCCAACCAAAAGACATAGGGTATCAGAATGGATAAAAAAAACAAGACCCATCTATTTGCTGTCTACAAGAGACTCATTTTAGACCTGAGGACACCTTCAGATTGAGAGTGAGGGGATGGAGAACTATTTATCATGCTACTGGAAGTCAAAAGAAAGCTGGAGTAGCCATACTTATATCAGACAAACTAGACTGTAAATTAAAGGCTGTAACAAGAGATGAAGAAGGGCATGATATAATAATTACAGGGTCTATCCATCAGGAAGAGCTAACAATTATAAATGTCTATGCGCCGCATACAGGAGCCCCCAAATATATAAAACAATTACTCACAAACATAAGCAACCTTATTGATAAGAATGTGGTCATTGCAGGGGACTTTAACACTCCACTTACAGAAATGGATAGATCATCTAGACACACAGTCAATAAAGAAACAAGGGTCCTGAATGACACATTGGATCAGATGGACTTGACAGATATATTTAGAACTCTGCATCCCAAAGCAACAGAATATACTTTCTTCTCGAGTGCACATGGAACATTCTCCAAGATAGATCACATACTGGGTCACAAAACAGCCCTTCATAAGTATACAAGAATTGAAATCATACCATGCATACTTTCAGACCACAATGCTATGAAGCTTGAAATCAGCCACAGGAAAAAGTCTGGAAAACCTCCAAAAGCATGGAGGTTAAATAACACCCTACTAAAGATTGCATGGGTCAACCAGGCAATTAGAGAAGAAATTAAAAAATATATGGAAACAAACGAAAATGAAAATACAACAATCCAAACGCTTTGGGATGCAGCGAAGGCAGTCCTGAGAGGAAAATACATTGCAATCCAGGCCTATCTCAAGAAACAAGAAAAATCCCAAATACAAAATCTAACAGCACACCTAAAGGAAATAGAAGCAGAACAGCAAAGGCAGCCTAAACCCAGCAGAAGAAGAGAAATCATAAAGATCAGAGCAGAAATAAACAATATAGAATCTAAAAAAACTGTAGAGCAGATCAACGAAACCAAGAGTTGGTTTTTTGAAAAAATAAACAAAATCGATAAACCTCTACCAGGCTTCTCAAAAAGAAAAGGGAGATGACCCAAATAGATAAAATCATGAATGAAAATGGAATGATTACAACCAATCCCTCAGAGATACAAGCAATTATCAGGGAATACTATGAAAAATTATATGCCAACAAACTGGACAACCTGGAAGAAATGGACAAATTCCTAAACACCCACATGCTTCCAAAACTCATTCCCATTGTATATATGCCCCATATATACCCTCATATCCCATTGTATATATACCCCACATTTGCTTTATGTATTCCTCCATCAATGGATGCTTAGGTTTTTTCCATGTCTTTGCTATTATAAATTATGCTATAATGGATGTGAAGATGCAGTTATCTCTTCAAGACAGTGATTTTGTTTACTTTAGATATATACCCAAGTCATAATTTCTGGATCATATGTAGTTCCATTTTTAATTTTTTGAGGAACCTTCATACTCTTCACGTTGACTGCACCAATTTACACTTTCACTAGCAGTGCACGAGGCTTCCCTTTCCCCCACATCCTTACCAGTACTTTCTATCTCTTGTCTTTTTGATGATAGCCATTCTAACAGGTGTGGGGTGATACCTCATTGTGGTTTTGATTTACATTTCCCTGATGATTAGTGAGGATGAGCCACCTTTTAATGGACCTGTTGGCCATTTGAATATCTTCTTTGGAAAAATGTCTTCTCAGATATTTCACCCATTTTTAAATTGTGTTATTTGGTTTCTTTGTTATTGAGGTATATGAGTTCCTTATATAGTTTGGATATGAACCTCTTATAAGATATATGGTTTGTAAATATTTTCTTCCATTACATAGGCTGTCTTTTCATTTTGTTGATTCTTTTTTTATTATTATTATTCTCAAGTTAGTTAACATACAGTGTAGTCTTAGCTTCAAGAGTAGAACCCAGAGATTCATCTCTTACATATGACACCTAGTGCTCATCCTGAAAAGTGCCCTCCTCAGTGCCTGTCACCCATTTACCTCCCCTCCAAACCTCATCAACCTCAGTTTGTTCTCTGTATTTAAGGGTCTCTTATGGTTATTTTGCCATGCAGAGAAGCTTTTCAGTTTGATGTAGCCCTACTTATTTGTTTATTTTTTATGTTGTTGCTTGTGCTTTATAGGAGTCACATCCAAAAAATCATTCCCAAGAGCAACATCAAAGAGCTTTTTTCTCCGTTTCCCTTGGGAATTTTATGTATGATTTCAGGCCTTACATTTAATTCTTTAATTCATTTTGAGTTGATTTTTGTGAACAGTTTAAGACAGTGGTCTAATCTCACTCTTTGTCATATAAATATCCAATTTTCCTAACACCATTTAATGAAGACACTCTTTTCTCCATTGAGTATTCTAGGCTTGCTTGAATATTGTTGGCTTCTGTGTCAAATAGAAGTTGGCCATATATGTATGAGTTTGTATCTAAGCCCTTGATTCTCTTTCATTGGTCCAAGTGTGTGGTTTTATGCCAGTGCCATACTGTTTTGATTACTATAGCTTTATAATATGGTTTGAGGTAAAAAATTGTGATCCTCCAGCTTTACCCTTCTTTTGAGGATTGGTTTAGCTTTTGTGGTTCCAAATGAATTTTAGGATTATGTTTTATGTATGTGTAAAAAATGCCATTGGAATCTTAAGAATTACATTGAATCTATAGATGGCATTGCCTTAGTGTGGACATTTTAATGTTAATAATTCTTCTAATCTATGAACACAGGATATCTTTCTATTTGTGTCTCTTCCAAATTTACTCCTAAGTACTTTATAGTTTGTGATGCTGTTGTAAGTGAGATTATTTTCTTCATTTCTTTTTCTGATAATTCATTGTTAGTATATAGAAACACCATTGATTTTTGTATGTTGATTTTGTATCCTGCATCTTTACTGAATTCATTCATTAAATTTAACAAGTTGTTATTTTTTTTTTTTGGTTGAGTCTTTAGGATTTTCTATACTTAAAATAATGTCATCTGCAAATAGACACACTTTTACTTCTTTCTTTCTTTCTTTCTTTCTTTCTTTCTTTCTTTCTTTCTTTCTGATTCTGGTGACTTTTATTTCTTTTCTTGCCTAATTGTTCTAGCTAACACTTCTAGTACTATACTGAATAGGAGTGGTAAGAGTGAGCACTTGTCTTATTTCTGATTATAGAGGAAAAGCTTTCAACCTTTCACTGTTACAGTATGATGTTAAGTATTGAGTATTGTCATACATGGCCTTTATTATGTTGAGATTCTTTCCTTCTCTACCTAATTTAGTGACAGCTTTTATCATGAATGGATGTTGAATTTTGTCATATGCTTTTTCTGCATCAATTGAGATGATCATGTGATTTTTATCTTTCATTCTATTAATGCAGTATGTCACATTTATTGATTCGCACATGTTGAAATACCTTTGCATCCTAGGGATGAATCCCACTTAATCATGCTATATTATCCTTTTAATGTGCTATTGAATTGGTTTGCTAGAATTTTGTTGAGAATTTTTGCATTTATATTCGTCAGGGACATTGGCCTATAGTTTTAATTTTTTTGTAGTATCTTTGTCTGGCTTTGGTATCAGGGTAAATGCTACCTTGTAAATGAGTTTGGCAGTGTTCCCTTCTCTTAAATTTTCTGGGAAGAATTTGAGAAGGATTGGTATTAATTCTTCATTAAATGGTAAAAATTCAGCAATAAAACCATTTGTCCTGGACTTTTGGGGAAGAAGATTTTGATTATTGACTCAATATCCTTACTTGTTTTTGGTCTCTTCAGATTTTCTGTTTCTTCATGATTCAATCTCAGTAGGTTGTATGTTTCTAGGAATAATTTATCCGTTTCTTCTAGGTTGTCAATTTTGGGGTCTCTGCTCAGGCACCATTATAACCAGATCTGTAGGATGGACTATGCAACTTCCCAGGTGTTCTGGTTAGGCTTCTTGGTCAGATAAGGCTGGAAGCTATATTCATCCCTGGTCAGGACTTTGAATTTCCTTCCCAGCCCAGTCTCTGTATCATAGGCTCCTTTGCTGCTAAGTCTTATTGGCTGGGTACCTGAGTCAGGCAGGAGTATCCGTCAATATCCCTGGCCAGATAGTGCCACTAGCTCAGTTCTGCAGAGAGGCAGAGCCAATGAGTGGGCTCTTCACTCAGGCACTGCTGTAAGAGGGGCTGTAGGGTAATCTACACAGTCTCTGGGATGCTCTCAATAGGTTTTCTGGTCAGGCAGGACAGAGGACTATCTATACTCAGCAATAGGCAGGAGCCATGAATTTGCTTCCTCATCTGGATGGGGTGATAGAAGAGGCTCCAAGGTCAGAAAGGCTTATTGGCTCGGGACCCAACTCAAGCAGAATGGTTCCCTGGCCAGAGGGACCACCATCTTGGCTCTGCAGATGGGCAAAACCACTGTGTCAGATATCTACTCAGGCACTGCTGCTAGGAGAAACAATCTGCCAAGATCCACGTGCTGGTTAATGTAAGCCATGTTTCCCTTCTCCATCTCATTCTGATCTCAAATGGTTAAGACCCACGGATACCTCCCCCCCCCTCCCCAATACCTATGGGACAGGACCCAGGTGGGCCTTCCAGGAAGCAACCCCCAACTCTGGAGGAGCTGGATGTCTACCTTGGGCTCTCTTTTTCCCACCAGAGAAACCATAGCTCTGGGAAGCCCTCTCAGTGCAGCACTATACTAGCCTGGGAGAGGGGCAGTGCAGCCAGAGCATAGCTGATTGTCTTACCCTTCTAATGTGGTCCTTCTCAGTCTCTGTGGTTCAGGGAGATTCATCAGCCTCACAACCATATCCTGGGATTTTCACAATGGTGTCTTGTCTGTGGATACTTGCAAGATGGTCTTTTTGTGAGGGGGACTGAAGTCAGGAAAAACTTATGTCACCGTCTTGATGACATCACTCTCTAGATATTTCAATATAAATGTAATTTTGTAATAATAAAATTAATTATAATTTAAAGTTAAAGAAAATTAAAATAAAATGCAAATTGGTCCATATCATTCCTGAACTTATAACCACTCAATGATTCTATATAACCTAGTAGATAAAGGCTAAGCTTCTTAAAATTACTTACAAATCCCTTAATAATCTGAGTCCAACCTACCTCTCTTGTATGAACTTTCCTTTCCCAAATCCATACTTTATTCTTCTGCAGTGCTGAACCGACTATAGTTCTCCATGCACTGCATATGTATATGTTGTATATGTTGTACCCAGGTGTGGTTTTACTTTATATTTCTCAGCCCCTCTTCCATGTAGAAGACTCTTTCTATGCATTCCCCTTTCCTTTAGTTAAAATCTGATATTTTAACTTGTCCTGGCACTACATACTCTATGATGTATACATTTAACAGTC
>NC_138357.1:129631761-129801009 GCF_046562875.1 Panthera onca | reverse complement strand
GTCCGGCTTTGGATTTCGGCTCAGGCCATGATCTCACAGTTCGTGGGTTTGGGTCCTGTTTCAGACCCTTTTTTGGTTTTTGGTTTTTGGTTTTTTGAGAGAGAGAGAAAACGCACGGGAGCAGCAGAGAGGGAGGGAGAGAGCGAGAATCCCAAGCAGGTTCCCCACCGTCAGCACAGAGCCCCCTCGGGCCTCGAACCCACAAACGGTGACACCATGACCTGAGCCAAAATCCAGAGTCGGATGCTTGGCCGACTGAGCCACCCAGGCGCCCCTGTACCTGGTCTTATAAAACAAAAACAAAAAAACAAAAAAAGCGTAGAATTAATAACGTTTGTGTTTTTGACCACTTGTACGTTTGCAGAAACATGACGTATCATCACTAGTGAACTATAAACAATACATAGAATATACAAAAAAGTAAAGAAAAGTGATACCTTTAAGTCAATAATTGAGTATGAAATACTAAGTAGCTCCAAACGTTTGCTCATTGTCCTTCAATTTGCAGACTTAACATTTTTTACATTTATTGATTGATCATCTCTGTGCCCAACGTGGGGCGCGAACTCACGATCCCTCAGATCGAGAGTCACATGCTCCACGGACGGAACCAGCCAGGTGCGTCACTCACTAGCATCACTCTGCATTTTCCACGCCTCTGTGTATACACGGGATGCCCCAGGGTGGCCCTTGTGTCCGGCTGTCATTCGTGGGGGGTCGGATTCCACATCGCGGATATATTTTGTTCGTCCCTTCTCTTGGGTCATTCCCAAACACAGCTGCTGTGACCACTCAGGGCCCCACTCTGCTGGGATTATGTTTACACTTCTCTGGGAGCCACACCTCGCAGGGGATCTGCTGCCTTGGCAAGCTGGAACCGAAGGCTCTTCCAAAGCGACTGCGCCATTTTTTACGTAAAGGATACGGTTTTATCCTGGCTCTTGCAATGCAGAGAATGTTCACCCATGAGGAACATCTCATAGAAGAAGGAGCCACCTGCGGGTTTCCTGAAACGGGCCATACCGTTCGAAATGGCCACGAGTTAGTGGCACAAAAGTGTTCCAGTCAAGTGGGTGACAACCTGGCTGACACTGGGTTGGGCCAGACTTTGTCATTATCGCAGATCTAATGGGTGTGGACCGGCCTCTCCCTGCGGTTTCCATTTTCTCTGCTATCTTTTCATGTATTTATGGGTCATGAATACATCTTCTTTGGGGAAGTGGCTGTTTCAACTTTTTGCCCTTTGGGTTTTTTTATACAGTTGTTTATCTTCTTGGTATTGACTTGAAAGAATTCCTTATCTACCCTAGACGTGCGTCCTTTGACAGACAAATGCGGAACTGGTTTCTTCCACGTGTGACCTGCATTTTCAATTTTACCTCTGTCTTTCAATAGCCAACACTGTTACTTTTGCTAAAGCTAAAAAAAAATTTTTATGCTTCATATATTTTTTTGATGATTTTTTAGACACACACACACAAAAACTTAAATGATCTTTACTTTTTTCCATTTTTGTTAGCTTTTTTCATTTTATGTAGAGTTTAGCTTCTATTTATTTTTAAATTTATTTTTGCTTATTTTTTATTTAATGTTTAGTTTTAAAAGATTAAAAACAATTTTTTTTTGGTTCATATCTGTGTGTGTGTGTGTGTGTGTGTGTGTGTGTGTGTGTGTCTTTATCTGCTTCCAAACCCTCGGGGTATAGATTCCGGAGAATCTAGAATTTCCAGTGGGGGCAAGCATTTACCTTTTGTATTTCAAGTTCGTATGTAAATCTGTGATTAAAGTGGCTTGACATTTTCCACTCCATGACTGAATAGGATTTATTACACATTCCGGTGATGTTGGGCAGACTTAATCTCTCTAGGGAAGAAAAAAAAAATTTATGAGCAAAATCAATATTTTTCATCCCCTAGAAGATACTTAAATTTTTTAAAAAATATTTATTTATTTTTGAGAGAGAGAAAGGGAGAGAGAGACAGGGCATGAGCAGGGGAGGGGCAGAGAGAGAGGGAGACAAAGAATCTGAAGAGGGCTCCGGGCTGTGAGCCGTCAGCACAGAGCCGGACGTGGGGCTCGAACCCACAAACCATGAGGTCATGACCTGAGCCAAAGTCGGACCTTTAACCAACTGAGCCCCCCAGGCGCCCCTAGAAGATGCCTTTAAAACAGGCTTCTTACAAATTCGGATGCAGGGGAGGCAGAGAGAAGGTCATTTCAAGGTTGAAGACAGGGCAAAACACCAAGACAGATGCCTGACAGGATATCTGGTTGAATGAGGGTGCTCAGACACCAGCCTGCGAGAGACCCCCGCCCATCCCGAGATCCTTCTGGAATGCGCTCCTAGGTCTGGACTACACCTCACGTTTTCCCCTTGGCCACACGTCCACTGCTCTCCGGTCCGCCCTTGGGGCTGCTGGGACCCTCCCGTCCGTCTGTCCCCCCTTCGGGGTGCCGTTCCGGGGCTCTGCCCCCAGCTCTCCCTCCAGAGGGTCGGCCTCTCTGTCCCCAAGGCGTCAGTAGCTTCCTGTGTGACCGCGTCTGAGACGACACCACGGGTCCGACCTCCACGAGGAGCCCAGCCCTGCGTCCTTGCCCGACTGCCCTGCGGTCCGCCTGGACCCCTGGCAGAGAGCTCCCCGCAGGGTGGTCTCCAGCTCGGGGTCTCCTCGTCTTTTTCTCGCTCCTGCTGTCCCTCCTCGCCTTCGCCCTCCTCCTCTCCCTCCCCCCTCCTCCCCTCCTCTTGCTCTCCCCCTCCTCTCCCTTCTCTCCTCCTGCTCTCCATCCTCCTGCTTTCCCTCTCCCTCCTCCTCCTCCTCTCCCCCCACCTATGATGTCACCCTGCACCCAGCCTCCTTCGGTCCCTCTTTCTACCCCAGCAGCATCCACAGAACCCACTGCAATTCCGTCCTGGGAAACAGTCCCAAAAGCGGCTCCCCCCGCCCCTCCCTGCAGCCATCCAGGCTGTGCCCGTCTCCTGCTGCCTTGCACTGGGACCTTCGGGAATGGCCTTCCCCCCTCAGGACCAGGACGCCTGCGGCCAGCAGCCTGCTTGGGAGGACGCGCCCATGGCAGGGCCGGGAGGGAGGCCCGGGCGGCAGGGACTTCCCAAAGAGCGGCCGCTCAGTCCTGCTGGGGAACCACCCTGCGGACGAAGGAACGCACCTGGTAGGAGCCCCCCAGCCCAGGGCGAGGGAGCCGGGTTACTCACCAGCCCCTACAGCTTCCGGCCAAGCACTCGTGTGGCACCTGCTCAGGGGCTGAAAGGCTCGGTCAACACATAGCACCCACGTGCAAGGTCACGTGCAGGCCCGGGGCCCCGCGGGGCAGGAAGGGCCAGGGCGAAATGCCACTTAACTTCTAAGGAGCTCTGCAGGGGCGCCTGGGTGGCTCAGTGGGTTAAACATCCGACTTTGGCTCAGGTCATCATCTCCCGGTTCGGGGGTTCGAGCCCCGCGTCGGGCCGTGTGCTGACAGCTTGGAGCCTGGAGCCTGGTTCGGATTCTGTGTCTCCCTCTCTCTCTGTCCCTCCCCTGTTTGCTCTCTCTCTCTCTCTCTCTCTCTCTCCCAAATAAATAGTGTCTTTGCAGGTACAGTAAGTGAAGGTTCTGGGACGACCTCCTTCTGCATCAAGGTGGCCCTAAATCCGATGACGACTGTCCCTATAAAAGTCAGAACAGGAGACACAGACACAGAGGGGAAGCCCCAGGAAGACGGACGCAGACACGGGAGGGACGCGGCCACGAGCCCAGGGACGCCTGGAGCCCCAGAGGCTGGAAGAGGCAGGAAGGACCCTCCCCTGGAGCCTCAGGAGGGGGCACAGCCCTGTCCTGCCTGGATCTCAGACTCCGATGCTCCAAGCCTCGTGCTTTGGGATCGTTTGTTAAGGCAGCAGCTGGGAACCAACAGTCCCCCCGGACCCGATTCTCCGTGTCAGTGGGCGATGTCTCTGATACTCTGAGACAGCCGCACCTGCGGGCCCGGACCTGGCCAGTCCACGCCCAGAGACGTCGCTGTCCGTGGCCCCAGGCTTGGGTTCTTGGTCTCCTGGTGCCATCTGGAAATCGCTCATAATGGTATGGCACGAATTCCCCACGGCTGCCACAGCAAAGTCCCACAAACTGGTGGCTGGGGCCATAGAAATGTGCCCTCTCCCAGGTCTGGAGGCCAGAAATCTGAAGTCCACGTGTCCCCGGGGCTGGTTCCTGGTGGAGGCTCACAGGGAGACTCTGTTCGAGGCCCCTTTCCCACTGCGGGCGGCTGCTGGGGAGGCTGGGCGTCCCTGGGCTGGACACACGTCACCTGTCGCTGTGCCTTCCTCCTCGCCTGGCCTTCTCCTCCGTCCCGGCGTCGGCCTCCGCGTCTCCTCCCCTTTGTACGGGCAGCACCGAATTGGATTGGGTGGGGGCTGCCTTACTGCACGTGCAAAGACCCTGTTTCCACGTGAGGCGCCTTCGCAGGCGCCCGGGGGCGGCCAGATGTTTGCGCAGCACAACCGGCATCTTCGAAGTCGTGCAAGTGAGGTCCTGGTGCGCCCGCGGAGGCTGAGGCCAGGCGCGTTCCCAGCTGCGCGCGTCCCCGCCGGGCGCTCACACACGCCCGGAGCAGCCCAGCTCGCTCCCTGCCCGCCGGTGCCGGGAGCCGCGGGGTGGACACGGGGGGCGGGGGCAGCGTGCGCGGCGTCGCACGAGGCCTTGGACGCGGTCCGCAGGCACCCGCGAGGGAGCAGCGGACGCAACACAGCGTCTCGGCCCCAGGGGAGGGAGTCCGCGGGCGCAGGAAAAGCCCCCCCCCCCCCCCGCTTTTCCAGTAGGAGGCCTGCCTTGTCCCCTCTGAACCCCCGTCTCAGCTCAAGCGGCGGCTCACTGCCCCCCGCCCCCACGTGACCCCGCGCTGCGCGGTGCGGGGGCCCCGGCTTCTCGGGGCTGGCAGGGGCCACCGTGCGGAGAGGGGTCCGCTTTAAGGGAACGAGCCAGAGAGAGCTCTGCTAAGGTGGGGTCCGCGCGCCCCGAACCCGAAGGAGGGTGAACACAGGGCCTCGGCGGGCGCCGCGAGCACGATACTGAGCCCCCCAGACTCGTGGCGGGAACACGTGCCATCGCCTGCCCTGACCCCCCCCCCCCCCGAAGGTGACCCCCTGGGGAGGCGATTAGGCTTAGGTGACGTCATGAAGGTGGGGCCCCCCCGGGATGCTTTCCTGGCTTCCCACGAAGACCACACGGCTCCCTTTGTCTGTGCCCCGTGCGAGGTCCCGGCGAGGAGGGGTCCCCAAGCCAGGAGGACGGTGCCCCCCGGGACCCACATGCGCCCCCAGAACCGTGAGAACCCCCCCCCCCCCAGGACTCACCGATTCTTGCTAGTTCCACAGTGAGGTCCGAGCACGGGATCCTCGCGCCCTTGCTGGTGCCCTTCACCAGGAACCGGACGTGTTCCCTGAGCCGGGACACGTCGTCGAAATGACACCGGATGTGTGTCCCCCGATCGTCCACCCCGTACCGGGGACACTCCTCCTCCTCGTAGGTCCTGCGGCCACCGGCGGGCACTCAGCAATGACCCAGCACCGCCCCCCTCCCCCCCCCCCCCCCCCCCCCCCCCCCCCCCGCCCAGCACAGCAGGGGCCGCCAGCCGTGACCCAGCGCCCCCTCCCAAGCCTGGCGCGGCCGGGGACACCGCTGTCCCCCCAGGGGCCCCGGCGCCCGGTCGACCCAGCCTGCCGCGCCTGCGGCCGCGCCTACTTGAGGTCCTGCCAGTACAGGCGATACTGGACGTCCCCGGGGGCCGCGCGGCCCGCCTCCCAGCTGCACGTCAGGAAGTCGACGTCGTGCACCCAGCAGCCCAGACGCTGCGCCGCCGCCTCAGGGTGGCCCTCTGTGCTTGCAACGGGCGGGAGACAAAAGCACGTCCCCGTGAGCACGGGCGCCAGCGTGTCCAGGCCCCGGGCGAAACCACACACACTTGCAGCAACAAACGCGGACGCGTCCTGCGCCGGCTGGCCTCAGTTTCCCCCCGCGGCTTGACTCGGTGTCCCCCGGGGCTTGCCTCAGTCTCCCCCGTGGCTTGACTCAGTTTCCCCCGTGGCTTGACTCACTTTCCCCCGTGGCTTGCCTCAGTTTCCCCCCTGTGGCTTGACTCAGTTTCCCCCGTGGCTTGCCTCAGTTTCCCCCGTGGCTTGACTCAGTTTCCCCCGTGGCTTGCCTCACTTTCCCCCGTGGCATGCCTCACTTTCCCCCCTGTGGCTTGCCTCAGTTTCCCCCCGTGGCTTGACTCGGTGTCCCCCGGGGCTTGCCTCAGTTTACCCCCCGTGGCTTGCCTCAGTTTCCCCCCGTGGCTTGACTCACTTTCCCCCCCCGTGGCTTGCCTCAGTTTCCCCCGTGGCTTGACTCAGTTTCCCCCCTGTGGCTTGACTCAGTTTCCCCCGTGGCTTGACTCGGTTTCCCCCGGGGCTTGCCTCAGTTTACCCCCCGTGGCTTGAGTCAGTTTCCCCCCGTGGCTTGACTCACTTTCCCCCATGGCTTGCCTCAATTTCCCCCGTGGCTTGACTCAGTTTCCCCCCTGTGGCTTGACTCAGTTTCCCCCCGTGGCTTGCCTCAGTTTCCCCCATGACTTGGCTCACTTACCCCTATGGCTTGCCTCAGTTTCCCCCCGTGGCTTGCCTCAGTTTCCCCCATGACTTGGCTCACTTACCCCTATGGCTTGCCTCAGTTTCCCCCCGTGGCTTGCCTCAGTTTCCCCCTATGGCTTGAATCAGTTTCCCCCCATGGCTTGCCTCAGTTTCCCCTTACGATTGACTCAGTTTGCCCCTTGGCTTGCCTCAGTTTCCCCCCATGGCTTGACTCAGTTTCCCCCGTGGCTTGCCTCAGTTTCCCCCCGTGGCTTGACTCAGTTTCCCTCGTAGCTTGACTCAGTTTCCTCCGGGGCTTGCCTCAGTTTCCCCCGGGGCTTGCCTCAGTTTCCCCCCTGTGGCTTGACTCAGTTTACCCCCCTGTGGCTTGACTCAGTTTCCCCCCCGTGGCTTGACTCAGTTTCCCCCCCGTGGCTTGACTCAGTTTACCCCCCGTGGCTTGACTCAGTTTACCCCCTGTGGCTTGACTCAGTTTCCCCCCGTGGCTTGACTCACTTTCCCCTCGTGGCTTGACTCAGTTTCCCCCCCGTGGCTTGACTCAGTTTCCCCCCCGTGGCTTGACTCAGTTTCCCCCGTGGCTTGACTCAGTTCGCCCCGTGGCTTGACTCAGTTTACCCCCCGTGGTTTGACTCAGTTTTCCCTTGCTTGACTCAGTTTCCCCCCGTGGCTTGACTCACTTTCCCCTCGTGGCTTGACTCAGTTTACCCCCCGGGGCTTGACTCAGTTTCCCTCGTGGCTTGACTCAGTTTCCTCCGGGGCTTGCCTCAGTTTCCCCCGGGGCTTGCCTCAGTTTACCCCCTGTGGCTTGACTCAGTTTACCCCCCCGTGGATTGACTCAGTTTCCCCCCCGTGGCTTGACTCAGTTGCCCCCGTGGCTTGACTCAGTTTACCCCCGTGGCTTGACTCAGTTTCCCCCCGTGGCTTGACTCACTTTCCCCTCGTGGCTTGACTCAGTTTCCCCCCCGTGGCTTGACTCAGTTTCCCCCCCGTGGCTTGACTCAGTTTCCCCCGTGGCTTGACTCAGTTCGCCCCGTGGCTTGACTCAGTTTACCCCCCGTGGTTTGACTCAGTTTCCCCTTGCTTGACTCGGTTTCCCCCCGTGGCTTGACTCACTTTCCCCTCGTGGCTTGACTCAGTTTACCCCCCGGGGCTTGACTCAGTTTCTCCCCGTGGCTTGCCTCAGTTTCCCCCGGGGCTTGCCTCAGTTTACCCCCCGTGGCTTGACTCAGTTTACCCCCTGTGGCTTGACTCAGTTTACCCCTTGTGGCTTGACTCGGTTTCCCCCGTGGCTTGCCTCAGTTTCCCCCGTGGCTTGACTCAGTTTACCCCCTGTGGCTTGACTCAGTTTCCCCCGTGGCTTGACTCAGTTCTCCCCGTGGCTTGACTCAGTTTCCCCCGTGGCTTGACTCAGTTCCCCCCGTGGCTTGACTCAGTTTACCCCCTGTGGCTTGACTCAGTTTCCCCCCTGTGACTTGTCTGAGTTTCCCGCCGTGGCTTGGCTCAGTTTCCCCCCGCGGCTTGCCTCAGTTTCCCCCCATGGCTGGACTCCGTTTCCCCCCATCAAGCGCCTCTTAAAAACAGCCGAGCTCTCTCTGAAACGCAGGTCACCACGCATGCGCTCAGGACACGGGACCCTCGTCCCCGAGGCCCCGGGCCCACCTGGTCCCCCGATCGCCTCGTGCCCCTCCCCTCCCGGCCTCAGCCCTGCCCACCATCCCCGTGTCCTCATTTGCCCAGTTCGCTTCCAGAAGCCCCCGCGGACGACCTCCTTCCGCGTGCGTGGACCGTCCCCCCCACCCCCCACCCCCGCCCCGGGGTCGCGTCCTTTTGTCGCCACTCCCCGCGGAGACCCCGCGGCAGAAGTGGTGACGCCTGCGTCCGTGGCGCCAGCTGGCGAGGGGCGGCCCACGCCCTTCCGTGCCGAACCCCGCTGCCCTCACCTGGCCTGGGGTACAGGATCCCCGCGGAGAACGGCCGGTCTCCGGTGGAGGCGACCGTGAAATTCGTCACCTGACACGAGGAAAGTACGCGGAACTCGCAGTAACGCTTGTCGGTGGCCTACAGGGAGCGTGTCACGTTGGGCCCTGTCGCCCAGGGCGTCAGAACCCCGGACGCTTCCCGCCCTGAGCCATGCGCCCTCGGGCTCCCGCGCAACCTTCTCAGAAATCCCGGCCACGTGCACGGGCTTCTGCACGAGGCGGGACGGGACGGGCGGTGCCTGTCGTGGGGTCTCAGCACGGCCGAGTCGCAGACCCCCAGACGCGGGCCCCGGGGCCACGGTACCTGGCGGGGACCCCCCCCCACCCCATCCCCCAGCCCAGCCCGCAGGAGAACCCCCACGTCTGCGACACCAGGGCCGGACGGTGGCTCTCGGGTCCCCGGAGGACCCCCGGTGCCGAGGTCGGGGGACGAGCCTACCTTAGTGATGAACCTCGAGTTGATGAAACAGCCGATCTCAGACACGTTTCCGCTGAGGTCCCAGGTCAACCTTCTCGTCTCCGGCTGCATTCGCAGGTTCTTAATCGGCGACTCGGGATCTGAAACGAGGACACAGGGTCGCCTGAGGTCACAAGACGTCCCACCGCTGAGGACTCATGGTCCGTGGCTTCGAGCCCCGTGTGGGGCCCTGGGCTGACAGCTCGGAGCCTGGAGCCTGCTTCCGAGTCTGTGTCCCCGTCTCTCTCTGCCGCTGAGACCCAGACGCCCATCAGATACTTGGTGAGGTTTTCTCTGGGGTCCCTTTGAAGGTCCCACAGGTCCCACAGGACATGACTTTCATAAACGTCCACCTCGTTTACGGCCTGTGAGTATGATGATTGCTGATCAAGATCAACGACCTTCGTTTCATCAGCAAAACCAACCCACGCAAACACCTAGCTTTCCGCCTGGGGGTTCTCACGACACATAAGGATAATTTACCCCTTAACAATTAAAAACAAAAAACATAAAACCCCGAAGGGCGCCCGGGTGGCTCAGTCACTTCAGCGTCTGACTCTTGAACTCGGCTCAGGTCATGATCGCACCGTTCCTGACTTCGAGCCCCGTATCAGGTCTGTGCTTACAACACGCAACCTGCTTGGGAATTTTCTCTCCTTCTCTCTGTCTCTCTCTCATCTCAGAAATAAATAAACAGTAAAAAAAATAATAAGAAAATGCACCAAGGGAAATTTTTTCTAAGTTGAAAATGTAATTTTTAAAAACTTTTTTAGGTTTATTTGTTTTCGGGACAGACACATGGGAAGAGCAGGGGAGGGGCAGACAGGGAGGGAGACACAGAATCCGAAGCGGCTCCAGGCTCCGAGCTGTCGGCACAGAGCCCGACGCGGGGCTCGAACCCACGAACCGTGAGATCATGACCTGAGCCGAAGTCGGACGCTGAACCGACCGAGCCACCCACGTGCCCCGGAAAACGTTAATTTTTAACAGATTCTTATGCCTCCAAATTTACGCTGAGTTCTGCCAGCTCAACATCGAACGTCATTAAAACGGGTATGAAAAATGAAGTAATGAATCTTAATTTTAGCAGATCTTTATCATATTTTACGTGCTGTTTATGAATAAAATCAATAGCTATAAAGGATCCGATATTTAAGGAAGAACTAGTATCCTGTGCACAGACTTTCAAAAAAGAAAGGAAAGGATGGGAAGTATTTTGCGACTTCGTGTTCGGAAGTCATCGTCATCCCAACATCAAAATCGGAGATATGAAGAGGAAACGCGAGGGGCGCCTGGGTGGCTCAGTCCGTGATGCGTCCTGTTTTCGGCTCGGGTCGTGATCTCGGGGTTCCCAAGTTCGAGCGCTGCGTCTGGCTCTGTGCCGAGCGTCGGAAGGCTGCTTGGGATTCTCTTTCTTCCCCTCCCCTGCTCGTCCTATCCCTCTCTCTCTAAATAAAGAAATAAACTTAAAAATTAAGAAATATAAGAAAATAATAAAAGCAAACTCAAGGCCAGCACCCTTTATAAATATAGAAATCCCTTAGTCAATAAAATCCAAAAATACATAAACCCGGTAATACTACACGACCCAAGAGACTTACTCCGGGAATACAAGGTTCTTTTAACCATGAATAGAATTCACCCCATTCACAGAAAACTAATAATCTCCATAAAAGCAGGAAACAAAAAAATGACTGAATTTAAAACCCATTTGGGATTAAGATATCTAAGCAAACCAGGAATGGAAGAAAATTTCCTTACCCTGATAAATCTATGAAAATGTTTCAGCTAATTCAGACTCACTGGTGAAAGACTAACCACTTCTACTTAAGGCTAGAACGGGGCAAGGCATGTGATTTCCACACTTCCTCAGTGGTGCTGCCTGGATCTTGGGGGTCCCGCCCCTCGTGGGTCTCACGGGTCCTTCCCCTCCTGGGTCTCAGGGGTCGTGACCTGCCTGGATTCCAGTGATCCTGCCCTGCCTGGATCTCAGCGGCCCTGCCCCTCCTGGATCTGAGCCTCTGGTCCCCAGAACTCTTCAGAAATAGGTGCCTGTATTTAACGTCCCCAGGCCCTGGAATTTTGTCCTGGCCTCCGTCGCAGACCCTGACAGCCGCCTTCAGGGGACAAAGACCTTCGTCTCCGTCCCCACAAAGCATGTGAATCTCACTCGCGCTAGAGGAAGGAGTGAACGTCTAACGGGTTATGAAATCTTGTGGCTGTCCCCCCCCCCACCCCCTGCTGCTCACAGCGCCCCGACTGATAAAACGGCCGAGGTGAGGCGGGGACACTGAGGTGCTCCTGCAGAAGTAAGACGCTTGGTGGCCCGGAGCCCCGCCCACCTCTGCGAGCGCTGGGAAAGGGGCGCCTGGGCCCTCTCTCGCGCCCCCTGCGTCCTGGGAACCTTCCAGATGGCGCCCGGTCTGCAGGCAGACGGCCCTGCGTTCCCTTGGGTCACTATTGAGTCTGCCTGTCCTTTCCTGAACCCTGGACCCCCCTCCTCCAACCCCCTCTCCCCTCCTGCCCCCTCTCCTCACCCCAGTCCCTCTCCTCCTCCTCCCCCTCCGACCCCCTCTCCCCGCCTCCTTCCCCCAGTCCCTCCTCCCCCCAGTCCCTCATCCCGTTCTTCCCCTCCCACCCCCTCTCCCCCCGTCTTGCCCCCTCCCCCCATCTCCCCCCCCTCCCCGCAAAGCCACGGAGCCGCAAACACCTGGACAGACGCGCACAGCGCTCGTGGGTTTCCTCCTCACCTTCGTCCTTGTGCAGCAGACAGCACGCGGGCGTGAGACACAAGGCCAGCCACAGGAAGGCCATGGCGCTCGGCTCCCGCGTCCCCGACGGCGCGCACTGGAAGAGAAGGGACCCTCAGCGCGCGCCGTGCGGGGCGGCGAGCCCGGGCCACCGCGGGCGCAGGGCGCACGGAGGGAGGGAAGGCTCCGGCGGGACTGCGTGGGCGCACCCCTGCGCGCGTCTCCTGCGTGTGCACGCGTGGGGCCAGCCCTGGGGGGCGGGGTGTGTGTGCGCGTCCGCCGGCCGGCAGAGACACCCCCCCCCCCCCCCCCCCCGCCCCGAGCCCGGAGCCCGCTCCTGGCTCCCGCCTGGCCCCCCCGGGCCGGGAAACGCCGCGGGGCAGAGCGGGGGAAGGAAGTGCAATTAAGATACGAAGTCAACACAGACCCGGGGTCCTGGGCCGACAGGGTTACGGGAACTGGAGGCTGCCCGCCCCCGACGCCCCAGCCGGGACTGCTGGCCACGGTCGCCAGGGTCGCCGCAAAGCCCGCGCGCCCACCTGGCCCTCCTGGGCCCGCACCTGCGTGGCCGGGGCCTCCCGCTCTCCCTACCAACCCCGCGCGCGCGCGCCCCACCTCGTCACGCGCGCCCTGGCGGCCGGCGCTCTGTGCCCCGCAGAGAGTCGCCCGCGAAACGTGCCACCCGGTCAACCCCGTCCGGAAAATCTCTGCCGGGATGGAAGAGCTGGGGCCGCCGACCCCGACACCTGTGCTGGGCATTCACAGCCCCCGTCACAGGACCCAACATGGACCCCACCCAGGGGTTTCAGCTCGTCTCCCGAGCCTCTCTCTCGCAGTTCTCCCGTCTCAACGCCCGAGAGACCCCCTCCCAGGAGAGGGGGATGGTAGGAGCCACGATTGCCTCTGGGTTAGTAATAGAGGGATTGTAGTGGGTTTGTAATACAGGGATTGTAGCAGGTTAGTGATACGGGGATTGTAGTGGGTCTTTAATACGGGGGATTACAGTTGGTTTGTAATACAGGGATTGTACCGGGTCTGTAATACAGGGATTGTAGCGGGTCTGTAATACAGGGATTGTAACGGGTTTGTAATACAGGGATTGTAGTGGATCTGTAATACAGGGATTATAGTTGGTCTGTAATGCAGGGATTGTAGCGGGTGTGTAATAGAGGGATTGTAGTGGGTTTGTAATACAGGGACTGTAGTGGGTCTGTAATACAGGGATTGTAGCGGGTCTGTAATACAGGGATTGTAGCGGGTGTGTAATAGAGGGATTGTAGTGGGTCTGTAATACAGGGATTGTAGTGGGTCTGTAATACAGGGATTGTAGCGGGTCTGTAATACAGGGATTGTAGCGGGTGTGTAATAGAGGGATTGTAGCGGGTGTGTAATAGAGGGATTGTAGCAGGTTTGTAATACAAGGATTGTAATGGGTTTGTAATACAGGGATTGTAGCGGGTCTGTAATACAGGGATTGTAGCGGGTCTGTAATACAGGGATTGTAGCGGGTGTGTAATAGAGGGATTGTAGTGGGTCTGTAATACAGGGATTGTAGTGGGTCTGTAATACAGGGATTGTAGCGGGTGTGTAATAGAGGGATTGTAGCGGGTTTGTAATACAAGGATTGTAATGGGTTTGTAATACAGGGATTGTAGCGGGTCTGTAATACAGGGATTGTAGCGGGTCTGTAATACAGGGATTGTAGCGGGTCTGTAATACAGGGATTGTAACGGGTTTGTAATACAGGGATGGTAGTGGGTCTGTAATACAGGGATTGTAGCGGGTCTGTAATACAGGGATTGTAACGGGTTTTAATACAGGGATTGTAGCGGGTCTGTAATACAGGGATTGTAGCGAGTTTGTAATACAGGGATTATAGTTGGTTTGTAATACAGGGATTGCAGTGGCTCTGTAATACAGGGATGTAGCCCGTTAGTGACACAGGGATTAGGGGGAGGAGAGGAAGGCATCAGGCTCCGTGTGTAGCAGGGGACCCCCAACCCCATTCACCGTGAGCCAGACTTCAACGCGACGTTCACAAAACGTCGGTGCAGAAACGCAGAGGACGAACCATGGCGCTTTCGAACCCGTGGGCGCAAGGGCGGCCTGGGGCTGAGGTTCCCGCGGACGCGGGGCGCTCCGGGCTGCGCCCAGCGGGACAGGCGGTGCCCGCGGGGACGTGACTGCGCGGGGGTCGCGGATGGCGCCCACGGGCCCCCCACAGGAGGGGCCAGCGCTGAGCGCCCCAGGGCGGGACCGGGGCCTCCCCAGACACAGCCCGGCGTCCCCATGTCGTGGCTCCGTGGCCCGCAGGACCTCAGTCACCACACGGGACCCGCGGGCGTCCGTGGTCTTTCAAGCGGATCCATTCATGAATAGTTTTCTGCAGGCGAATCCCCATCAAAATGCAAGCAGGGGGTCAAATGGCACAGTCACCATGTCTATGTGGCTCCGGAATGTTCCAGGCCCCCCCAAAGGAGACCCCGCCCCACGAGCTCTCACTCGGCTGCCCGTCCCCAGAACTGAGAGAGAGAGAGAGAGAGAGAGAGAGAGAGAGAGAGAGAGAGCAGGGGAGGCGCAGAGAGAGAGGGAGACACAGAATGGGAAGCAGGCTCCAGGCTCCGAGCTGTCCGAGCAGAGCCTGATGCAGGGGTTGAACCCACGAACTGGGAGATCATGACCTGAGCCCAAGTCGGACGCTCAACCGACTGAGCCCCCGGGGCGCCCCTGTTGTGCACAATTTTTATAAACGGGATTGCACACCGTAGGGTCTCGTGGGCCTGCTTCCGTCCCTGATGATGGACTGCTCAGGTCTATGCAGCGGTCACAGCTTTGCTGCTTTTCGTGGACCAGTGGTGTTCCCCTGTGTGGACGGACCACACTCTGCACGCGTTGCCCCTCCGGGAGGGATTCGTGCGTAACAACCCCTCCAGGGCGCGTGGAGTCCTCCTCCCCGGGGGGCGGGGGGACGCCCAGGAACCTGGGATCCGAGCCCCCAGGCCCTCCCGGCTGGGCTGGGCTGCACGCGGGGACCAAGCCACCCCCAGGGGCGCAAGTGAATTCTAGCACATTCCCCAGTGGACGCGACAGCCGCTCGCGCCGTCTCCAGCACCCTTACCTGCGCTCGCAGACCCGCCGCCTGCCTGGGGTCCCTCGTGCAGCCTGCGCTCGGGATGTTCCCCGGGACGCGGAGAAGGTCCGCGTGCGTCGCAGCCTGCGCGCCGGTTGTTCCCCGGGACGCGGAGAAAGTGCGCGAGCGGGAGGCGGCAGCCGGCCTGGGGGCCCCCCCCCCCCCCCGGGACCGCGGGCTCCTCACTCGTCACTCCTTCCTCGCCTCGGAGGAAGTGTCCCCAAATAGAAACCAAAGCCCAAAGCTGGCTGTCGCTTGCCTCTCGGGGACTTTATAGTCCCCGCCAGGGGCCCCACCCCAGAGGCCTGACCCGGGCACGGTGGGCGTGGTCGGGGCCTGCCCGAGGACCCCCTCCCTCCGACGGCGCGTCCCTCTCCGTGCCTGTGTCTCTGCCTCAAAACCCGGGACAGCCGCTGTGTCAGGAATGTGTCAGCCGCTTTCCCAGGAATGACCCTCTTTCTTACAAAACTGCTGTTTTCCTGTTCTCCTTCCTCTTTGTGACAATCCTAATTGCTCCTAAGCGCCCAGGCCGGCGGGGGCAGCTTCCTGTCCGGCCTCTGGATGGCCGGGCGAGTGGCTTCTGGCCGGCTTCCCTGCAGGTCCCGCTGGAAACTCCCTCGTGCCCTCTGACACCGTCCCTTTTCGCGCGCCGGGTCCCCTGGTCAGGTCGCTGCCCGGGGCCTATGGGGTCAACTGCGCCCTCCAGACGGAAAACGGACCCCAGCTGCCTGTGCAGCTGAGATCGTGATGGCCCCGGGCCCAGCGGCGCCTGCACTGAGCCCGTCCAGCCCCTTCCCTTCACCCCGCTCACCGCCATGACTACATGCGGCCTTCCCCAGGCTCAGGACCCTGTGACACGGGAGGGGTCGCCAGAAGTCAGTCTGACCCACCTGCAGGGACCGTGCATTGAAAAGGGGTCTTTTCAAAGCAAGTGAGGATCTGGGAGGAGCCCATCTTGGATGAGGGTGAATCCAACGACAGGTATCTTTACAAGACACAAAAGAGGGGACACAGAGACGCAGAGGAGAAGCCCCGCGAAGACAGAGGCAGAGACGGGAGGGAAGCAGCCACAGGCCCAGGGACGCCTGGAGCCCCGGAGGCTGGAAGAGGCAGGAAGGGCCCTCCCCCGGAGCCTCTGGAGGGAGCACGACCCTCCCCTGCCTGGACCTCAGCGGCCCTGCCCCTCCTGGATCTCAGGGGTCCTGCCCTGCCTGGGTCTCAGTGGCCCTGCCCTCCCTGGATCTCAGCAGCCCTGCCCCTCCTGGGTCTCAGTGGTCCTGCCCCTCCTGGATCTCAGTGGCCCTTCCCTGCCTGGATCTCAGTGGCCCTACCCTGCCTGGGTCTCAGTGGCCCTGCCCTCCTGGGTCTCAGGGGTCTTGCCCTGCCTGGATCTCAATGGTCCTACCCCTCTTGGATCTCAGTGGCCCTGCCCTGCCTGGATCTCAGCGGCCCTGCCCTCCTGGATCTCACTGGTCCTGCCTGGATCTCAGTGGCCCTGCCCCACCTGGGTCTCAGAGGCCCTGTCCCTCCTGGATCTCAGCAGCCCTGCTCTCCCTGGATCTCAGTGGCCCTGCCCTTCCTGGATATCAGTGGTCCTGACCCTCCTGGATCTCAGTGGCCCTGCCCTGCCTGGATCTCAGCCGCCCTGTCCCTCCTGGATCTCAGCGGTCCTGCTCTGCCTGGGTCTCAGTGGTCCTGCCCCTCCTGGATCTCAGGGGTCCTGCCCTGCCTGGGTCTCAGTGGCCCTGCCCTCCCTGGATCTCAGCAGCCCTGCCCTCCCTGGATCTCAGCAGCCCTGCCCCTCCTGGGTCTCAGCAGCCCTGCCCCTCCTGGGTCTCAGTGGTCCTGCCCCTCCTGGATCTCAGGGGTCTTGCCCTACCTGAATCTCAATGGTCCTACCCCTCTTGGAACTCAGTTGCCCTGCCCTGCCTGGGTCTCAGTGGTCCTGCCCCTCCTGGATCTCAGTGGCCCTGCCCTGCCTGGATCTCAGCCGCCCTGTCCCTCCTGGATCTCAGCAGTCCTGCTCTGCCTGGGTCTCAGTGGTCCTGCCCCTCCTGTATCTCAGTGGTCCTGCCCTTCCTGAGTCTAAGTGGCCTTTCCCTGCCTGGATGTCAGCGGCCCTGCCCTGCCAGGATCTCAGTGACCCTGCCCTGCCTGGGTCTCAGCCGCCCTGTCTCTCCTGGATCTCAGCAGTCCTGCTCTGCCTGGGTCTCAGTGGTCCTGCCCCTCCTGGATCTCAGTGGCCCTGCCCTGCCTGGATCTCAGCATCTCGGACCTGCCTGGATCTCAGCAGCCCCCTCCCCACTCCTGCATCTCAGTGGTCCCGCCTGGATCTTAGACTTCAGTCTCCAGAGCTGGGGGTGAATAGATCCCTGTGGTTTAACCCCCAGTTTGGGGTCTTTGGTTACAGCCGCCCCTGGAGACTCATAGACCATCCACCTGCCATGGACCAGCGTCCAGGGAGCGGAGCAGCCCCACTTGGAGATGAAGCCTGTTCTCCCAGGAAGGCAAGGACCCGAATTCCCTCCCTCATCCATCCTCTGGGACGGGGCGGGGGGTGGGGGTGGGGCACCTGTTGAGAATGCAGGTGGGTCCCACATGTATACGGCAGGAGTGTGATGCACTCAGCGAACAGGGCTCTGGGACCCACGGCAGACGGTGGGGGTGGGGCCCCGACTGGGTCAGGGTTCTCAGTGACTCCGGACCAGGCTTCCCCCACAGAACGGGCCCTGTCGTCCCGCTGAGCCCCGGGCTGGACCCCTTCCGGGGGCATCGTGCCCCGGGATGCTGTGGGCACAGAGGGCACAGAGCGTGGGTAGGGGACGGCCCAGGGCCGGGGGACAGAGAGTGGCCGGGGAAGGCCAGGGTGGGGACAGGGGAGCAGAGCGGTCCGAGGAAAGAGGGAGTGCCTGGGAGGAGGCAGGCTCCGTGGGCAGAAGTGGACGTGTCGAGGGCTCCGGGGGCAGGGCGGGTTCGGCAGGTCGTCCCCCTGCGACAATGCACAGCTCCTGGGGGCTCTGTGACGAGGAGGGTGTGGCCAGAACCAGGAAAGTGACTCACAACCACCTGCGGGGTGGCTCCCCTCCTGGAGATGAGCTTTCCGCCCGCTTCTCTCTTTTCTCCGGCACCCTCCCCCCTGCGCACGTGTCCCCTGTCACCCGGGAGAAAACCGGAGGGTCCGAGGACCGGGCACCGAGGCTGGGAGCGGCGGCCCCTCCAGAACACGGCCAGGAAGACATCTTTCCGTGCAAATGCCAGACCTTTTCGTGGCCGGTTCCAGAACGCCTGGACCTTCCCGCTGGAGCCCCGGCTGCTGACCCCGGCTGCTGGCTCACCTGTCCTGTCCCCCGGGCTGGCACGTGCCCAGACAACCGGATTTCAGAAAGTGGAATGTCAAGGCAAGGCAAGCCCTGGGGAGGGGGGAGGGTCTCCAGTGGGAGGGCTTTTGTCCTGAGGGTGACGGGGGGCAGCCCCACCAGGACAGGGTGTGCACGTCTCGATGGTGGAGGAAAAGAGGACAGAAACGGGGAAGAGAAAGTGGGGAGACGGTGGGTGAGGCAGGAGGCACAGCTGGCAGTCGGGAGACCCACATAGACCTTCTCCGCCCAGCCGGGTCCCCTTGTGCACACGGCCCCTGAAACTCCAGCCCCAGAATAGACCTTCTCCATGAGCCCAGCCTGGTCCCCTGTGCACACGGCCCGTGCACACCTTGGCCCCAGAACAGACCTTCTCCATGAGCCCAGCTGGGTCCCTCTGTGCACACGGCCCCTGAACACCTTGGCCCCAGAAGAGACCTTCTCCATGAGCCCAGCTGGGTCCCTCTGTGCACACGGCCCGTGCACACCTTGGCCCCAGAATAGACCTTCTCCATGAGCCCAGCTGGGTCCCTCTGTGCACACGGCCCGTGCACACCTTGGCCCCAGAATAGACCTTCTCCATGAGCCCAGCTGGGTCCCTCTGTGCACACGGCCCGTGCACACCTTGGCCCCAGAATAGACCTTCTCCATGAGCCCAGCTGGGTCCCTCTGTGCACATGGCCCGTGCACACCTTGGCCCCAGAATAGACCTTCTCCGTGAGCCCAGCTGGGTCCCTCTGTGCACACGGCCTGTGCACACCTTGGCCCCAGAATAGACCTTCTCCGTGAGCCCAGCTGGGTCCCTCTGTGCACACGGCCCGTGCACACCTTGGCCCCAGAATAGACCTTCTCCATGAGCCCAGCTGGGTCCCTCTGTGCACACGGCCCGTGCACACCTTGGCCCCAGAATAGACCTTCTCTGTGAGCCCAGCCTGGTCCCCTGTGCACACGGCCCCTGAACACCTTGGCCCCAGAATAGACCTTCTCCATGACCCCAGCCGGGTCCCCTGTGCTGTTTACTTAAGACTAACGTATCCGATGTATATCGATACTTTCGCTGTGCTTAGGTGACCAGCCTTTGTCTTTCCGTCTGGTGGTGCCATAACCGGGAATGTGTTAGTCCTTCGGATTCAGGTGTGCTGAGCGGTGAACCGGGGGCCTGCGTCCGGACCATCCTGCGAGTACCTGTTCCGTGCAGGGGGCGGAGGGGAGGTCCCCCCGGGGCGGCCCCAGGCCCTGTTGGCACGGACCCAGCCTCAGATGCGACAGTGGGCCTTGGTACAGAGGAGCATTTCTGGAGCCTGCTTCTTGGGGGCCCCGGAGAATTCTCTCCATTCTTCACTGCCGATTCCTTGCCCACGGTGTCCCTGCGACCCCAGCCTCCAAAGTGAGAAGGCCCAATTCTGCGGGGGCGGAGCTCTGGTCTGAGCAGGACCATCGGGAAGGCGGGTCCAGGTTCGAGGGGGCACCGTGAGGGTCTCTTAGGGACGGAGGGCTCGCCCCACCCCCCGTTGGACTCGTGACTGCCCCAGCCTTGCCCGGGATGCGGGGTGATGGGTGCAGCTCACGGAGAAGCGGGGGGGGGGGGGGCTGCGGGTGCTGGTCCCTGAGCTCCTGCCCGGGGTCCCCGAGCCTCAGCAGACGTGGGGGCCAGTGTGCAGCCGTCCTTCCTGTGCTTGGCACAGGGTGTGGGGAACAACCCGCTCCTCCCAGAGCCCAGGGCAAGAGCACAGGTGACGTGCGTCCCAGGTACCTGAGCTCAGTGCTGAGGTCGCCGCTGCGCCCCTGGGGGCCTTCGGGGTCTGGTGAGAGGCTGGCCTCGCGCTCCCATCACATGGGCCCGATGGCACGACCCCAACCCCTGTCGGTCGGATTCCCCCGAGACGAGGGGATTCCCTGCTGAACTTTCCCAGCTGAAAATACAGCCGCCCAACGCTCGCCCCCTGACCCCGAAGGGGAGGGCGCTCCCAGCTCGAACACGCCCAGCCGGCTGCCTGGGGACGACCGTGCCCCCATCCCTGGGGCTGGCGCCCGGTCTGTGCAGAAACTGGACCAGGGACACATTCTCCCGGAGACGCCTCGGGATGCTGCTTCCAGGGAAGCGGGCGTTCCCTCTGGGCCAGCACGCGGGGTCGCGGACGCCCACAGCCTTTCCGACGTGGGTCCCTCCCGGGGGGTTGAATGCTGCTGCCCAAAATTTATGTCCCTGGGAGCACGTGAAGGGGACCTTACTGGGAAACGGTCTTTGTAGATGTGAATCAGTGAAGGCTCTGAGATGAGCCCATCCTGGGTCGGGCGGCCCGGATTGCAATGACTAGTGTCCTTTTAAGAGACAGGAGGGGACACACAGGCACAGAGGAGAAGCCACGTGAAGACAGAGGCAGGGACGGAAGGGACCCAGACACAAGCCCAGGGGCGCCTGGAGCCCCGGAGGCTGGAAGAGGCAGGAGGGACCGTCCTCTGGAGCCTCTGGAGGGAGCACAGCTCTGCCCACTTGGACCTCAGTGGCCCTGCCTGGGTCTCAGCGGCCCTGCCCCTCCTGGGTCTCAGGGGTCTTGCCCTGCCTGGATCTCAGGGGCCCTGCCCCTCCTGGATCTCAGCGGCCCTTCCCTGCCTGGATCTCAGCGGCCCTTCCCTGCCTGGGTCTCAGTGGCCCTTCCCTGCCTGCATCTCAGCAGCCCTGCCCTGCCTCGATCTCAGCGGCCCTGCCCTGCCTGGATCTCAGTGGTCCTGCCCCTGCTGGATCTCAGTGGCCCTGCCCTGCCTGGATCTCAGCGGCCCTGCCCTGCCTGGTTCTCAGGGGCCCTGCCCTGCCTGGATCTCAGTGGCCCTGCCCTGCCTGGATCTCAGCGGCCCTGCCCTGCCTGGGTCTCAGTGGCCCAGCCCTGCCTAGACCTCAGTGGCCCTGCCCTGCCTGGATCTCAGCAGCCCTGCCCTGCCTGGGTCTCAGGGGCCCTGCCCTGCCTGGATCTCAGCGGCCCTGCCCTGCCTGGATCTCAGTGGCCCTGCCCTGCCAGGATCTCAGTGGTCCTGCCCTGCCTGGATCTCAGTGGTCCTGCCCTGCCTGGATCTCAACGGCCCTGCCCTGCATGGATCTCAGGGGTCCTGCCCCTCCTGGATCTCAGTGGCCCTGCCCCTCGTGGATCTCAGTGGCCCTGCCCCTCCTGTATCTCCGCGGCCCTGCCCTGCCTCAACCTCTGTGACCCTGTTCCCCATGGTTCTCAGATGTCTGGTGTGCACAGCTGGGGGGAGGATGAACCTGTGGTTTGAGGCCCCCAGTGTGGTCGTTTGTCCCGGCCACCCCAGGATGCCCCTAAAATAACAACACTCTTCCTTATATCGTCCCTCCGACGGTTGTCCGTCACCCCTCCCTCACTCTGACCCGCGATCCCCGCCCCCAGTCGCAGCAAGCAGGGCCTGGCCATCCCGTGGGGCCCCAACCCACGGAGGCACGCGGGTGACCGTGCCTTCTGCAAGCTGCTGGCCAGGGGCCCAAGCTGGGGCTGGATTCCCAGGCTCCCGTTCTTCGGCCCAAGCCGCGTCCATGGAGCAGAGTCTCCCCCGCAAGAGAGTCTGCCTCCAGACTCCGCAGAGCGAGAACACGCGTTCCCAGCAGGGAGCTCTGTCTTGGGCTGCGAGGTCCTCCCCGCGGTCCTTGCAGGGTCCGTCCTGCAACCTCGCGGCCGTGGGTGCTTATCGGCCACGGCCCCTTGACCGGGCGGCTCCTGGGCGGTGCCGGACGGGGTCTGGGGGCCGCGGTGCCAGCTGCCCGCGGAGATAATGGGCGCGCACTTCCTGTGCGGGGAGCCCAAGTTCTCTCTCTCTGGGGCGTTTGGAAACCTTTCGAAAGAGGCTCACGCTTGCTTCCGTGCATCTTACCCGGGCCCGATCAAACCAGGGACGTTTTTCAAGAAAACCCTTGCTTATCAGGCCCGCGGCTCTTGTGAAACGCGGACTGACGCTGACGCGTCTGTGGCGTCGGTCTGCGTGGGTGCGGCCGGGACCCTGCTCACCTCGCCCTGAGCCCGGAGCCCTGGGCTGACGCGTGTGGGCGCACGTCCGCGTCCGGAGACCCGGGGGCCTGGCGTGGGCGACCCCGGGCCCGGCTGCTGGCGCGCATCCACGGCCCCCAATGACGCCCCCGCAGCTTCGCCGCGCACCGCGTGTGGACGGCGGGCCGGGCGCGTCTCGAAGGACGCGTGAGCAACCCCGGTTCGCCAGCACGAGGACCCGCGTTCAGGCCGGCACTTTGCAAAACCCGAGAAGCCGGGAGGCTCGTTTGCCATTGGACGCTCGGCGTTTCCCCACCTGCTATTCTCTTATTCTTACCTTTTGTCTTGTCATTTCATTTCTTTTTTTGCCCTGTATGATTTTATTTCACCCTATTACGTTTTCTCTTGTTATTTTCCTTCTCTTATGTTGTCTCGTTAGTTTATTTATCTGCTAGTTTGCGAACACCACACGGTGCCAGAAGTGGTCGCAAGAGGAACGCACCACCTCCCCTCGTCCCCGTGCCCGTCAGCACGTTGCCTCCAGCGTGACCACGTCCTCGGGGTCCTGGGGGCCCGGCGGGGGGTGGCCCTCGTCCCAGGCGACCTGAGAGAGAGAGAGAGAGAGAAGGCAAGGGTCGAGACCCCCGAACCCTCCCACGCCCCGAGGCCGGCAGGTGCAAACAGGACGGGGGGGGGGGGGGGGGGACTATTGCTCGGCTGCGAAAAGGACACGATGCTCAGGGACAGAAGCGGGACACACAGGACCTCGGGGCGAGACCCCAAGGGAACAAAACCCCCGAAACAGGGAAATCCGGCCACACGAGGTGGACGTGAGCGCCCACAGGGTCGGGGGGACCTGGAATCCGATGGAGGTGATGCTTAATGCGGACAAGCTCTCCTTTGGAGGTCATGAGAATGCTCTGGAACCAGACGCAGCTGGTGGGGGGCACAACGCCCCTGCCTTGGGCCTTTGGAATAGGTGACAGGGGCGGTGGGGGGGGGGGGGGGGAGGCGTGTGACTTAGGTTTCCACAAACCTGTCATAAATGGAAATAATGCGTCCCTGTGACGCTCACCCCAGCGGACACCCAGGAAGCCCTCCCTTTTGCCCGGCGACACCACGGGAGGCCCCCTAAAGTCCCCCCCTGCCTGCCCCGGGCGCCCCTCGGGGACCCCGCAGGCTGCCATGGCCCCGGCTGCCACCAGGTGACACAGTCCCCCTGTGAGATCAGGCTCCGTCCAGCCTGGACGCTGGGGGCCGCCGGGGGCCTCAGGGAGCCCCCCCCCCCCCCAATTTAAGGGACAGGGAGTGACCCTGCCCTGGAGCCTCTGGAGGGAGCACGCTGGAAACCTGAGCTGGAAACTTGAGCGCACTGCAAGCCCCGTAGCCTCGCCCCAAGTTTCTCCGTGGACCCTAAGCACCCCGCGAGGGCAGCCTGGGTCGTGGAAGCCGCGGGGTGGGGCGCCCCGGCAGGGCGTTGTGGGGGTGTCCGACCGCCTCCTCAGGGGGAGCGCTTGGGCTGACGCATGAGGACGCGAAGGCGGCTGGATCAGGAAGTAGGGTCTTTGCTCCTGTGACGGGAGGTGTGGTAATGGGGGGGGGGCGGTTGCCGGCGCCCACAAGCTCCCCCCAAGGAGGGGAACCACCAGCACCGAAGGACCAGCCCCGGATCTGCGGCAGGGAAACGGGCCACACGCCTGCTCCCGGGGACTGGGGTGGCGGACGGCCGTGCGTCTCCAATGCCCAGCATTTCGGCTTTCGTGGTGAGCGCCCACGCGCACGGCCTCGGGTGCTGGAGGGTCGTGGCCCCTCCGCTGACCCCCCGCCCACCGACAGCGCACCCCCGGACTGCCCCCACCGCCAGAGACACCCCCGCCCCCACTCCCGGGACCTCACACGGCGCTGGCAGCCGGGAGGGGACGCGCCCACCTCCTGGGTGTAGACGGAGGGGTCACTCACCCCCGGTGTGGGCATGAGGGCCTTGGCGATTTCCTTCTTCACCTGCGGGATGGGAGGGAACATCTTGCGCCTCACGGAGAACCTGGCGGGGAGACGTACACCGTGAAGGGCCCCACGGCCTCTGCGCGTCCCTTCCTGGAGAAACGCAGCGCCCACGGACACCCGCCAGGCCTGGTGTGCACCTGCCGGACCAGCGAAGACGCGCGCAGGACTCCTCAGATCCTCTCCAAGTGCCCCCCCCCTCCTCCCCGGGTCTTCTAAAGCACCACAAAGTGTACAAGGACACCCGGAGTCTCCAGGTCCCCAAGAGGCCCCAGGGCTTTGATTTTGGTCCTTGAGTATCAGAGGGTCCTGGGGAGCACGCGGGGAGGCAGAACGACCCGCCCCCATCGACCCGCCCATAGCCCCGGGGTCTCCTGGAGACTCCCCTGCTCCTGGGCTTGTCCAGAGCTGCGCACGCGTCGTTACCCGCCTGCGGCACCCCCCCCCCCCCCCCCCCCGCCCCGGAGGCTCACTGCCCCTCCCCGCCGCGAGAGGACCGTCCTAATTGAGGCCCCAGGAAGGGTTCCCTAACCGGGGACCCTGTGAGCAAGTCCCCAGCCGTGGACACGGGGACGGGACGTCCCGAATGGTGCTTTGTCCCCTTGGCGACCGCGGAGCGCAGCGTCTGGACCCGGAGGACTCTGGCTGGGACCCCCTGGAAGCGCGCAGTCTAGCGGTTCGTGGGACGGGAGGGTCCTTCCGACATCCCAGTGTGGCTGTGGGGCCGCTGACAGCGGCGGAGACAGCAGGAGACCCCCGCCCCTCCCCAGCCTTAAGCGACTTCGACTTCACTCCAGTATCTGGATTCGCGGTCTCTGGATTCGCGGTCTCTGGATTTGCGGTCCCTGGCCACTCCCCAGGCTCCCGGGCCAGCGCCGCGTGGCCTTCTGCAAAGTCCGGGGTGGGGGGGGGGGGCGCTTACCGTTTGCAGAGGAACATGAGGACGAGCGCGGACAAAGCCGCCGTCCCCACCACGGGCCCCACCAGGGCGCCGCTGAAATCCTGCTCCGGGAGGCCTGGCGGGGAAGAGAAGCAGGTGGTCAGCTTTGCACACAGCAGGCGCTTCCGGGGGGGGTGGGGGGGTGGCTGCCAGCCTGCAGAGCGCATGGGCATCCAGCTGGTGCATACTTTGGGCTCACGCCCCCAGAACAGTCCTGTGGGACCCCTGGAGGGGGCCATTTAGGCAGACCCTGGCCTCGTGGGGTTCCCCATGTCCCTCTGGGCAGGTTGGTTCGCTCAGGTGGCTGAGTCTAGGGGGATGGCCTCCTAGGGGGCCCCTAGGGACCCGGGAGAGGGTGCTGCGGGGTGTCCGGACCCCCAAAGAGGCCCACGTGGTGCCCCGGAGACCTGTGAACGGGACCTGATGGGAAGAGGGTCACAGGTGAGAGGGCAGTGACGGCTCGAGATGCGCTCAGGGGGGCCTGGGTCCCACGGCAGCGGTGCCGAGACGAGACGGCAGAGGACGCCAAGCCGGGGCCCCAACGAAGGGTCCCTGCGCGGCGCGGGGGGCCTGGGCCACTCACCGAACCGCCGCGTGGGGCTCCACTCGCTCCACAGGTGGTTGTACATGTAACGCACCCTCACCCGGAAGGCGCTCTTGGCTCTGGTGGCGGAACTGGGCATCAGGTACACGTTCGGGTCCTGTCCCCTCTGGAAAACCTTGGAGACGGGAGGGGACTGTGCGTGAGGGGCGTTGTTGAAGGGTCGTTGGGGAGCAGGCCGGGGGCGGGGGGGGGGGGTCCCCTGGGCTCTGAGGTCTGGGGTCCGTGCAGGGACCAGGCCGCACACCCCGCGCGGGGACACCCGTGCGTCCGGGCGCAACTCCGCACGTCCGTCTGGTCAGTCTCGCTCCGCCAAAGCCGGGGAGGTAAGGCCCCGCCTCCTCCCGCCGGGGAGGTTGACTCCGCTTCACGCCTGGTGCCCACAGCTCTCTGAGCTGCACCCACACCTCGGGCAGAGACCTCGCGCCCTCGGGACGCGGCCCGCGGTGATTCCGCACCGACCTCGTGGAGCCCCGTCGGCCCGTTCGCTTTCTGGAGGCACAGCCGGGCTCTGAATCGGAGCCGCTGGCCGGGAGGCGTCCGCTGTCCCCACCTGCCTTTCCCTGGCGCCACAGGGACCTGAGAGTGCACAACCCTGAGCCCCAGGGCACCATCTGGACGGTCCTCTGCGCGGGGAACGCACTTGATCTCCCAGGCACGCGGCTGAAACACCCCGCTGTTCTTTCTGGGCTCTGCAGGCGCCCTGCTCCCGGCCGCCCACCCGCACGGCCCTGGGGCAGGAACGGGGGGCGGGGCAGACGAGGACCCAGGGAGCTGCCGGGCCAGCTCCTGCAGACGGACGCTGAGGGGGGCAGCAGGGATCTCCCCTCCCCCAAGAAGAGCCCCCCCCCAGGCAGCGGGAGCCACACACACCGCCTGGCCAATGCCTGTGGTGCCCTGGATCTCAGCTGGCGTCTGAGCGGCGAGGGGTCCCAGACTGGACACCTGGCGCCGGAGGCTGGCCCCCAGGGGCGCCTTGAGACTGCACGGGACCCTCAGCCTGGTCCCGGGCACTGCAGGTGTGGTCCGTGGGGCAGCATCTGGCTAGCAGGGTGGGTGTCACCCGGGAGCCCGTGAGGCCCACGGGAAGCCAGGTGATGGATGGGAGACCATCTGCGGGATGGGGGTCGCTGCTGCCCTTGAGAGGATGGGGGGGCGCTCATGTCAGCATCTGACGGCAACACTGACCAATGACCACACACCCCGTGGCTGAAGACCACAGACGGCATCCTTCCCCAGCTCTGGACACCAGAAGTCTGACATCCCGGAGGGGCAGAGCCGCTGATTTCCAGAGATCCACGCAGGGAAGGGTCGCTGAGATCCAGGCAGGGCAGGGCCCCTGAGATCGAGGCAGGGAAGGGTCGGTGAGATCCAGGCAGGGGAGGGCCGCTGAGATCCAGGAGGGGCAGGACAACTGAGATCCAGGAGGGGCAGGGCCGCTGAGATCCAGGCAGGGAAGGGTCGCTGAGATCCAGGCAGGGCACGACCGCTGAGACCCAGGAGGGGAAGGGCCACTGAGATCCAGGCAGGGCAGGGCCGCTGAGATCCAGGCAGGAAAGGACCTCTGAGATCCAGGAGGGGCAGGGCCACTGAGATCCAGGCAGGGCAGGGCCGCTGAGATCCAGGCAGGGCAGGGCCGCTGAGATCCAGGGGGGGCAAGACCCCTGAGATCCAGGAGGGTCAGGGCCGCTGAGATCCAGGAGGGGCAGGGCCACTGAGATCCAGGAGGGTCAGGACTGCTGAGATCCAGGAGGGGCAGGGCCACTGAGATCCAGGAGAGGCAGGGCCCCTGAGATCCAGGCAGGGCAGGGCTGCTGAGATCCGGGCAGGGCTGCTGAGATCCAGGGGGGCAGGGCCGCTGAGATCCAGGCAGGGCAGGGCCACTGAGACCCAGGAGGGGCAGGGCCCCTGAGATCCAGGCAGGGCAGGGCTGCTGAGATCCGGGCAGGGCTGCTGAGATCCAGGGGGGCAGGGCCGCTGAGATCCAGGCAGGGAAGGACTGCTGAGATCCAGGCAGGGAAGGACGTCTGAGATCCAGGAGGGGCAGGACCACTGAGATCCAGGAGGGGCAGGGCCGCTGAGATCCAGGCAGGGCAGGGCTGCTGAGATCCGGGCAGGGCTGCTGAGATCCAGGGGGGCAGGGCCGCTGAGATCCAGGCAGGGAAGGACTGCTGAGATCCAGGCAGGGAAGGACGTCTGAGATCCAGGAGGGGCAGGACCACTGAGATCCAGGAGGGGCAGGGCCGCTGAGATCCAGGCAGGGCAGGGCCCCTGAGATCCAGGCAGAGGAGGGCCCCTGAGATCCAGGCAGGGCAGGGCCACTAAGACCCAGGCAGGGCAGGGATACTGAGATCCAGGAGAAGCAGGGCCACTGAGATCCAGGCAGGGCAGGGCCACTGAGATCCAGGAGGGACAGGATCGCTGAGATCCAGGCAGGGCAGGGCTGCTGAGATCCGGGCAGGGCTGCTGAGATCCAGGGGGGCAGGGCTGCTGAGATCCAGGAGGGGCAGGACCCCTGAGATCCAGGAGGGGCAGGACCCCTGAGATCCAGGCAGGGCAGGGCCGCTGAGATCCGGGCAGGGCAGGACCACTGACATCCAGGGGGGCAGGGCCGCTGAGATCCAGAAGGGACAGGACCATTGAGATCCAGGCAGGGCAGGGCCACTGAGATCCAGGAGGGACAGGACCCCTGAGATCCAGGCAGGGCAGGGCCACTAAGACCCAGGCAGGGCAGGGATACTGAGATCCAGGAGAAGCAGGGCCACTGAGATCCAGGCAGGGCAGGGCCACTGAGATCCAGGAGGGACAGGATCGCTGAGATCCAGGCAGGGCAGGGCTGCTGAGATCCGGGCAGGGCTGCTGAGATCCAGGGGGGCAGGGCTGCTGAGATCCAGGAGGGGCAGGACCCCTGAGATCCAGGAGGGGCAGGACCCCTGAGATCCAGGCAGGGCAGGGCCGCTGAGATCCGGGCAGGGCAGGACCACTGACATCCAGGGGGGCAGGGCCGCTGAGATCCAGAAGGGACAGGACCCCTGAGATCCAGGCAGGGCAGGGCCACTGACATCCAGGGGGGCAGGGCCACTGAGATCCAAGCAGGGCAGGGCCACTGAGATCCAGGCAGGGCAGGACCACTGAGGTGCAGGCAGGGCAGGGCCTCTGAGATCCAGGAGGGGCAGGAGCCTGAGGTCCAGGCAGGGCAGGGCCCCTGACATCCAGGAGGGGCAGGGCCACTGAGACCCACGCAGGGCAGGGCCACTGAGATCCAATCAGGGCAGGTCTGCTGAGATCCAGGTAGGCAGGGCTGCTGAGATTGAGGAGGGGCAGGACCCCTGAGATCCAGGCAGGGCAGGGCCGCTGAGATCCACGCAGGGCAGGGCCCCTGAGATCCAGGAGGGACAGGGCCGCTGAGACCCAGGAGGGGCAGGACCCCTGAGATCCAGGCAGGGCTGCTGAGATCCAGGCAGGGCAGGGCCCCTGAGATCCAGGCAGGGCAGGGCCACTAAGACCCAGGCAGGGCAGGGATACTGAGATCCAGGAGAAGCAGGGCCGCTGAGATCCAGACAGGGCAGGACCCCTGAGATGCAGGCAGGGCTGTGCCCCCTCCAGAGGCTCCAGGGGAAGCTCCTTCTTGCCTCTTCCAGCTTCTGGGGCTCCAGGCGCCCCTGGGCTCGTGGCCGCGTCCCTCCCATCTCTGCCTCCTCCTTCACGCAGCTTCTCCTCTGTGTATATGTCTCCTCTTTGTGTCGTAAGGACAGTGTCATTGCATTTCGGGCCCCCCTGACCCAGGATGGGCTCATCTCCGATCCTTCAGTTACTGACATCTGCAAAGACCCTGTTTCCAAATATGACCCCAGTGCAGGGTTCTGGGGGGACACAAGCTTTTCCGGCCGCTGTTACACTCACTACAACGTGTGAACTGCATCGGCCCCAAGGAGATCGTCTGGAAGGACGTTTCCCCGTCCGCGGGTGACCTGAGCTGAGTCAGGGGCAGTGGAGAAATACAGCGTCCCAACGCGAGAGTGAAACCGTGAGGGCCGCTACGGGGCTGGTTGGGACCCCACGGCCCAGGTGGTCAGTGAACATGGAACCGGTTCTCCCCCGGAAAGCTCCCCCCGCTTTCTGGGCCCGCGCACGTAAGTCACAGAGAAAGGACGAGATACTTACACGGTTTGTTTCTGGGGAGCTCGCCTGTAAGAAAGGAAAAATGGTCAGTGTCTGCGTTTTCTGCACCGTGTGCAAGTGTGGGAACCTGCCTGGACCTCCTGGACCGGGATGAGGCAGCCTTGTCAGAGCTTCCTTACCTGCTAAAGAGAAAAGACCGGGAATGAGGGTCCGTACGACCCCTCTGTGGGGACACCTCAGTTCCAGGAAGGACAGCGAACGTATCAGAAATTCCTTCTCCAGGGAAGCGAGGTGGGACGCTCAACCAACTGAGCCACCCGGACGCCCCTGCCTTTTGTTTAATTTGCAGGCCTCAGGGACAGCACTTAAGAGGGTAGAGAAACTTGAACACCGAGTTCCGTCACTGTGACTCTACCGCTGGCTGGTGAATTTGTCCTGGGGACGGTGTGAGGGACGAGAAGGCGGCTCCGACGGTCGCATCTTGTCCGAACGTTCAGATGTCCGGCGTGGACTAACCACGTCAGAGGCCCGCGGCCCACTCTGGGTGAGGTCCCCTGTCTACAGTCACCTGTGTTATCACCTGCCTGAGGTTACCCGTGAGGAACCAGTGCGAGGTCACCCGTGTGAGGTCACGCACAGGAGCCCTGGGGACCAGGATGCCAGCGGGCAGGGCGGAAGCTGCACACTCTTGGCGGCCACGTCCAGGGTACGAACCCGAATCCAAGACCCAAACCTGGCCTCTTGGGAGGGTTTTCAGGACAGAAGGGACACCGCCTAACTTCCGTTTGGAAAGGTGCCGACAGGTGAGGGGTCCACACCCGGCTGGGCCTGGGGACCCCTCCATGCCTTTGAGGAGAGCGCCGGACCGTGCCGTAAAGGGCGCTGCGGGCTGTGGGACGGGGCCAGCGGCTGGCGCCGGCCTCGGGAACGTGGACACGTGGACACCCGGGGACAGATCGCGGACAGCAGATCACACCTTGTGGCGGGTCCCGTGGGCAGGAGAGGCGCTCTTGTGGCTTGTGGGGGCCGTGCACGGATATTCCCAACATTCATTCATTCATTCATTCATTCAGTGTGGAGGCAGAGAAGGACCTCACACTTGGGGACAGAGGCAGAGCCTGTGGGCACAGGCAGCGGTCTGTGCAAAGGTCCTGGGGTCTGGGGTGCTCAGGACCAAATCCTATGTTGTGCGTGGAGATTACTCGAAAAAAAAATTTCATAAACAATTTTCTTAAGTATGTCTGTTTTGAGAGAGAGACAGAGAGAGAGACAGCAGGGGAGGGGCAGAGACAGACGGAGAGAGATCCCCCAGCAGGCTCCGTGCTGTCAGCGCAGAGCCTGATGCAGGGCTCGGACTCACAAACTATGAGATCCTCACCTGAGCCGAACGCAAGAGCCGAGGCTTAACCCGCTGAGCCACCCAGGTGCCTCCATAGAGGTTCCTTTTTAAGACCAAAAATGAACCTGCGCACTTCACGCCCCAGGGGCAGACGGGACAGCACGCGCTGTGTGGGTCGTTCACGGACGCGTGGGTTCTTACCGGCGTTTGGATGTCCAGCTCGTAATACAGCATGTGACTCGAAAGGTCGAATCGGATCTCGGGATGTTCCCACCGGATGATGTGGTGCGACCGGTTGTAGGTGATGGTGATGTTCCTGGGTGGATCGTACTTCTCTACGGCAGCGAAACACGACAAAGTGTTTCGTGTTTAGCCCATTTGTTGTCTTTTGTTTTAAGTTTATTTATTTGGAGACAGAGGCAGACAGCAAGTGTGGGGGCTGGGGGTGCAGAGACAGATGGAGACAGAAGCCCAAGCAGGCTCTGCACTGTCAGCACAGAGCCTGACCCGGGGTTCGAACCCACGAACCGTGAGATCACGATCTGAGCCAAAACCAAGAGTCGGACACTTAACTCGCTGAGCCACCCAGGCGCCCTCGACCATTTCTTTTCTATGAAGGCCCCCCTCCAGGCATGTAAGAATTAAAATTAAATTTGTATGCTTTTCTCCCGCTAATAGAGTGCTTGTCAGTTTAATTTGCAATCCTCGCTACAGAACGTAAGAGTGTAGAGGAGAAGTTTTTTTTCTTGTTTTGTATTCCCACGCGCAAGAAGGCTGTGATGCGCCTCTTGGAAGAAATACACGTATTAGAGAAGCATCCCCCCCACCCCCGGGGGCAGCCAGACACCGGTCACCTTGGACGGCGAGCCGAACGCAGGGCGAGGGAGGCCGCGACTTACCGATTTGAACGGCCTTAAATGGAGTGAAATCCAAAAACGGGATCGCCGTTTCCCTGCTGGTTCCGTTCACCAAGAAGAAGTAATTGTCCGTCCTCTGGGGTTCGCCCAGTTGGTCGAAATGGCAGCCCACGCGGGTCCCCGTGGGGCCGAGGATGTAATGGACGCATTCCGCCTCGGCCTCATGCCTGTCACGAGCAAGGGGGGCGAGGGCAGGCCCGCCTGTGAGTCCTCGTGGGCAGCCATTGCCAGCCACCCCCCCCCCCTGCAACCCAGAGAACCCACTGATGACAGGGGACAGTCCCGTCCCCCGAATGAGCGTAAAACCAGAACGCGATGTGCGTCCCAGGCGACCGGCCGGCACGCGGCAGGCACGGGCAGGGGCCCGCCCTTTGCAGAGCGAGGGGGTTACAACCCCTTCCGCGAAGCATTCAGTGTCCAAATGGGGGATGTCCCCGTCCCCAGGTCGGGAAGGGGGGCTGCACGCTGGGGCCAGGAGGTGGCAAAGTTGCCCGGTTCTCCCCCCCTCCCCCCAGGGGCCTGGCCGATGGGCGCTTTGCTGGGTGACTTTGGGACCTTTTGGGGAGACGCCCCCCTCCACCCTGGGGCCCTGAACCAAAGGCTGAGCACTTGACGTGAGGACCGCCGCGCGGGTCCCCGGGCGCAGCGAGGGCTCCCGGTCACCTGGACGCCCAGGAGAACAGTCGATACTGGACGTCGGCCGGGGCGGCCGGGCCGGGCGCCCAGCTACAGTTCATGAAGCGCACGTTGTAAATGAGGCAGGAGAAGTTCACGGCTCCGGAACCTTCCCTGCCTGGGGAGACACGGCCCGAAATCCGTCGGTGCCCCGCGGGTGGGCCGGGAACCACGCGACCGCAGCTGACGGGGACCTCACCTGGGTTAGCAAAAGTCAGGACTTGGAGGAACACGTCCCCGTCGCAAGTGACCTTCACGGTCAGGTTGGCCCCCCTGTGCAGCACCGAGTTGGGGAAGGTGCAGACGTAGGTGTGGTCCTCCGTCACCTGCAAAGGCCGCATTGCCTTGTCTGCAGGCGCCCCTGCCCCGGGGCTCCCGGCGGGAAGGGCCCAGGGCACCTGAACGCCGAGAGCACTCCCGACGCCCCGCCAGCGCCCGGATGACATCGAACCTACAGCACAGATGTCACGGGAACGACACCCAGCCTGCATTTCTCTCCCCAAAGAATTACCGTCAGCAGGGACAGAGCACACCCTGACCCACGACCTCCGGGAAACCCCGCCCTCGCCTATAAGAACCAGCTCAGAGGTCCCGCGAAATCAGTCGCATGGGGACACTGCCCTCTCTGCCATAATCCAAAGAGCTCACATCTGGCCCATAACGGCCAGGACCTGATTAACGCCAACGACGTCCCTAATTCCGTGCGTACTTTGCTTCAAACACGTATCTTCCCCCAGTGTGCTGCCCTTGGCCGCCTCAAACCTCTTTTCCCGTCTCTTGTCACATCTGCACGATTTACTGCTGTGTGTGAAGAAAATAGTATACAAACTCCCAAGTCTAACTGCTGCATTGGGTCCGTTTTCTTCTTTCTATGAAGCCCTCCCCACCTCATGGCACTGAGAATTTTAACACCATGTAAAACCTGCCTCGCTTAATCTGTCTTTTGTCAGTCTAATTTGCACAGCCCCGTGGACATCACTTAAGAGTGTAGAGGAAAAGTGTTTCTGCACATCGGCACCAATAGAAAGTGTTCCCACTTCTCAGCCTGACTTTGAGGCTCTGCACCCTCTGTCTGTCTGTAGACTTAGCATTTCCCAGACGCCTGATTTTGGGCCTGTTTGCTTTTCCTTAAATGAGGGGAGTCCCCCCACCCCCCACGCCAGGCCTGGGTGCAACTGGGATGAGGCACAATGTAGCCTTTTGTGTCCGGCGGCTTCCGTCACCCGGCAACATTTTTGCCAAGTTCATGCACATTGTTGCAGGTACCCCGCTGTGTTCTGCTTCATGGGCGAATGGCACTGTTCATTTCTCATCATCGTCTTTCCCCCCGGGACCGTGGCGTCTCTCCCGACGGCTCCTACGTGGACCGGGATGAAACGCGGAACTGGAAAAAGGGGCCAGGGCGGCGCGGGCCCGCGGGGAGGCCGACAGCAGCCAGCCCAAGGCGGCCTCAAGTGCCAAACACGGAGCGCACTGAGGACACGAGATTAAAAAAAGCTCGAGAGGAAAACCAGACCATGTGCGACGAGAAAAGTCAGCACGGGCCGCATCCTGTTTGTCAAACCCCGGATTCCAGGGGTGCAGGGCCGCCCAGCGGGTGGACTCTGCCCACGTGGCTGTGATCCGGTGGAGTGTGGCCAGGAGGGAAATCATTACACGCACGCACATTTCCTCCTCAAGTTCAAAACCTAGGAAACGCGGACCACCGTTAGCTCCCGCGTGTGCCGAACCGGGTGCAGGAAGTTCTCCTCTCCCGGGGGGAGCGGCTGGAGATCCCCAGGCTGCAGAGAACCCCAATCCGCCCTCCCATCCGGCTTGCAGGAGGGGGGCTGCCAAGGAAGGAATAAAACACACCCAAGTTCAGGAATGCCCTCCGATCGCTGCCTGCTGGGCCTCACGGAAAACCCCAAATCCCAGGGAGAAATTGTGCAATTCTGCGGCCGCGTTTTCTGAGTCTGCAGAAAAGCCCCCAGCTCCCAACTAAAAACAAAACATGACTATTAAAAAAAAAAACCAAAAAACGGAATGAGCTGTTTCCTACTAAAGCCTTGGGAGAGGACAGAACTGACACATGAGGCGGTTTAAGATAAAGGTGGCCCCAGGAGGCGGCTCAGCGAAGGTCTCCTTCTAGAACATTCCCTTTCAAACCAGCGGGAAGGAGGAAGCTGCCAGCTACTTGAAAGCATTGCAACCTCTTTCTGCAAAAGAACGAGGTGGTTTTTTTTTTTTTCTTTTTCCTGCAGGAGAAAACCCTCAGATTTGTGCAGACCACACGGAAGGCAATGAACCACAAAATACAGACTCGCACAAACGGGGGCTTTTAAGAAAACACAGCCAGACTCGACTTTCCGTTGCTGGCACAGCTCGGATCCAAGACCACCCACAGGATATTCCGAAAGGAACCAACTTCATCGAAAGAATTTTAAAAATGTGGGACGTCTGGCAGGCCCAGTCCGAAGAGGGTGCGACTCTTGATCTCAGGGTTGTGAGTTCAAGCCCCGCGTTGGGTGTAGAGATTTACTTAAAAATAAAACCTTAAAAACTATAAAAAAGGATAAAACTCCAAACGCCAGGCTCATATACTGAATTCAACGTGGTGTCTTTTTTTTTTTTTTTTTTTTACATTTATTTATTTTTGAGAGACAGAGAGAGCATGAGCAGGGGAGGGGCAGAGAGAGAGGGAGACACAGAATCCGAAGCAGCTCCAGGCTCCGAGCTGTCAGCACAGAACCCGATGTGGGGCTCGAACCCATGAACCATGAGATGGTGACCTGAGCCGAAGTCGGACGCTTAACCGACTGAGCCGCCCAGGTGCCCCGGAATTCAACTTTAAAAAAAAAAAAAATTGTACTAAGCTCGGAGGCGCCTGGGTGGCAAAGTCAGTTTTCTCCCTCTCTCTGACCCTCCGCTGCTTGTACTCTCTCTCTCAAAATAAATAAATAAACTTAAAAAAAATTTAAAAATTGTACTAAGCTTGTGCACGGTGTGTATTAGTGAGGCCGACCAGGGGGATGGGGAGGGGAAAACCTGATCATCTCAGCTAAGGTCCCAAAACAAGTTTTCAAGAAGGTGCAAATTCTGTGGGTGAAAAAAGCTTACATCAGCAAGAATTTAAGGGAATCTCTTTGACCTGACAAGAGACCTTTGTCTCTTTTCTTGTTTCTTTTCTTTTTTCTCTTCTTTTCTCTTCTCTTTTCTTTTCTTTTTTCTCTTCATTTCTTTTCTTTTCTTCTTTTCTTTTCTCTTCTCTTTTCTTTTCTTTTCTTTTCTCTTTTCTTTCTTTTCATTTCTTTTCCTTTCCTTTCTTTTCTTCTTTTCTCTTTTCTTTCTTCTCATTTCTTTTCTTCTTTTCTCTTTTCTTTCTTTTCTTTTCATTTCTTTTCTTTTCTCTTTTCTTTCTTTTCATTTCTTTTCTTTTCTTCTTTTCTTTTTTCTTTTCTTTTCTTTCCTTTTCTTTTTTGCCCTTTTCTTTTCTTTTTTACATCAACGGCCACTACTGTAAGTACAGAAACACTGAATTTTTGAACTGTTTTCTTGAATTCACAACGAAAATTGAAACGGAAACAGAAAGTCCACACGGTTCTAGAGGAAAGAGCCACATTAGCATTCTTTCTAAACAGGACAAAATTCGGAGAACCGGATGCTTTCCCGAACACACTGAATTTATAAAAGAGGGTAAGGACCTGTGGACACAGAGCCCATAACCTCAGTGGCTTTTCTGCACCACAGCAAACAGTTAAAATTAAAAAAAATTTTTTTTCAAGCCATCAGAAGAATACTATGAAATGCACAGAAATGACCAACACAGTTTTTTATTTATCTATATTTTTCATAATCATGAATTTTTATATTTATTTAATAACCTTGACATTTATTTTATTACTTTTTTTCCAAGTTCATAACTTTTTAAAAAATGTTTATTTTTGAGAGAGAGAGAGAGCGTGCGTGCGGGCGAGTGGGGGAGGGGCAGAGAGAGAGATCATGACCTGAGCTGAAGTCTGATGCTTGACCGACTGAGCCCCACAGGCACCCTTCTCTTCCCTTTTCCCTACCAGTTAGGTATACAAGGCCCTAACTTTACCTATTCATTGGGCTACTCTTTTTGTAAACTCCATATGCACAGAAATACATTTCCTCTCGCCTCTTCACCTCTTCACCTCTTCATCGTAATCCTTCAGCAGGTTAATTCACAGCCCTCAGAGACAGAACCTAAGAGTGTAATGGCTAATTTTCCTTGCCCAACCTCCTAAGAATGAAACTGAGGAAGCATGTCAAGTATACGATGAGTGAACGAACAGAGACCAAAGACAGGGACGGAATCCAGACGGGACTGTTCTAACGTGAAGGGGGTGGGAGGCACGTAAGGGACAAATCCCTGTCTTTTCCCCTCCCCCTCACGGAAGGGGAGAAATCAAAGCAAAGGCAGGTGCAGAAAAGACCACTATTATATTCTCCCTCATACGCGGGATTTAGTGTGTAAGTTTTATGTCCACTATACGAAGGCAGGGTGCAAATGTCCCCAAAGGTGTCAAAGGTGGCATGACCCGCCCCCACCTTCTCCTGGGCCAAGACGAGGGCAGTGACCCTTCCCGCCTGATGTGGAGAGCCAGCACCGAGAAGACACTGTATACACAGACCTCACTAAAATAACCCATATCTGCCATTAGGCTTGTGGCTTATTGCCCACTCCCGTCCCCACAACTTATTGGCCCCAGAAGCCAAAGTGCCCATTTCTCTGACAACCCACGTCTCACTCAGAATTCCTCACCCTCCTAAAAAACTGGTACCAAACCTCCCTGCTCCTTGGGGTTTCCCTTCTTTCCTCTGAACCTTCATGGATGTAAAAAGTTACCATAGGAACAAATCTGTACCTCTTTTCTCCCAAAAAATCTGGCGTGTGTCACTTTAATTTGCACATCTCCATGCCAGAGCCTAAGAGGATACAGGAAATGTTTTTTTTCTTCCCGGACAAAAGCAACAGGGGTGGAAATCGAGGCAGGCCAGGGGCACGAGAGTCGTCTCACAGGAAAAGTCCGGATTCACAGGGCGCAAAGCCACAAGGCGTGAGCCCCGGACACTCACCTGTGGGCCCACCGTGGCGGAATAGGCAGTCGGCGTATCTATTGTGCATTCCTGGTCGCTCACGTTTCTTGTGTACGTCCAGGTTAACGTTTTTTTCCTTGAATCCAGCTGCATGTTTATAATAGGGGATATTTTGTCTTGCGCTGTGATTAAAAAAGCAAAAATGAAAACACAAACCCTTAGGAGGAGCCGGAACCCCCACCTGCCCCCCCCCCCGCCCCCGGTCATGTTCTAGGAACAGGGGAGACGGTTTGCAAACGTCGGGCGCGGCAAATTCACACAACGTAACATTGACCATTTCAAAGTGAAAAACTCAGGGACCTGTACAAGGCCACAAAAAGACGCTCAGAATCCGTAGTCGTTGGGGCGGGGGGAGGGGGGAGGTTGCGAATCAAACCCACAAGGTCAGAGCGCGTGGGGGGCTCAGCGGGTTGAGCGTCTGGCTCTCGACTTCCGCAGTTTGTGAGTTCGACCCCTGCATCAGGCTCTGTGCTGACAGCACGGAGCCTGCTCGGGATTCTCTCTCTCTCCCTCTCTCTCCGCCCCTCCCCCACTCGCGCTCTGTCTCTCTCTCAGAAATAAACGCATAAACTTTTTCTTAAAGGAATGAGCTGAAAAAAAAAAAAAAACTAAGAAAACGAACAAACCACAAGGATGTCACTTCTTGCCCGTGAACTTAGCTATACTAATAAAAATTCGGGAAATACAGAAAATAATCAGAAAAACAGACAAATTGGGCAGAGCAATAATTTGAAGACCACGGAAAATAATTTGAGAGACACGAGTTGGCTACAGTCATAATTTGAAAAATACGGAAAAATACAGAGGCACCCGGCTGGCTCCGTGGGTGGAGGGTACGACTATTGATCTCCGGGTTGTGAGTTCGAGCCCCGTGCAGGGGGTAGAGATTACTGAAAAATAAAATCCTTTAAAAAAATAAAAAGAAAAGAAAAACATAGAAAATAGTTTGAAAACTACAGCAGATCATTGGAAACATACAGACAAGTTAGCGATCGTGACGATAATTTGAAAATTTCAGAAAAATACAGAAAATAATTTATAATTAGCCACAGTGACAATAATTTGAAAAATGCACAAAATCATGTGAAAACTACAGAGAAGGGGCGCCCGGGGGGCTCAGTCGGTTGGGCGTCCGACTTTGACTCAGGTCCTGATCTTGCAGTTCGTGAGTTCGAGCCCCATGTCGGGCTCTGTGCGAACATCAACTCCAACCCAATCCCAGGATCTGCAGCATCTGTGAAATGGGATCAGGGGGGACCCGAGCTGAACTCCAGAGTCACACGCTTGATCGGCTGAGCCCCCCAGACGCCCCTGGGCACCCCGTTTTCCTGGGCCACCTGCGGGAACATGTCTACATGCTCTCTGGCACCTTCCGGTGGACGTGTTGTGGGATCGAATCTTCACCCTTGGGTCCCTGATTCTGCCCGCGAATAAATACCTGTAGTTCGATTTGCAAAAGGACCCCTCCCCCTAGCAGGGCTGTCTCGGGGCCGGGGGACGCTTTAGGTCTTGGGGGAGGGACTTCTGTCCCCTTTGGCATCACGGGGGTGGGGGGGGAGTGACCATCCCACCTCGTCCCGGGGCGCCTGCCTCTACCTACCCGGCCGTGGTTGTGCACAGCATGCCGACTTCAGGACGACCAGGAAGGTCAGAAGATCCAGCACGGCCGCCATATCCCAGCCCCAAAGCTGCACCTTCACAGGAGACACCAGGTCAGAGGTCAGATCCCCAGCTGCCTCCCCCCCAGGGGTGTCACCGCTAATGAGCTCCTGGCCGCATCCCTGGCCCTTGCTGGTCACGTCCACATTCCTGCTGCTGAGACGAAAAAAAATCTTTTCCCGGTAACCTCTTAGGTTCTGGACCCGACGCCCGCAAATTAAACAGATGAAAGTTTAGAAGACACACCAGTTTTAACTACATATATACACACGGGGTCTCAGAAAGAAACATGCGGCTCAGGGAGACGGACAGATGACCAGGGCTTAGAAGCCGTGTCAGATTCAGCCTGGGAAAAGGGGTTCCGGACTTTCCGATGGGGACGTACAGCTCTGGGGAAACGCAAAACAGGAAACGCAGGAAATTCATGGCCATTAAGGTCTGTCTTGTTAATAAGAGTCTCTCATATGATGAGACGTCTCTGGGTGTAGTTCTCCCCGTACGGAAACATCTCCACCATTAGAACATCCATTTACGGGGTGCCTGGGTGGCTCAGTGGGTTAGGCGTCCGACTTCCTGCTTCTGCTGGTTCTCAGTGGCCTGTCCCTCCAAATCACCCCTGTGCCCAAGAGGGAAACTTTGGGGTGACGCGTTCTGGTGCCCTTCAAGGCGCACCTGTCCTGGGTCAGCCCGAGGGGGGAGGGGGGCCTGTCTGTGCCTCATCCTGGGCCTCGCCTGCCTCTCGGTTCACGTCGTCCCACCTTCCGTTTGGGGGGTGGCCCTCCCATGCCACCGACGCCACTCGGGGCCTCCGGGGTCCTTTTAGGGTTCTGGGGGGTCAGGACCCAGAGGGCGTGCTGTCATCGTGGAAACGTTTACCAGCACGGAAGGAAGCGCAGTCACGCGTCCGGGCCACGAGGCGAAGTGAGCCCTCGGGGCGGGGCCTGTGCGGAGTCGGGCTCGCCATCAACACAGAACCCCAGGGGCGGCCCTTCGAGAAACCCAGAGCCGACAGAGACGGGAAGCCGGGCCCAGCGATAAAGTCCCAAAGCGCCGTTTGAGGCCCAAGGACGAGAAAAGGCTTTGAGGGGGAAGAGGTCATTTTCAGCCTCAGGGGGTCTGACAACACTGGGGTTGGACGTGTCCCTTCTCCAAGAAAGGGGGTTCGGGGGCTGGATAGCGTCCCCTAAAATTCACGAGTTCAAACCCTCAGCCCCAGGACCTCAGTGGGGCTGTATTGGGCGTTGGGCCTTAAAGAGGAGACGAAGGGAACATGAGGTCACTGGGTGGCCCTGGTCCCTCAGGACTGGGGTCCTTAGAGAAGAAGAGGTCAGCACACAGACAGACAGAGGGACGGCCACGTGAGGACTCAGGCACATGGTGTCTACGTGGTGAGGAGAGACGCCTCAGGAGGAACCAGCTTCAGCCCTGCCTGGACCTAAGACCCCCCAAGCCTCGGCCCTGCCTGGAGCTCAGCCTCCCAACCTTGGCCCTGCCTGGATCTCAGACCCCCAGCCTCAGCCCTGCCTGGATCTCAGCCTCCCAGCCCCAGCCCCTCCTGGATCTCAGATTCCCAACCTCATCCCTGCCTGGATTTAAGCCTCCCAGTTTCAGCACTGCCGGGGCCTCAGAATCCCAGTCTTGGCCTTGCCTGGAAGTCAGACCCTCAGTCTCAGCCCTGCCTGGATCTCAGACCCCCAGCCTCGGCCCTGCCTGGATCTCATACTCACAGCCTTAGCCCTGCCTGGATCTCAGACCTCCAGCCTTGGCCCTGTGTTGACCTCAGACACCCAGCCTGAGCCTTGCCTGGATCTCAGACCCCAACCTCGGCCCAGCCTGGATCTCAGACTCCCAGCCTCGGCCCTGCCTGGATCTCAGACACCCAGCCTCGGCCCTGCCTGGACCTCAGACTCCCAGCCTCAGCCCTGCCTGGATCTCAGACCCCCAGCCTCGGCCCTGCCTGGATCTCATACTCACAGCCTTAGCCCTGCCTGGATCTCAGACCTCCAGCCTTGGCCCTGTGTTGACCTCAGACACCCAGCCTGAGCCTTGCCTGGATCTCAGACCCCAACCTCGGCCCAGCCTGGATCTCAGACTCCCAGCCTTGGCCCTGCCTGGATCTCAGACACCCAGCCTCGGCCCTGCCTGGACCTCAGACTCCCAGCCTCAGCCCTGCCTGGATCTCAGACCCCCAACCTCGGCCCAGCCTGGATCTCAGACTCCCAGCCTCGGCCCTGCCTGGATCTCAGACACCCAGCCTCGGCCCTGCCTGGACCTCAGACTCCCAGCCTCAGACTCCCAGCCTCGGCCCTGCCTGGGTCTCATACCCCCAGCCTCAGCCCTGCCTGGATCTCAGACTCCCAGCCTCGGCCCTGCCTGGATCTCAGACACCCAGCCTCAGCCCTGTCTGAACCTCAAACCCCCAGACTCGGTCCTGCCTGGATCTCAGACCCCCAGCCTCGGCCCTGCCTGGAGCTCAGACTCAAGCCTCAGCCTCCCAGCCTCGGTCCTGCCTGGATCTCATACCCCCAGCCTCAGCCCTGCCTGGATCTCAGACTCACAGCCTCGGCCCTGCCTGGAGCTCAGACTCATAGCCTCGGCCCTGCCTGGACCTCAGACTCCCAGCCTCAGCCCTGCCTGGATCTCATACTCACAGCCTCAGCCCTGCCTGGATCTCAGCCGCCCAGCCTCAGCCCTGCCTGGATCTCAGACTCCCAGCCCCAGCCCCTCCTGCATCTCAGACTCCCAGCCTCAGCCCTGCCTGGATCTCAGCTTCCCAGCCTTAGCCTTGCCTGGATCAGTCTCCCAGCCCCAGCTCTGCCTGGATCTCAGCCCCTCAGCCTCAGCCCTGCCTGGATCTCAGACCCCCAGCCTCAGCCCTGCCTTGACCTCAGATGCCCAGCCTCAGCCCTGCCCGGAGCTCAGCCTCCCAGCTTCGGCCCTGCCTGGATCTCAGCCGCCCAGCCCCCAGGACCAGGAAGGAATAAATGTCTGTTCTGGATCCTGCTCCCTGAGGGGTATTTGTTCCGGCTGCCCGATCTGAGTCGTACAGCAGAGTCACCAGGAAAGCAAAGGGGGCCGATGGGGGGCCATGTGCGTGTTCACGGGCCTCCTCAGCATCACCTGGGTCTGCACTGTGAGTCCGAGGGTGGGGGCTCCTGTCAGGACCCTGGAGGGGGAGCCTGGTGGGCTTCCTGGTGCGTCCAGAGGTGGGTTCAGCAGGCAGAGGTGTGGCTCTGTGGGCCCCCACCTCGAGACGGACCAGCCTGCAGACGGACCCCGGGGATGGTCGGATGCACCCTGTGACCCCAGGGCATCCCACAGAGCAGACAGAATCTGAACTCGGCACCCGGGGGCCTCCTGGGAACACGGCCGAGCCGCGTGCCAACTCCTGATTTGTCCTTAAATGGCCGCGTTCACGTGCAGGCCGTGTCCCTGAGTCACGGAAGCTGGATGTGTTGCTGCCCCCTTTGCATGGCTTTGCCCCAAGGTCGTGCCCATCAACGCTCCCGGACACCCCGTTTCTTACACACGTCTCAGTGCAACAAACAGGATCCCCTTTCTTTCCGTTTGCACGCCCGCGCCTCGCGTCTGCAAGAAACCTCCCCCGCCCTCCCCGCCCGAATCTGATGCAGCTCCTGGGTATTTGCAGCTATGTTTTTCTTGTCCACCGTCGGGGGCTGTCTGGGGAGGTGAGACCGTGTCTTGCCCCCGACAAGCGAAAGGACACCCCCAGTCGGCTCCCTGCACATCCCTGCGCCCCTGTCCTCCCTCCCGTGTGATTTTGAGACAAAACCTCAGCTCGACTTTCCATGAAAAATCTCCGTGTGTGTACGTGAACTAACTTGGATGTAAACTTAAAAAATAACGATATAAAAAGGGCGCCTGGGGGGCCCCGCTGGTTGAGCGTCCGACTTCTGCTCAGGTCGTGATCTCATGGTTCGTGAGTTCAACCCCTGCATCAGGCTCTGCACTGACAGCTCGGTGCCTGGAGCTGCTTCGGAGTCTGTGTCTCCCTCTCTCTCTGCCCCTCCCCCACTTGCCCTGTGTCTCTCTGTCTGTCCAAAATACACATTAAAATATACAAAAACATATAACAATAAAAAATAAGAAAGGAAGAAAACAAGAGAAACGTCTGTGCATTTTTCAGCGACCAGGTGCTTCACCACGTGACCCCAGGACCCCAGGGTCGTTCTCACTCTGAGAGGATTAACCCGTCACGAAGGGGGGTTCCCTCTATCGACGCCTACACTTGCTACTGGCTTCCTGTCTTTCCTGTGGGCTCCAAGGACCCGTCCCCAGGCTTCGGCAAGGTAAGCCCGCTCTCCGGCCACCGGCCACTGATGACACCTGGCCCCTTCCCAGGCGATCGGCCCGTCTTCTGCGATGGGAACCAGGGTTGGCCTCAGGCCTCAGCCACCCTGTCTGCCCCTTGGTCCAGAGCCTCCAGCCCCGAGGCAGGACGATCGCAGAGGTCACCGTGCACCTCGGGGACGACCCGAGGGCTCGCCCACAGCCGGTGGCTGTGAGTCACGGCCTGGGTGCACGTGCTCCGGACGTGGCCTCGGTGGTTGGCTTCCCCAGTCGCACCCTTCCCGGGTGTCACCTCGCCAACCCCCGCAGCCTGGGTCCCCACCTGCACCACGGTCTCAGACCCGTCTGTATCAGAGACCAGCGCTCGGTCAGGGATGCTCCCAGCCGTCTCCGCCCTTCCCTCCGGTCCTGAGCACCCCCTGCCCTGGGACAGCAGCCCCCCGCCCCCACCGACGGGACGACGTCCACTTACTGGCCCCTCAGCTCTCGGCTCCTCTCTTGGGCCGTCTCAGCACTTTTGGGGGACGCTGTCCTGCCTGGGGGACAGGCAGTGACGATGACAGCAGACGAGCAGGGTCCCCGAGGACAGACTCTGGGCACGGACAAAGAGACACGGCCTGGTCAGGAGCCTGTGCTGCCCGGAGACCCTCGCATGATTCATCTGGACGCACGTCAGCCGTGTCCTGCCCGTCAAGGAGCAGCAGCCTTGTTATCTCGGGACAGGAAGCGTCCCCGACGTGTCCAGTGTGAAGCCGGCCCTGTGCCGTTTATCAGCCACTCAGGGTTCCTGTTTCTACAGCCCCGGGTCTCTGGACACTTGCCCAACGGGGTCCGTCTGGGGAGCGCAGGGGAACCAGGGTCTCCGTGCTGGGCTTCCTGTTCTGGAACCTTCTGTGCCCCACCCCCCCCATGTCTGCTCCTCTCATTCAGGGGGAGGCGAGCCCACTGTCAGGATTCACGATCTCGTAGACGTTGGGGCGTGTGGGGTCTGTCTCGTCTACACCACAGGACAAAGTGGTGTTCGACACGAGCAAAGAAGGCCATCACTGGGTGTCATGGGAAGGGTTGTCCCCAGGCGGACGTGGTTGTAAATACGGGTCTTGGCACATGCATGCCATTGAGTGGCTTACGTCATCCCCAGCCATCTGCACTGCTAAGGCTCCTGCTGTCTACTTCAGGAGCGGGGCTGGGGGGCGGTGATCTCTCCCTCCCAACCCCACAGCTAAGTGGGACGTTTCCAGAGGACCGTGAGTCCCGAGACGGTCGGCGGTCTCTGTCTGATTTGGAATCTGCTGAATCGGCAGGCGGGACCTACGTCGGGGTCAGGGCTCCTCAGCCGGCCCTCGGATCGACAAACGCCAAGGATATCGCCGTGTCTGGGGTCGTCCGAGGCACGGCACGTGGACGACACGAGGGACCGGAGTGCGAAAGGCCTTGCGACCATGGGGTTGACCCTCTAGGCCAACGGTGGGAGCGAGGAGGTCCTACGGAGCAGTAGAGGCAGCTGTGCAATATTCGGGGACGCAGGAGGCACCTGGCGTAGGAGCCTTGGGGCAGGGATGCCCTCGGTGGGCAGTGCGGGTCTAGAAGGTTCTAGAACACAGAAACGGTCCACAGTGCCGAGCATTTTCTCCGCCAAGAGTCGACGCGGGGGATTTGGTGGTCGAGTCTCGGTGTGTTTGAAAGGGTGTTGGTGAAGGGATCCGTTCCCGTGTCAGAAGGGGAATCCCATCGTGAGGGAGAGAATCCTGGCTTCCTGTCCGCGTCTCGTTTACGTTCTAGAGGCGCTTGGATGGTCAGTCGGTAAAGCGTCCGACTTTGGCTCAGGCCAGCATCTCACGGTTCGTGACTTCAACCCCTGCATCAGGCTCTGTGCTGACGGCTCGGAGCCTGGAACCTGCTTCGGATTCCGTGTCTCCCTCTCTCTCTGCCCCTCCCCCGTCACACGCTGTGTGTCCCAAAAATAAACATAAAAAAATTTTTTTGATAAAAAAAAAAAATCTGCCTCTGCCCCTAGACACGTATCACAGAATTCGAAAAGATCACCGTTGTGGGTTGAACGTGCATTGGGGTTTCCACAGCTCACACCCTGGCCGGAGGTCGCGAGGGGCCTCGGGAGATGCACCTGCCTGTGCGCTCGTGAACGCCCAGGAGACGCTGAATTAGGAGGCAGCTGTGTGCCTCTGGAACCACCTCCGCTGCTGGCACTTTGCTGACGGCTCTGGGACGCCCCGGGGCTCGCCAAGACGGTGACCGTCCCTTTCGGTTAGCGGCCTCCGCGTTGAGGAGTGCTGGGGGCCGTGCAGGGAGGGGGCCTGGGAGAGCGTGGCTCATTCTGGGTTATAACACGCGTTGTGCGAAGGGCGGGGCCCCGAGGCTGCGGGTGGGGACGGCCCGGCCGTCTTGGGCGTGACGGTGGGTCCTGTCCCAGAGAAGCATCGCGGGGGACCCTGGGGTCCTACAGGTCCCGCAGCACGTGGGGGCTCGGGCCAGCAGCCAGCCGTGTGCGGGAGCCTAGAACCTTACACGCCTGCTGCTGACTCCACGGAGACGGAGACGAGTTACAAGCGTCAGAGGTCGACGAGGCTACAATGTTTCTAACTGAAGGCTGCAGACCCGGCAGAACGTTCCAAGCTGGGATGCAATGCGGACGAATGCAGGAAACCGCGCACCCCCTCCCCCGCACAGCCCCTGACGGCCTCACAGACAAACGTTTCCCTGTCCACACCCGCTGGCGGTTAAACCAGTGGGTCCGACCTTGGAAAATATTTCATCCCAAGTCCCAGCGGATGAATCGGAAGGGATAGGACTCGTCCCCACCCCCCCCCAACCCCCCCCCCCCCCCCCCCCCCCCCCCCCGCCCTGCTTCTCTGGCCTCCGATCTCCCCACCTTGGCGTCTATGAAAACGCTGAAGACGATGTGAAAATGACAGTTTCACCAAAACCAGGTGGGCTTTATACGAAGACATGGATGGCCAGGGGGTCCACGGGTGGCTGGAGACAGGCTGGGGCTTTGGGGACTCACCCACGGGGGAGGGAGTCCTCACGAGAAGGCTGGAGTTTGTGTCCCCAGAATATATGTCCCTGTTCTAGCTCCCAGTACCCGGGACGGGGACCTGATTTGGAAACAGGGTCTTTGCAGATGTGATGAGGGATGTAAACAGAGCCCATCCTGGATCAGGGTGGCCTTAAATCCAGTGACAGGGGACCTTACAAGAGAAGAGACACAGACACAGACAGAAGCCACGTTAAAACCAAGGCAGACACGGAAGGGACGTGGCCACAAGCCCAGGGATGCTGGGAGCCCCAGAAGCTGGAAGAGGCAGGAAGGACCCTTCCCTGGAGCCTCTGGAGGGACCACGGTCCTGCCCTGCCTGGATCTCAGCGGCGCTGCCCTGCTTGGATCTCAGGGGCCCTGCCCCCTCTGGATCTCAGTGGCCCTGTCCCTCCTGGATCTCAAGACAGCCTCCCACGAGTGCCACTGTGTCCCCAGGTCTCATTTCCTGGGGGTGAACTCCCCATGGGCTCAGATCCCTCCCCTGCCAGCCGCTCAGCCCCCCCGGGTGCCTTCGCCTGACGCTCTTAACCATGGGCGACCCTGGGGGCCGAGGTGGGCCCCAGACCATTATCTCAGGAGCACAGGCACAAGGGAGCCTTCCTCCCCACAAGTGGTGTGGCCCCACCTGTAAGAACAACGGGGCTGTGAGAACCACGGCTCCAAGGAAAACCCCAAGGTCTGGGCCTGGCCCCTGCCACCACTCTGGTCCTTCTGACCCCCAGCCTGCGGCTGGCCGGTCCCCACAGCCTACGGCCTTTGCAAGGTGTGGAGCATGAAAGTATTCCTCTGGGACTCGTCCTAGGGTTTTCTTCTCCGGGAAACCTCAGGATGTGCCCTTGAGGTCGTCACCTGATTAGACGAGGCCCACCCCCCCATGTGACGTCACCTCTCTTTAGTTAAAGTGAGCTGCTTGCGGATTTTTGGTCCCACCTACAAAACACCCCTCAGTGTTTGATTGAATAATGGAGTGGGGTAGAGGGCTGTCGCCCAGAACTCTTAGCTGGTTGGGGAATGGAAGAATCATGGCCAGCGACTTCTCCTGAGTTTAGATTCCCCACAACACCGTCCACGCTTCCAGATGAGAACGAAATGCAGGGAGTCTGGGCCCGTGCTTCCAAATTCATACTAGCAGGATAATGACTGATATCACATCTGCTTGCGAATCCAGGAAGTGACTCTAAAACATGCTCAGGGTCAGAGGAGAGGGAGGCTTGGGAGGCAGAATGGAGAAGCACCTGTGGGAACCCGTGAGGTGGGGTGAGTCGGAGACTCGGCCGTGAACTCCTCCAAGAGTGTTGGGAGCTGCTGTGGAACAAAGAGCCGGGACTAGGAGGTCTGCACCAGCCCCTCCCCCCGGGGCCGGCCCGCCTGAGCCCAGAGGAGCCCGTGGGAAGGCACAGGTTGGGCGTGGGGACTACCGTCGGGAGCGTGTGCCCACTGCCCTGGCGGGGTCACCTAGGACTGGCACAGGGGACCCACTGGACGGCACATCATGATGAGTTCACCCTTTAAATAGTTCCGTGACGGTCATTTCATGTGGATGGGCATCACATGGATGGGCAACAGTGCCCCCCTCCGTCCCTGGTATTCAGTCAAATACTCACTCGGGGTGTTTTGTAGGTGGGACAAAAAATCCACAAGCAGCTGACTTGAAGAGATGCTAGTTCACATGGGGGGTGGGCCTCGTCTAATCAGGCGAAGACCTCAAGGGCACACCCTGAGGTTTCCCAGAGAAGGAATTCTGCCTCAAGTCTGGAGTGTCCCCTGCTACATGCCCACCTGCCCGGCAGGTTTCACCCTCAGCAGCCCCACCATCGACATCACATGAGCCAATTCCTGGATAACCATCTGTGTATCGTCTTCGTGTGTATCTTTTTGTATATATGTGCGGATGTGTTTCTGCAAACATGTATCTCTTCGTGCATACATATCCACACGTATTTCTGCAGACATGTATCTCTTTGTGCATACGTATCCACACGTATTTCTGCAAATATATATCTTCGTGCATACATATACACACATATTTCTGCCAACATGTATCTCTTCGTGCATATGTATCCACACATATTTCTGCAAATATGTATCTCTTTGTGCATACGTATCCACATGTATTTCTGCAAACATCTATCTCTTCATGCATACGTATCCACAGGTATTCCTGCAAATATGTATCTCTTCGTGCATACGTATCCGCACATATTTCTGCAAATAGATACCTCTTTGTGCATGCGTATCCACACGTATTTCTGCAAATATATATCTTTGTGCACACGTATCAACACGTATTTCTGCAAATATGTATCTCTTTGTGCATATGTATCCACGTATATATTTTCCTGTCTCTTCTGGGTATATATTCCGATATGGATCTACCTGTATCTGTGTCTGTATCTGTATCTCTCTGTATATACATTTTCCACATACATCTTGCTCTCCCGTTAGCTTTGTCCTCATGAACAAATCCAGCCCGGAGGTAAGCCGTGGTTTCCACGGGACACTCCTGCTGGCTTTGGAGACCTTCTGCGGGCACCCCGGGTACGTGCAGCTGACATCCTTCCCAGCCACGTTCACTTCCGGTCCTGGATGTGCCCTGTCGTCTCACGAAGGCCCGCATTAGACGCTCTCCTGGCGCATACCCTCACGTGCGCAGGGCGGCCTGCAGGTCGTAGGATTTGCCCTCTCAGAAGTCACGATGCAGAGGTGCGGCCAGGATCTTTGAGGGAAGTCCCCCCCCTCCCTCCCAAGCCCGCACACGAAGGTGTCCAAGTCCTGACCCCCATGTTGTGGACTAATGTCCCCAAGGACGTCCACGACCCGATTCCCAAAGCCTGTGAACATGTGACCTTCTGTGACCAACGGGCCCTTACAGGTGATTACGCTCGGGACCCTGAGATGGTAACTGTACAGGGAGGCCACTGTTCGTTCGCACGGGACAAGTGTGTCAGAGGCCATGCCCCAGCCCCACCGGCTGCTGGCAGGTGGACACCTGAGCCACGGGAGGGAAAGGCTCATTGCTCCCCGGGGGTCAAGGAAGGTGCGTCATGGGGTCAGGACCCAACGGCATTCAACTCCGACTACAGGCATCCTTGCAAAAGACCACGTTGTTTTAAAGTAAAAAAATAGAGCGCCGTATAAATAAGTGTTCAAACAATGAAAAGACAAAACGGCTTCCAGAACCTTCCGGGGCTGGAAGCAACTTTGTGGTTCACACGCTCTCCGGGGCGACGGTGACTTCCTCCACGGTTAGGATCTCTTCATGGTCGATCTTTCCTGTATCCGGGGTGGATTTCTCCCAGATGATCTGGGGGGCACAGGGAGGACGGGGGTGTCGGGTTTTCGGGAACCCAGCGAGCAGGGCTCGGGTGGCCGAGGGCTGTGGATGGGAACTGGGGGCCCGGTGGGCGGGGCCGCCCTGTGACTGAGGCATAAAAGGACCGCCTGATGGGACGGCTTGGGACAGGGGCCTCCAGGCATACGGTCCGGCACGTGCAAAGGTCCTGGGGCAGGACCGAGCCTGGGGACCAAGGGAGGGGAAGGAGGCTCACTGCCCACCCCCCGTGCTGGTTCGCTGCCCCCCCCCCCCCCCACCTACCTGGTGGTCAGTGTGAACGTTCTCACTCCATTTATCCTTGATGTGCGGAATCCGTGGGAATAAGGTCTCTGACGCAAACAACCTGGGGACACAAGGAGCGTGTGAACGACAGACCGGCATGTAACCTCACCCGTCTGTGACGTGGGACACGTCCTCCTGCCGTGTGAGAAGCCACAGCCACGTTCCGGGGAACGATTTCACTGAAGGCTCGAATCTCAGAGAAATGAGCAAACACGAGACTGAGTCCCTGGGGTACGGGGATGGACTGGAGGATGTGGCCCATCGCGGGCATCCTGGGGTAGCCCGGGGTCCCCGGACATGTCCCCCTGTCCCTCCAACCTTGGAGAGCACGCTTTCCGAGCCGGCAGGTTCCTGTCCACGAGCTGGGTTTATGGTCGGCACTATTTCCAGCGGCCTGACCTCATTTGTGCATCTGAGCCTGAACAGCTGAGTGCTGTCCCCCCAAAATATATACTCAGGTCCTGAGTCCAGGCACCTGGAAACAGGACCTTGTTGGGAATTTTATCTTTGCAGATGTAATCAAGTTAATGTGAGCTCATCCTGCGTGAGGGAACCTAAATCCAATGACGGGTGTCCCTGCCCTGCCTGGATCTGAGTGGTCCTGTCCCCCCTAGATCTCAGGGGCCCTGCCCTGCCTGGATCTCAGTGTTTCTGCCTTTCCTGGATCTCAGTGGTCCTGTGCCTCCTGGATCTCAGTGGCCCTGCCCCTCTTGGATTCAATGGTCTTGCCCTTCCTGGATCTCAGTGGTCCTCCCCTGCCTGGATCCCAGGGGTCCTGCCCTGCCTGGATCTCAGCGGCCCTGCCCTGCCTGGATCTCAGCGGTCCTGCCCTGCCTGGATCTCAGTGGTCATGCCCTGCCTGGATCTCAGTGGCCCTGCCCTGCCTAGATCTCCGTGGTCCTGCCCCTCCTGGGTCTCAGCAGTCCTGCCCCTCCTGGATCTCAGGGGCCCTGCCCCTCCTGGATCTCAGGGGCCCTGCCCCTCCTGGATCTCAGTGGCCCTGCCCTACCTGGATCTCAGGGGTCCTGCCCCTCCTGGATCTCAGTGGCCCTGCCCTGCCTGGATCTCAGCGGCCCTGCCCTGCCTGGATCTCAGCGGCCCTGCCCTGCCTGGATCTCAGTGGCCCTGCCCTGCCTGGATCTCAGTGGCCCTGCCCTACCTGGATCTCAGCAGCCCTGCCCTTCCTGGATCTCAGTGTTTCTGCCTCTCCTGGATCTCAGTGGCCCTGCCCTACCTGGATCTCAGCAGCCCTCCCCTGCCTGGATCTCAGTGGCCCTGCCCCACCTGGATCTCAGGGGCCCTGCCCCACCTGGATCTCAGGGGTCCTGCCCCTCCTGGATCTCAGTGGCCCTGCCCCCCCTGGATCTCAGTGGCCCTGCCCTGCCTGGATCTCAGTGGCCCTGCCCTGCCTGGATCTCAGTGGCCCTGTCCTGCCTGGATCTCAGGGGTCCTGCCCCTCCTGGATCTCAGTGGTCCTTCCCTGTCTGGGTCTCAGACTCTCGTCTCCAATGCTGGGAGATGATTCATTTCTGTTGTTTCAAGACATCTGGTTTGTGGTCATTTTTTCCTGTTTCCACAGGAAACACAAGCAGCTTTTCACAAAGATAAGTGCCTTGGGTAAAGCACGCGCTCTGTGACCATTCCGGTGGCTGTGGCCCCTGTTCCCATCTGTTCCCAGGTGCAGGGTCTCTGGGCAACGGGGGTGCCGTGCGGCCCCCGTATTCAGCCGGCCGGGACAGCCCCCCCTTGTCCTGTGCCGTTGGCCACGCGCCTCAGTCCTGAGGGGAACGGCCACCGGATGCCCAGCCAGGACGCGGGGGCCATCGAGGGCTGGGCACAGGAGGCCACCCAGAGGGTCCCCCCATCGTGCAGGAGGGCCACCCTCTGCGAAGATGCCCCAGGTTCACAAACCGTGCCCTGCACCGGCCTGTAGGTGAGAATTAACTTTTCTGCGTGTGCCTTTCATCCCGAGGCGCGTGTGAGGGGCCCTGAGACCCTGTTGGAGCCGAGGGCACACGTCTGCTGCCCACACAGGAGCCCCCGTTCCCCACGTGCAAAGGTGGGCGGACTGGACACTGCCGGCTGGGCCCCAAGGCCTCGGTGAGACTCGCACGGGGACAGGAAGCTTTGGCAGAAAGAGAAGCTGAGGGCGGGGGCCCCCAGCGCCCATCCGGCTGAAGGGTGGGGGCGCACGGGTGGGCTCGGTAGGGCCCCTGGGGGGCTCTGGGGCTGCCCCTCGGGGGTCCCGACGAGGCCCCCGATGGCCGCGTCTACACCGCCCCCTGCTGAGGGCACACCACCGGCTCTGTGAGCTCCATCCAAACCACCACTGGAATTACCTTTTCACAAAGCAGCTGAGAATCAGGGCACAGACGAAGGTCCCCAGGACCACGAGCACATAGACGTGCACAAAGCTGGCTGTGGCTTGTGTGGAGCCTGGGGAGACAGGGGGACGCACCTCGTACCCCTCAGGGCAGACTGGGGACACACGGCAGTCATTCCCTCGCCGGCTGGCCGCGGAGGAGAAAGGCTCAGAGCGGCGGAGGACCCGCCAAGTGTCCACCCCGAAGCCTTCCTGCAAAGCTGTCCGTGAGCCAAAGGGGCCTCTGCACCGTCCACACCAGAACGTGCTCTGACGGTGCGATAAACCGATTTCAAAGGGGACCAAAAAGGCACGCCTGGGAGGCTCTGTCGGTTAAGCGTCCGACTTTGGCTCTGGTCATGATCTCAGGGTTCATGACTGCAACCCCTGCATCAGGCTCTGCGCTCACAGCTCGCAGCCTGGAGCCCGCTTTGGATTCTGTGTCTCCCTCTCTCTCTGCCCCTCCCCTGCTCATGCTCTGTCTCTCTCTGTCTCAAAAATAAATAAAAACATTAAAAAAACTTTTTTAAATAAAAAAATAAACATTTAAAAAAAAAAGACCAAAAAAATTAATTTCTAAAAAAACAAACCAAATGACTAAGTAAATACATTTCAAATCCCCAAATAAAATAAAAATGGACCAAATAAATAAATTTTAACCTCCCAATAAAATAGAAATGGACCAAATAAATAAATTTTAACCTCCAAATGAAATAGAAATGGACCAAATAAATAAATTTTAACCTCCTAAATAAAATAGAAATGGACCAAATAAATAAATTTTAACCTCCAAATAAAATAGAAATGGACCAAATAAATAAATTTTAACCTCCCAAATAAAATAAAAATGGACCAAATAAACTTTAACCTCCAAATAAAATAGAAATGGACCAAATAGATAAGTAAATTTAAAAAATAAAAAAATAAATACAAATGGACCCCCCCAACCAACCATACGCATTTCCAGGCATATGGTTTTTTTTTTTTTTTTTTTTTCTCTGCAGGCATATGGCTTCAACAAAGTCGCCCTACAAGTGTCAGACCAGGAGACCCCTTCCGGCTGGGGTGGCCGGTTCAGGAGGCTGCGGGGCGTTTGTCCTTCCTCTGAAGGAGCACAGACAAGCGCACGGGAACCCCTGGGTCGTGAGCCTCCAGGGAGACGGGACGGGCTAACAGATGGATCCGGAGGCGCTCCCGGGTCACGTACCGAATTCCACGGGCTGGCTCCAGGCGCTCCAATGCTGTCCCCGTGCGTCTGAGACCCGTATCGTCACAGTGTGCTTGGGTCTGGGCTCTGGACTCGGGAAGTTGTATTTATTTTCCGATTTGCCGGTCACATCGATCTTTGGACAGAAGAGAAAAGTTTCAAGGCAGGGTCTCCTGTGTTCAGCAAAGAAGGGCTGGGGCGGGAGGTGGGGGGGAGCGGGCGGGGGGGGGGATGCCTTTCCAACGGCCCCACCGAGGCAGCTGACAGGTTCAGAAGCACGCTCCCTCCGGGGCCGAGCATCAGAACTGTCTAGAAACACGTGGTCTCGGGGGCTCCCCCAAGTAGAAATCACTCAGCAGGTACAAGGGCCAGGAGCAGAGACGGGGACCGAGCTAAGCCCCATTGGACAGAAGACGATACGGAAGGTCAGAGTGTCCCTAGGACTTAGGAAACGTCCCCATAAAGGACGTTGACGTCCACCCACTACTGGTGTTTGGCAGGAAGAAATCTGGGTCACGCTCACAGGAATCTTCTGGGTCAGGGTTTCAACTCACCAGTTGATTTCCGGCGTGTTCCCTGTTGTCCTAGAAAAAAACAAACAGAACTAGATGTACTTTTCTGCATTGGGCACATTTTTACAGTTTTCACATGTTGTCCCCTGGGAGTGTGGTCAAGGGTCACACCCCGGGGCCCAGGGGACGGCTGAGGCCCTGTGAGCTGCCTTCACCCGAGTGACGTGGGGACTGAGGGTGGGACTCGTCCACGGAGGGAAACGGGGCCTGATCACGCCTGGGGTTCAAGCCAGTGGCGGATGGGGCCAAGCAAGGGCTGGAGGTCGAGTTTGTCTACACTGGGCACAGGCGGATGTGGAGAGAGGGCTCCCCCTTGTCTACACTGGGCGCAGCTGGAAGTGGAGAGAGGGCTCCCCCTGTCTACACTGGGCGCACGTCCATACGGAGCCTAGCGTCCCCGTGTCTACACTGCGCGCACGTCCATATGGGGCCTAGCGTCCCCCCGTCTACACTGCACGCAGGTCCATATGGGGCCTAGCGTCCCCCCGTCTACACTGCACGCACGTCCATATGGAGCCTAGCGTCCCCCCGTCTACACTGCACGCACGTCCATATGGAGCCTAGCGTCCCCCTGTCTACACTGCGCGCACGTCCATACGGAGCCTAGCGTCCCCCGTCTACACTGCGCGCACGTCCATACGGAGCCTAGCGTCCCCCGTCTACACTGCGCGCACGTCCATACGGAGCCTAGCGTCCCCCCTGTCTACACTGCGCGCACGTCCATATGGAGCCTAGCGTCCCCTTGTCTACACTGCGCGCACGTCTATATGGAGCCTAGCGTTCCCCTGTCTACACTGCGCGCACGTCCATATGGAGCCTAGCGTCCCCTTGTCTACACTGCGCGCATGTCTATATGGAGCCTAGCGTTCCCCTGTCTACACTGCGCGCAGGTCCATATGGAGCCTAGCGTCCCCCGTCTACACTGCGCGCACGTCCATATGGAGCCTAGCGTCCCCCCTGTCTACACTGGGCGCACGTCCATACGGAGCCTAGCGTCCCCCTGTCTACACTGGGCGCACGTCCATACGGAGCCTAGCGTCCCCCTGTCTATACCGAGTCTCCGTTGATGGGGAAGAGAGAGTCCGCCTTGCCCCCTCTGGCCTCCCGTGGTCGTGGCGGAGCGAACCTGCCTTGTCTACACTGGGTCCCGGCGGTCCTGGAGGAAAGAACCCCCTTCTCCAGGCGGGTGCCGGCGGCGTGGACGGCCAGGGCCTGTGCGTCCCACCTCGGCCTGCTCACCTCCAAGCCCCGACGGCTTTCGGGGAGCAGCCGGGGGTGTCCCCTCGCCCTGGGACCGGCCGCGGGGTGACCGTCCCGCGGGGGGCACCGTGTCCTCCTCTGCCTCGCCCTCCCGCCTCACCCATCCCTGCCGGGCCGCGTGCACCGGGCCCTCGCGGCGGGGGGCGGGGCGCTGGTCTGCCCTCTGGGTCGACGCCGTCCCGTCCGGGGCCGAGCGCACTGACCTGTTTCTGGATGCGCAGCTGGTAGTTGAAGTCCCAGGCGGACGAGGGGTGTCGGGTCCTGGGCGGGTCCCAGAGGATCTGGCAGTGGGACGGGTTGCAGTCGACGCTGACGTTGTTGGGCGGGCTGTATATTTCTGCGAGGGGGACCGAGGTCACGGCCCTGAGCCCCGGGGGCTCCGGCCCAGGTCCGCCCGCCGGGCGTCAAGGGGCAGCCGGTAGGGGTCCCCCGGAGCACCAAAGGGGACCGCGGGCGGGCGCGTGGGCAGGGCTGGCGGTGCGCACGCGCGACCGCGTGGCCGGCTGCGGGGAGGGACCCGGGAACCCCGGGGGAGGGAAGGAGGGACGCAGGGGGGGCTGAGCGGACACGGGGCCACTATGGGGACAGCCGGGCGGAGAGGACGCACGTCCTGACCCGGCGAGCGGCGAAGGGATACCCCGCGGGGTGGGTCGCGCCAAGGCTGGGGACGTGCGGTCTGTGTCTCCTCCCGGCGGCCACATTCGGTCCTCAACCCCGGAGGTGGGAGGGGGCGCGTTCCGTCACGGAAAACCCGCACAGACTGCTACGACTGTCCCCGTCCTTTCGGGACGGCACGCAGCCTTCCTTACGCAGACACGACTCCTTAAACCGTTGCCCCTTGGGGCCCCCAGCCCCTCTCCCATTCCCCCCCCCCCCTCCCCCCCCCCCCCCCCGCCCCTGGCCGAAGTCAGAGGAGGGAACTGAAAATTCAAAGCCACCGATCCTGCGGTTGGTAACCCTGGCAACCGGCCCCCACCCCGAGCGCTTTTCCGCGGTCACCTCGTTAACATAACAAAAGACACATTCACGGCTCTGGACCCCGGGAAATTCAAAGGGTCTGGTCAGCCCTGGGCCACAGAGCCGGGAGGGAGACCCAGAGCGGCTGATCGGAAGTCACAGTATCACAGGGCTGAAGTTTGCAATAATCTTGGGGCCTCCTGGGTCACATAAAAGTCTTAGAAACATGGGGAAGAAGAGAGAAAAGTCGGGATTCCCTCGGAAGGAAGGTGGCCACGTCTGGGCCAGGGGACGTTTGTCCTGCTGTGACAGTCCCAGGGGCCCCAGCGGCCACCTAGAGCTCCCCCAACAGGTGGCTCTGCAAGAGGGGGCTGGGGGAGACGTGAGCTGGCATCCGTTTGTCAACGGGGTCCCCCCAAAAGGCAAGAGAAGGCTGTGCCCGCTACCACATGGGGAGGCCCACAAGCGAGCCCGAATTCCCCTCCCGCCACCTCCCGGTCCGAATGTCCCCCTCTGTCCTGCTGGGACTTCGCTGTGGGGGCCTCGGGGGGGGGGGGGGCTCTGGCTTCCTCCGGTGGACGGTGGGGGGCAGGGGCACCACACCTTTTCACCACGCCGAGTTCAGAGTAGAAGGGGTGCTGGCCCCCTTACTCGGCCACCTTCCAGAAGGAAGGAACCGTATGGACACCTCGACTCGGGGTCTCTGGCCTCCAGAGCTGCGAGAGAATACATTTCCGTTCTTCCAACCCCCCCAGTTTGTGGCCAGGTGCTAACAGCAGCCCCAGGAAACGCGGGCTGGTGTCCCGGCAAATCCTGTCCCAAGCTCCCCTGCCAAGCATGGGTTCACCCCACAGGACGCCGTTCTCACCTATGTTTTTCAAGGACAAAATTGTGTCAAAAAACTGGACCGCCGTCTCTCGGCTGGTGCCGTTCACCAGGAAGTAATTGCGGAACGTTAATCCCGACAGATCGTGCAGGTGACATCCGACGTGGGTTCCTGAGTCCGTCACGTAATGAGGACACTCTCTTTCCCTTTTTTCCCTACAAGATTCCAAGGTGTTCGGAGACCGGTCAGGGCGTCCCCCCCTCCCGCCCTGTGCTTTTCAAGGCCGCCTACGTAAGGTCGACACTTACTTAAAGTCTAGTATGTACAAGAAATATTGGACGTCATCAGGCGCAGCCCGACCTTTCGCCCAAGTGCAGTTCATGAAGTTCACGTTGTAGATAAAACAGGAGAAGTTTTGGGCAGCGGTGCCCTCGCCACCTGAGAAGACACAAGAAGGAAACAATCTGGGCAAGGGGACCACAGGCTTTATGCTTGGAGCCTCTACCGAGCATTCAAAGAATAGTTCGTTCCAGTCCTTCTTAAACACGTCCAAAAAATAGAAGAAGAGGAAACACTTCCAAATTCATTTTGTTTTATTTACTTTTTATTTCGAGAGAGAGAGGGAGAGGTGGGAAGGGGCAGAGAGAGAGAGGAAGAGAGAGAATCCCAAGCAGGCTCAGTGCTGTCAGCGGGAAGCCTGATGCAAGGCTCAAACTCATGACCTGAGCCGAAATCAAGAGTCGCACGCTTAACAGACCCACCCTGAGCTTTCAGCACAGAGCCTGACGTGGGGCTCGAACTCACAGACTGTGAGATCATGACCTGAGCTGAAGTTGGTTGCTTAACCGACTGGGCCACCCAGGTGCCCCATCACCACCTCAATTTAAACATAGCATGGGAAATCCTAGCCAGAGCAATTAGACAAGAAAAAGAAATAAAGGTATCGAAATTAAAAAAAAAAATCAAGATTATGTGTTTGCTGATAATATAATCATATGTGTACAAAAAACCCCTAAAAACTAAACAAGCAAAAACACTTTAATTTTTTTTTAATTTTTTAAAATATTTATTTATTTTTCAGAAAGAGAGAGACACAGAGTGCAAGCAGGGGAGGAGCAGAGAGAGAGGGAGACACAGAATCCAAAGCAAGCCCCAGGCTCTGAACTGTCAGCCCAGAGCCCGACATGGGGCTGGAACTCACGAACCGTGAGATCATGACCTGAGCCAAAGTCTGCCGCTCAACCAACCGAGCCACCCAGGTGCCCCCAAAAACACTTTTATTATAGCTAATAAATAAATGTAATAAAGTTGCAGGATACAAAATCAGCATGCAAAAATCAGTATTTGTATACTCTAATGGCAACCCGTTTAGGAAGAGAATTAAGAAAATAATTCCAGGGTGCCTGACTGGCTCAGCTGGTAGAGCATGTGACTCTTGATGTTGGGACTGTGGGTTTGAGCCCCACATTGGGTGTAGAGATTACTTAAAAATAAGAAAAATTTTAAAAAGGACATAATCCCTTTGTTCTGATAACAACAAAAGGAATACAATACTTAGGAATAAACTGAACCAAGAAAGTGAAAGATGTGTATACTGAATATTATCCGACATTGATGAAGAAAATTTAAGAACACACAAATAAGGGGCGCCTGGGTGGCTCAGTCGGTTGGGTGTCCGACTTCGGCTCAGGTCACGATCTCGCAGTCCGTGAGTTCGAGCCCCACGTCGGGCTCTGGGCTGATGGCTCAGAGCCTGGAGCCTGCTTCCGATTCTGTGTCTCCCTCTCTCTCTGCCCCTCCCCCGTTCATGCTCTGTCTCTCTCTGTCTCAAAAATAAATAAAACGTTAAAAAAATTTAAAAAAAAATAAGAAAAATTTAAAAAAGGAAATAATCCCTTTGTTCTGATAGCAACAAAAGGAATACAATACTTAGGAATAAACTGAACCAAGAAGGTGAAAGATGTCTATACTGAATATTATCCGACATTGATGAAGAAAATTTAAGAACACACAGATAAGAGGCGCCTGGGTGGCTCAGTCCATTAAGCATTTGACTCTGGGTTTGGGAGGAGAAGGAGAAGAAGGAGGAGGAGGAGGAGAAGTGGGAGGAGGAGGAGAAGGAGAAAACAACAAAAGAAAACAAACAAACACAACAAAAGACCCCCCAAAACTGAAACAACCTGAATAGGGCAAAGGACCTGAATAGACATTTTTCAGAAGAAGATACACAGATGGCCAATGGCTACGTTGGAAGATACTCCACATCACTCATCATCAAAGAAATGCGAATCAAAGCCACAAGGAGCTGTCGTCTCACACCTGCTAAATGGCTATTATGAAAAAGAGGAGAGATCAATACCGGGGAGGGTGTGGGCAACAGGGAACCCTGTGCACTGCTGGTGGGAATGTGCGTGAGTGCAGCCACTGTGGAAAAATTAGGAAGTTTCTCTAAATATTCACCGCAGAACTCTCATATGGCCCAGCAATCCCTACTTTTGGGTCTATACCGAAAGGAAACGAAATCTGGATCCCCAAAAGGTATACACACCCCCATGTTCATTATGGCACACATTCACAATGTGAATCATCATTCATTATGATTCGCAATAGCCAACGTGTGGACACAGCCTAAACGGTGTTGCTGAATGGATGGATACAGAAGATGTGGTGTATACACACGATGGAGTAGTATTCCGTTACAAAAAGAAGGTGTTATGTGTGCTAAGTGAGCAAAGTCAGACAAGAAAGACAAAATTGGGCATGCCTTGAGGGTAATGATGTCCAGAAGGATCACTGTGATGTTTTCCCTACCTGGGTTAGCGTAGACCAGTTTTTCTGGAATCGGTCCTTGGGTGCTATTTACTTTAACCACGAACGTGATTCCCCCATGGAGAGAATCATGGGAAAAGTTGCAGTGACAGTCTTTGTTCTTGGGCTAAAAAGATGCAACCAGTCAGCGCATTAGGAAATTTTTTCTTCTCATCTGGATGTCGTTTGTTCATCCACTGACCCCGTGAAGTCACCACCACCCATGCACATTCTCTGGGTGGGTGTTGGCGTGCCAACATGTAGGTGGGACCTCAACCCTGCAGTGTATAGTGTTGTTTAGAAGGCGGGAACAGAGGCCTTCTTTCACTGGGGCCCTCAGTCACCAGACATCCGGTTAAAATGTAGATTCTGGCTCAGTGGGGTCCAGGTGGGGGAGTTTTCTTGTCCTGTCTCAAACCCCTCATACAGTCACAGGCTTCATGTTACCATTGTATCTGGTGAGCCTTGTGACCTTGTTTTCATCGAACACTCGGGACTAATGCTATGTCTTTCTTGGGATTAAGTCCGCCGTGTGGATGAGTTTGGATGGATCCACCGGGCAAAAGGCTGCAGTTTCTGCTGGGAGGACAGCGGTTCCCCTAAGCAACACCCTCTGACGGGACACCAAAGCCTGAAAATCACAGAATAAGCCACATGTCTTCCCCCGATCACTGTTGTTGGACATTCCGTCTCCCGGAAAGTGCCCCCTGGAAATTCTGGGCACATTCGGGTTCCCGATCGGAATCTGCCCTTGTGGCCCTGGGTCCCGCATCCCACCAGATTGTCTCATTTCGCCCTCTTTGGGTGGGTGATCATCCCCAAGGGTCCCACCCTACAGCCTGTGACAGGTCTAACCTCATAGGAGCTTTGAGCTGGGCATCCTTTCTGGGGAGCCCCGCCCTCCCTTTCCTTTTGGGATAAGACATTTTCCAAGGAGTTGCTAAGTCCCCCAGGGAATCGGGCCCCCAGGCACCTTTTGGACACGGGCCAGTCCTTATCTCCCTGGTACATCTAGAACCATGATGTGTCCCAACGTCATACCCATGCGGTCCATTCCCACCTGTTGTAGCCTTATTCCTAACGTGAAGAGAGCCTCGTGAAGGATACCAGATGACTTTATCAAATCATCTTACCTTTTTTCTGATCTCTCCTTTCTCCTTGTGGATCATCACACATTCGAGGTAGGTAGTGTTTTCTTTGCAGTCCCAACTCAGTTCCATTGTCCTTCGGTCAAACTTCATATTTAGACTGGGGACCCATTCCGTGGTTGGAACATCTGAAAGACGTAGCCACCGGATTCAGAAGTTGCCCTTTTCCCATTGTCACTCCCCACCTGCTGACCCATCCCGTATCTTGTAAGCAAAGATCAAGGCTGGGACATGCTGTGCCCTTCCCCTGTCCCACCCCAGGTGGCCCCAGGGCATTGGCGCATCCTCAGAATCTGCCCCGCTCCCATCTCCCCTTCCTGCCTGGATCTCTGTGCCTTTTCTCCATGTGAGGACGCCTACCGTGTACGTGAGCCAAGACCAACCAAGTGAGAACCAGCAGAGACTATTTTTACTGCGAGCTCAGCACTGTGAGGGAGTCGGCCACCATCGGCGGCACTTGTCAGAGACTCAAGGGCGGACAGAGGGGAGGGCAGGTTTCACAGTGGACAAGCGGGGCCATTCGGTTGTGCCTGAGCAGAGGCTGTGGGTGTGGGGGAGATCACATGACTCCCTAGAAGCGGGGTGCCCCTGTGATACATTAGGACAGCGCATCGGGCTTCCTCCGGTTGGTCCTAAGGCAGAACTTGTGTCAGAAAGCAGGGAAGCTGTCAGTTAGTGACCAAATCCCTGACATAACGCAGCCGAGAAAGTCTTTGACGGTCAACAGAACTCTGACAACACGTCCAGCCAGCTTGTGCACAGCCCTGGACCCAGGGCACTCCGGAGTGAGCAGACCTCACCAGCATCACGTGCAACGCACACGGCAGGGGCCAGGCTGGACAGCACACACTTTGTGCAGGCGTGTAAGGTGCGGAAGGACCCAGAGACCTCACGTGTCAGGACGTGTCCCCAGGGACACAGGACGCGGAATGAGGCGGGCAGAAAAGGGTCAGACAGCTTCACGCCCTTACCCTGGTGCTCCTGAGTCAGGGGTAACGCTGGGTCCAGCAGCATGCAGAACAGGATGGTCGTGGCCCAGGGTCCCAGGGGGCGGCTGGGAGGACGAGGAAGCCCTGGAAGGAGGGACAGTCACACTGTGAGGAAATCAGCTCTCACGAGGGGTCTCGGCAGGAGGACCCAGACAGGATTCCCCAGGGGGATGCTCCGGGGGAAAACCACAGGACCATCCCCAGGCTGATGGCCAGCCCGCTGGTCTGCCTGGGGTCACTGCAGGTTACAACCGGTCTCAGGGGGTCCCCAGAACCGAGGGCCTGGCCTGCAGCCCGGACACGGGCTCCAGCCCACCCTGTGTCCTCTGTATCCCTGCGGTGAGTTGACCACATGCTCTGGCATCATTCCCGTCTGTAATCTATTGGAGGAGATAGACGTCCGCGGGGCCCTTATGACGACGTCCACCATGCTGACATCGAGATGGACACGTCTCTGGGCATGTTATTGTGTCCAGCACAGGAACCAAGATCCACTCACTCCCTAGGGCTCAGGGCTGAGTCCAGGATGGGCACCAACTTGATGGCCATGTTGCGCACAAAACAACAGTGGAGACAGAGAGTCAGGGTCGTTCCCAGGCTGCTGGACTGTGAGTGACGTCCTGGCTCCACATACTCTGCCTCCCGGACACGTCTGGACCGTCTCTGACCGGGGTCCGGGTGGAACGTAGGCTCCCCAAGCCCTTCCCCAGGCTACGCCTTCATTTGTCAAAGAAATGGATGCCAGTTCCACCTGCAGAGAATGGCCCGGGCTGTCCACCTACTCGAGAGCCCGCATGACCAAGAAACCAGGAACCCACTCACGGACTTCTCTCTTCTCCAGAATGAGCTTCCTGTGACAGGCAGGTTACAAAATGATCTCCCCGCAGAGCGTGGATGGAGATTTACCAGTGCCCCGCGGATCTACCCTGCAAATTCACACGTCCGCCATGTTGATCAGGCTTGACTCATGGTCCAGATGAGTCTTGAAGCCACACCCGATATGTCACAGTTCTTGGGAGAAAATTACACACACTCCTATTACTTTCTCATTGTGCTGACTCTTGTTTGGTTCATACAATTTTAATCTTCTAATTTGTATTAAAAAATTTTTAACTAAAAAAATTTTTTTTGCTGTTTATTTATTTTTGAGAGGCAGAGACAGACACAGACACAGAGCACGAGCAAGGGAGGGACAGAGAGAGAGGGAGACACAGAATCCAAAGCAGGCTCCAGGCTCTGAGCTGTCAACACAGAGCCCGACGCGGGACTCGAACTCACAGACTGTGAGATCGTGAACTGAGCTAAAGTCAGATGCTTAACCGACTGATCCACCAGGCACCTCCAAAATGTTTTTAATAGGAGTATAGTTGACACACACTCTGATTCTGTCTTAATAATCAGAATGGATTTGGGGCGAGTAGAAAAAGAAATGATAGGTCAGGTTTCCATTGTGGTAATAAAAATATTTTGAGGTTTGTCTTTTTTTTTTAACTTCTTTTTTTAAAAACTTGAGTTTTGCAACTATCGAAAGGGGTGTGTAAACATAAAAGAGGAAAATAAAAAGGGTAAGTGCACAGAGAGATATGGAGGAGCCTAAATGATTTACTAAGTGAAAGAAGGCAGCTTGAAAATGATACGTCCTGTATGATTCCAACTCTATGACATTCTGGAAAAGGAAAAAGTATGGAGACAGAAAAAAGTGAGCTGTCTTCAGGGTTGGGGGAGGGACAGATGGGCAGGTGGAGCACAGAGGATTTTTGGGGCAGTGAAACTACTCTGTTATCATCCTATAACGGTGGATCCATGTTGTTGCACATCTGTCCAAACTCAAAGAATGTCCAACACCAAGAGTTACTCTAACGTAAACCGTGGACTTTAATCAATAATCACGTATCAATATTGGTCCATCAATTATAACAGCTGTGCCGCACTGATGGCAAATATTAATAATGGGGGAGACTAGGTCCAAGGGGAAGCACATATATAGGAATCCCTTAATTTTGACTTAAATGTTTCTGTAAACCTAAAACTGCTCTTAAGAAAAAAACAAAGTCTATTAAAAACTTTTTCAACACGTAAGGACAAAAGCAAAGGGATCTGGTCACATAAAGCTGCACTCAACAGAGAACACCTGATGCTATGCTTGGGTTTGGGGTGGGGTCTTGTGGTCTGCCCACCATCTCCCTGGTGGTATTTTTGCTGGGGTTGGTTCCTTGGTGATTGTTGTTGTCACTTGTGAGTTGTAACGAGGGTCTTAGGTCTCTAAGTATTTCTCTCCCTCTCAGCCACTAACTGCCTCTGCTGTTTCTTCCTGCCTTTGTGTTCCCTATGACCTCATCCTTTTAATTCCTTATCTTTTCTTGGAGGTTCCTCTCTCTCTCTTACCACACATGATGGTGTTTTCTGTAATTTCCTTGTGTTAATGGTCTATGTTTTCTATCTTTTCTAAACACTCCCTCTTTACTCTTGGTGTATTAGCTCCCTGGGTGCTGACAGAACAGATAGCCACAAATTTCCTTTCTCCCTTCCCATTTCTCTTCCCTCCCTCCTTGCATCCTTTCTACTTTCTTTCCTTCCTTCCTTCTTTCCCTTCTTCCTCCTGCCTTCTTCCTTCCTTCCTTCCTTCCTTCCTTCCTTCCTTCCATCCCTCCCCCCCTCCCTTCTTTCCTTCCTTCCTTCCCTTCCTCCCTCCCTCCTTCCCTCCCTCCCTCCCTCCTTCCCTCCCTCCCTTCCTACCTTCCTTCCTTCTTTCCTTCCTTCCTTCCCCCCCTCCCTTCTTTCCTTCCTTCCTTCCCTTCCCCCCTCCCTCCTTCCCTCCCTCCCTTCCTACCTTCCTTCCTTCCTTCCTTCCTTCCTTCCTTCTTCTTTCCTTCCTTCCTCCCTTCCTCCCTCCTTTCCTTCCTCCCTCCCTCCCTCCTTCTGTCCTTCATTCCTTCCTTCCTTCATTTTGTCCCTTCTTTCTTCCCTCCTTTTTCCCCCCTCCCTCCCTCTCTCTCACCCAGTCCTTTCCCCATTTCGTCCAGTGTCTGCTTTCTGGCTGCCTCCATCCAGCTGGTCCCTCTCTTCATGGGCTCTCTTCCTCTCCCCCTGGGCCCCCCTTAAGCTCCCTCTCCTGTCTCCCTCCCATGCATGGCCAGTTCAGCACATCTGGGCTCCTCTCTCCCCCACGTCCAGCCCCATCCAGGGGATCCTTCCTCTGTAGGAGCTACAGGCCCCCGCCTCACTGCTCCCTGCCCCACAGACCTCTGAGCTGTGGGGGATCATTCCTCACCGCCTGCCTCCTTCCCCACTCACTCTGTGCAGTGACAGGCGGCCTGCCTACTGAGGACTCTTCTAGGTGCCCCAGCCCCTTCTCCCCTGCTGTGCACCACTTTCTCCGGCTGGAGCCCAACGGTGCAGAATCCAGCCAGCTCCCCACACGTCAGGGGTGCACACCTGAGCCACCGTGCACCTGGGGAGCCGCCCCCAGCCTCCAATTCCTGCCTCCCAACCTCCCAGAGCCCACCCTGCCCGCAGGGCACCACACTTGCTATAAAAGAGGAAATGAAAGCGGGGAGCAGACCTGTCCCAACTTCCCGGCCTCCCCCGCACCTAGCAGTCCAGAGCTATGGCGACCTTCCGGCTTCCTCCGTCTGCAAGCTGAACCCTGCTCCACCCAGGCCTTCCCAGGCTTGTTTTCCCTTCACCCCCATAAACGTCTCGAACCCGCGTTTCTCCTCCTTTTTCCAGCCTCCCATACCAGCTGCTTGGGGGCTGCACACGCAGCAGGTGCCTGTGGATGGACGCCCGCCCCACCGCCCCGGTTCACCCGCCGCCCTGAATTTCTGCACCGAAATTTGCCCACGCCTGGACCTGTTCCCCATTCTGCTTCCTCTGCACTGACCCCTGCCTGTTTCTTCTTGCTCATGGTGATGGAGCAAAACCATCAACTTCTGTAAAACTGGATGAAGGAAAAAAAAGAAAAACCCAAAAGCAAACAACTGGGTTCTTTCATACCCAAGGGTGGCGGGCAGGGGGCCCACGGGAGGGTTGCTCTTTTTGACTAGATGGTTAGTGATGCTGTGCGGCTCTTGGCCGACGATGCCAACAGTCCCCGTGGAGGACATTGCGGTGAAGCGTGAAGTCATCGGTGCCGTGATGTCTCAGGCGCCTGGTGTGGTGAGCGTAGGCACCTCCCACAGGGTTCCTGGTTTCCCCGCTCACGCCCGTCCTGGGGGGCAGCTCCTGCCGGCCTCACTCCACCGGATGGGAAAACGCCATCCAGCGGGGCAGGGGGGTAGGATCTCGTGCTTCCTTGAGTTTATCTTTGCCTTGATTTTTAAAAACAGGCAAAACGCAGACGGTGTAAAATCTACCCTTTCAACGCCTACGGTTCCACAGCATTTCGCGCATCGGCAACGTTCAGGCATCCTCCCCACCTGAGCCGGGGCGTCCTCGACCCCCCAAAAGGGGGACCCCGTGCCCACTGCTCGACACTACTCACGTCCCTCCTGCCAACCGGGATCCGCCCGGGCTGCGTGTCTCCAATGAATGGTGACCACATAGCACTGCCCTCCTTTGCGTCCACTGCCTACCCAACTTTCCCGTCTTCTCTCGGTTGTCACCAGACGCGGACGCGCTCCGTCACCACGTCGTCGTCCCCAGAGACACCTGCTACCCAGGCCGGCCGGCAGATCTGCACTTGCTTGCCGGGGGCTTTGACGTGAGCGACCGTCAGGAACGTGTATCCCCAGGATCCGGGAAGCACCGTTGCCCGTATGGAAGACCGTCTGTACATGGCACCTCTGAGCGCATCCAAGCCTCGGGAGTAAGTCCAGAGTGGTTTCCAGGATCCCCACACACAGCCTTGCCCGGGGGGCTCAGCCTGGTCCCGGTGCAAGCGGGCTCATCCATCCCTGAGGCTAATTCAGACCCTCCGACACCGCGCCCACGTGCTGTTGGAAATTCCCCCCCTCTGCACGGGGGCCCCCCATCCGGATTTTCCCATTCCTCCCCCTCAGGTGCTCCCTGACGGCCAGTGTCAGCGGCCAGCGGCAGGAACAGGTACCACGGTGACAAGGCGCGTCGGAGACTCAGACAGGGAAGCAACCCGCCTTACCCCAGGGCTCCAGCCTCCGCGCTGGCCACCTGCTTTCTCTCTCTGTTTCCCGGCGCTCTGCCATCTGGCCGCTGTCTCAGGCGGCTCTGGGCCGTGTCAGAAAGTGAGGACCGTGATTGCACTGCAGGGGCACGGCAGCCGACACTTCCCTTTTCTGCTCAGCGCCCGCCCCCTTCCTGTGATGCGGGCTCATTCCATACAGTCGGGACCCCTGGCCGCGGTCAGTGGAAGCCTCGGCTTGTCCGCGCTCTTGGAGAGCTGACCTGGGGCGTGACCCCCTCCCGTCCAGCATCCGTGTGCACAAGCACGTGTCCCCGACTTGCAGGCTGACGGCTCGGGGCGCGTTTTGTGATCCTTCGTGCGCGTGGCCGCATGAGGCTGCTGGGACACCTGCCCACCCTCCGCACGTCCATGGAGACAGGGCAGCTGTAAGCCCACGCGTCCCCTGTCTCGGGCTCTGCCAAGCCCCTCTACGTGGGGCCGATTTTCCCCTCTGGCTTCTGTTGTATGAAGTCAGGGCCACGGGCGCAACAGCTTTGCAGACTTCTGCGAGTCCTGCTGAATCTCCCAACCCAAGGGCGGCAACGGGACTTTCTCTAAGAATAACCACATGCACTCCGTGTTCCCTTTTCTTCTTTCCCTCTTTGGGCCTCGGGGTTTTACCTGACACAACAGGTTTTCAGCTTTGCTGAAGGTGACGTGTAACCTTGGCTCTAAGGTCACCTTCTGAAAATCGAATGTGGTGCCAATCGGAGGCCACGATCTTGCAGAAACTCACAGCGAGGAAACGGTCAACTCGTCCCTATAGCTCCAGCCCTTGTCCCCACTGTCGCTCCAGCCACATGGATGTGCTGGGCTGGTCGTCCCTCGGGGCCCGGGGGCATCGCGGGAAAGCTGGTGCCTGTCGCTCACTCTGGGGAGCTCATCACCAGGCCCTGCCTGGATGTCAGTGGCCCTTTCCTGCCTGGAACTCACACTGGCCTGCATTGCTGGGGAAGGATGAATTCCTACTGTTTCAAGCCTCCCGGATGGAATCCTTTGGGGGGAAACTGACACGTGCCCTTTCTTGTTTCTCCTTGTTTCTGTCAGATGAGGGGCTCAGGCAGGTTCCCATGACCCGGTCCTGACAGGCAGCGGAGGTTTCTGGTTACGTCCTCTGGAAGCAGGTCGCAGGTCCCCACACCGGGGGGCCCTGCCTCTCATCCTTTCTTCCCCTCACTCCCCAGTGCCCCAGATGTGGAGTATTTACTCCGTTATTCTTCTCTCCTTTCTGGAAACAAAGTCGCGTGTTCCTGAGCCTCCAGAACAGGCCCAGAACGGCAGACGGAGTGACTTGCTCCAAGAACTAAGCTCTACGATGAACCCCCAAACCTGTGGTCTGCTCCCAGTCCCGGAGGTGTGCGCCCTGGCCTGTGGACGTGGGGAGAGTGGCACGTTTTCTTGGGCTCCCACGGGGTCGGGGAGTCAGCAACGGTGTGAAGGGTACGAACCCTCCCTGCCTCGTCTCCCGACGCTGGCCGGGACGCCCAGCCTCCTCCTTCATAGTGAGGGACGTCCGTGTGCAAGGGGCTTTCCGTCGTCCTGACCGATAGTTCCCTCTGACCTGACGGCAGCTGTGGTCCCCGAGTCCCTTCTGTTCCTTTTCTTAGAGGCAGAAACAGCCGTCAGCAGTTGGGCGGGAAGGGACCCAAAGCTCGGTGACAGAAGTGAGAAAGACAGGCCCGCACCCATAGCCCATCTTGAGGAGAAGCCATGGGATGCCCTACGTGACACCGGGAGGCACAAGACCACCGAGGGAGAGGCTCCGAGAGGGGGAATCGGGACAATCGCTTCGAACACAGGAGGTCTCGCACGGCACACGGAGCCCCCGACGCTGTGCCTTTGGATCCACCGCGAACAAGAAACACGGCTGGAAAACACGGCGGACCTGGGACCCAGCCTTGAGCAGACAGGACACTCCGGCAACTTAAGCTATTCCTACCACTTGCGGATGGTCTGAGGGGAGAGTGTTTTACCAACACCGTTGGTATGAATTACCTTGGGGTGCACTTTTTCCAGAAGCTGTAGGATGGACGAGGCTTCAGGAAATATTAATAAAAAAGGGGAGCCCGGGTGGCTCAGTCGGTTGAGTGCCCGACTTTGGCTCAGGTCATGATCTCAGAGTTCGTGCGTTCAACCCCTGCATCAGGCTCTGTGCTGACAGCTCGGAGCCTGGAGCCTGCTTCGGATTCTGTGTCTCCTTCTCTCTGACTCTCCCCTGTTCATGCTCTGTGTTTCTCTGTCTCAAAACTAAATAAAAATGTAAAAAAAAAATTTAAAAAATAAAGTCTGAATACTCAAGATTTTTTTAGAGTTCCATGGCATAGATTATTTTTCCTTAGAAAGTCAACAGATTGAAAAGGGGAAATAAAGAGGGACACCTGGGTAGGACAGTTGGTTAAGCATCTGAATCTTGATCTTGGCTCAGGTCATGGTCTCACGATTTGTGAGATCGAGGTCCATGTCAGGCTCTGTGCTGAGTGACCAACCTGCTTGGGATTCTCTCTCTGTGTGTCTCTCTCTCTCTGTCTCTCTCTCTGTCTCTGCCTCTCTCCTACTTGTGTTCTCTGTCTCCAAAACAAAATTAATTTATTAAATACAATTTTTAAAAAGCTGAACTAAATAACAGATATGGTATAGAGAAAGCAGGATTTTGAATAAAAACCAATAGCCATAGAAATCATGACGTGGACGAGAGGGCTGGTAAGCTATCACTCAGACGTGCTATTCAGCATTGTGTCTGAGGTCTTGGCCAGCAGAGAAAATAAGATAATTAACAAAGAAAAGGATGGAAAGCCCTTTGATCCACCGGCGGTATGATTCGTGGCTTGTGTAGAAAAATCCCAGAGAGGGGACACCCTCTGTCTCAGTCGGTAGAGCATGAGACTGTTGGTCTCAGGGTAGTGAGTTCAAGTCCCACGTTGGGTACGGAGCCTGCTTCAAATAAAATATTTTAAAATTATTTTTTTAGTGTTTATTTATTTTTGAGGGCGGGGAAGGGGAGGTGCAGAGAGAGAGGGAGACACAGAATCGGAAGCAGGCTCTAGGCTCCGAGCTGTCGGCACAGAGCCCCACGCGGGGCTCGAACCCACGAACCGTGAGATCATGACCTGAGCTGAGGTCGGACGCTCAACCGACTGAGCCACCCAGGCCCCCTGAGCATCTTTTACTTTTAATTAAATTTTAATTTAAATTCCGGTATACTTAGCAAACAGTGTAATATTCGTTTCAGCTGTACAACATAGTGATGGAACCCTTCCCTACGTCACCCTGTGCTCATCACGACAGGGGCATCGTCAATCCCCGTCATGTAGTTAACCCGTCGCCACCGACCTCCACTGACTTTTCGCTTCTGTTTCCCCGGAGAGAGACAGTGTGTGTGCCTCTGTGCGTGTCCCATATGGGCGGGCCGGGCGTCCCAACATACGCCAGATGGAAGGACGTTGAAGAAACCAGCAGGAACGTTTAGGAAACATCGGGACCCGTAGGGGAAACGTGAACACGCTTCAGCGCGCCTTGAATGCTTTTGCAAAAGCATCTACCTGTCCTTACGCGGGTCCTGGGCAGCCACCGTGAAAGGCGGGGCATTCGTGCAAATAGGCGAGAGGCGGGTCTGGCCGGGAGGCACCGAGCTATCTGGAGAGGCATGACGCACGGTGCGTTCTCGTGAGCAGACTCCGCTGCGCGGGGGTTCGCGTGCGAATGTGCACACACACCCTTTCCGCCCATCGCAATGGGGATGCAGCTGCCTGTGTTCGTCTCCACCTTGGACCCGCCTTCCCGCGGGATTCATGTCTGCTTTGTGCGGTTTCACACCAGGCCCTCACAGAGCCTCCCTGTGGCCCCCAGTCCCCATGGAACGCTCTTAGACACTGTTTGTCAACAGGCCCGAGTTCAGACGGTCTCTACTGGGGGAGATTTCGCTCTTATTGTCTCCATCCCCCCCTCCCCCCCGCCCAGGGGACACCTGACAGTGTCTGGGGACAGTTGGTGTGATGCTAGTGTGGGGACTGCTACTGGGATCTACGGGGTAGCGACCAGAGACACTGCACAGCAGTCTACACTGCACAGGATGTACCGTGTCATGGTCTTCAGCCCCGGACGTCAGTGGTGGTGAGGCCATGAGAGTCTGTCTGTCCACCTACATGTCCATCATCTATCCATCCATCCCCCACCCCCCATCCATCCATCCATCCATGCCTCATATCTTGTTATCTATCTATCTATCTATCTATCTATCTATCTATCTTGTCCATCCATCCATCCATCCATCCATCCATCCATCATATCTATCTATCACCCAACATATATTCTATCTATCCATCCATCCATCCATCCATCCATCTTTCCATCCATCCATCCATCCATCTTTCCATCCATCCCCTATCTATCCATTCTTTTATCTATTTATCTATCTATCCATCATCCATCCATCCATTCATCCATCCATCCATCCATCCCCTATCTATCCATTCTTTTATTATCTATCTATCAATCTATCATCTATCCATTCACCAATCCATCCATCCATCATCTATCAGTGTATCAAGCCATCTTTCTCTCTGTGTGTCTATGGCAATGCTTTAAAAGTAGGGTGATTTTGCCCCTTAGGGGACGTTGGACAATGTCTGGGACATTTCAGTGGGAAGAGGATGCGACTCGCATCTGGGTGTGGAGACCAAGGATGCCTCTGAAAGCCCAGGACACCCGCATCCGAGAACTGTCCAGCCCCAGATGCCCCTGGTGTGGAGTTGGACACCTGCACGGGGGGCTTGGGGATACTCGTTTGCCCTTCCTGTCCCTGCAGGCTCCCTTCCCCTCCCTCACGGCCCCGGGGACCCTCCCGCCCAGTGTGTCCTTCCAGAGAAGAAGGAAGGGGGCTGTCCTCGTCACTCTTCCAGAGTAGGGCAGGGGTGAGGTGGGCGACTACTCAGAAGCAGGACCTCAGCAAGCTTTCTGGGGTGGGTGTAGTTCTGGCCACTTGTCACATCTCTTCCCAGAAATAGAAGCAGATACAGTGAGGCGCATTTCCGAACAGCCTCAGGCAGGATTTCTCAACTTCCTGCCTGCCAGTGAGCAAGACCGAGCACTTCCTGGGGAGATGTGCTGTGGCCCCATCTCCTCGGGGTCGGGAGGCCCTGGTTCACAGTTATCTTCAGGGGCACAGGGTTGGTGGCTGGGTTGCTGACCGCTGCTCCTGTGCCCGGTGGGTGCCTCATCCCTCACGTCAACATGGTGCTCCCCACCCGGGGGACCCGGACCTGGGGACAGACTTTCAGTCCCTGAGAAAGCGTACAGGGCAGAGCCTGAACCCCGCTGGCCGGCTCGGTATTTCCAGGGTGGACCATGGGCGTTGCAGACTGAAGGTGTCCCCCAGAGTCACCTGACCCCCAAGGGGGTCAGTAGGGGGGAGATTAGGTTTAGATGAAGTCAGGGTGGGTTTGTGTCCTGGTGAGTAGGGGTGTCAGTTAATATCAGAACCACACTGTATAGTGACCTCATTACACACACACACACACACACACACACACACACACACACTGCCAGATACACTTGTATGTCTTATAGACTGGCCTAGGATAAGTGATGAATCTCACATATCCATGCACTATATATAACATAGGCTGTATTGCAGTGCATATTACATATTTTATGGTTCATTATATACCAAATATTTTGTCATACATAACATATACTTTTAGGTAATGCATATATTACATTTCACATACACTGGGTACATTTATATTAGATAATGTATACTTTAATGCAATAGATGTGTTCACTTTATATATTACACACATCTCTATACGTCTATATAATTTAGTGTATATTTTATGTAATAGATGTGTTCACATTACGTATAACATACTTGTATATATTTATATTATATAGTGTATACTTTTATGTAATACATGTGTTCACTTCATATATTACATAACCTGTATATATTTATATTATGTAGTGTATATTTTATGTAACAGATGCGTTTACTTTATGTATTATATATACTTCTATATATTATGTAGTGTATGTTTCATGTAATAGATGTGTTCACTTTATGTATTACATATACTTGTATATATTTATATTACATAGCGTATGCTTTTATGTAATAGATGTGTTCACTTTAAATTTTTTTTAAAGTTCATTCATTTTTTTTTAATAGACAGAGACAAAGCGTGAACGGGGGAGGGTCAGAGAGAGAGGGAGACACAGAGTCTGAAACCGGCTCCAGGCTCTGAGCCGTCAGCACAGAGCCCGACGCAGGGCTCGAACTCACAGACCGCGAGATCATGACCTGAGCCGAAGTCGGACGCTTAACCGACTGAGCCACCCAGGCGCCCCAGACGTGTTCACTTTATATATTACATACACGTATATATATTTATATTATGTAGAGTATATTTTATGTAATAGATGTGTTCACGTTACACATAACATATACTTGTATATATTTATATTACATAGTGTATACTTTTATGTAATAGATGTATTCACTTTATATATTACATATATTTATATTACATAACGTATACTTTTATTTAATAGACAATTATACTTTATATATTGCATGTATTTATATATTATGTAATACCTGTATTATATTTTATGTATACTACATGTATTTATAGATCTATATTACATAATATATACTTAAAAATGTTTATTTATTTATTTTGAGAGAGAGAGAGAGAGAGAGTGCACTCGCAAGCAGGAGAGGGGCAGAGAGAGAGGGAGAGGAGAATCCCAAGCAGGCTCTATGTGGTCAGCACAGTGCCCGATGTGGAGCCCGATCCTACAAACCCGAAATCAAGAGTCGGATGCTTAGCTGACTGAGCTTCCAAGGTGCCCCTACATAATGTATACTTTTATGAGGCAGATGTATCACACGTTATGTACAATATATACTTTTGTGTGATATATATTACATTTTATACATTACATACACATATATGTTTAGATATAATGTGCATATTAGAAAATGTAGATTTTTATGTTATATCTGTTATATAATATGTATAATATTTTATACGTAACATATATTATGTATTATTATTATTTTTTAAGTGTTTTATGTATTTTTGAGAGAGCGCAGGTGGGGAGGGGGTGGAGACAGGATCGAAAGTGGGCTCTGTGCTGACAACAGTGAGCCCAATGTGGGGCTTGAATTCATGAACTGTGAGATCATGACCTGAGCTAAAGTCACATGCTCAACCAACTGAGCCACCCAGGCGCCCCTAAGATTTTGTTTTAATGTGTATTTGTTTTTGAGGGAAACAGAGACCGAGCACGAGCAGGGGAGGGGCAGAGAGAGAGGGAGAGCGAGACACAGAATCCGAAACAGGCTCCAGGCTCCCAGCCGTCAGCCCAGAGCCCCCACGCGGGGCTGGAACTCTCGCGAGATCACGCGAGACCACGCGAGATCGGGACCGGAGCCGCAGTCAGACTGAGCCGCCCGAGCCCCCAGGCGCCCCAGACGTGCGTGGAAGGTCTGATCGTTCCGCCATAATGGTAGTACCAAAAAAGCGTTACAAAAACGTTCCGATCAGCGGATCTTTCTGCGGAAATCACTCCCTTGTGTCGCGGGTTCGGCCCTGTTTTAGAGAAGGACTGAGCACTGAGCACCAAGGAGGACAGCAAGGAAGGGAATCCGGAAACACGGGAACCGCGGGAAGGCGACGCTGGACGGGGATGGGGAAGAAGGGTGGGGGCCACGGCAGACCCTCCCAGCAGCAGGTCAAGTGTCCGAGTCCTGGAACATGGAAAAGCTATCTCAGCCCGTCCGTCCCCCGGACCCTCGTGTGGCCCTCCAGGGGGGACGGTCCCGGGGACCCAGCTCAGCCTGTCCCCTGTCCCCTAGACCCTCCGTGTGGCCATCCAGGGGGTATCGTCCCGGGACCCCAGCTCAGCCTGTCTGTCCCCTGGACCCTCGTGTGGCCCTCTAGGGTGGACCGTCCCGGGGACCCAGCTCAGCCCGTCCCCTGTCCCCTAGACCCTCCGTGTGGCCATCCAGGGGGTATCGTCCCGGGACCCAGCTCAGCCCGTCCGTCCCCTGGACCCTCTCCCACCTCAGCCCGTCTGTCCCCTGGACCCTCATGTGGCCCTCCAGGGGGACGGTCCCGGGGACCCAGCTCAGCCCGTCCCCTGTCCCCTAGACCCTCCGTGTGGCCGTCCAGGGGGTATCGTCCCGGGACCCCAGCTCAGCCTGTCTGTCCCCTGGACCCTCGTGTGGCCCTCCAGGGGGGACGGTCCCGGGACCCAGCTCAGCCTGTCCCCTGTCCCTAGACCCTCTGTGTGGCCATCCAGGGGGTACTGTCCCGGGACCCAGCTCAGCCCGTCCGTCCCCTGGACCCTCTCCCACCTCAGCCCGTCTGTCCCCTGGACCCTCATGTGGCCCTCCAGGGGGGACGGTCCCGGGGACCCAGCTCAGCCCGTCCCCTGTCCCCTAGACCCTCCGTGTGGCCATCCAGGGGGTATCGTCCCGGGACCCCAGCTCAGCCTGTCTGTCCCCTGGACCCTCGTGTGGCCCTCCAGGGGGGACGGTCCCGGGACCCAGCTCAGCCTGTCCCCTGTCCCTAGACCCTCCGTGTGGCCATCCAGGGGGTATCGTCCCGGGACCCAGCTCAGCCCGTCCGTCCCCTGGACCCTCTCCTACCTCAGCCCGTCTGTCCCCTGGACCCTCGTGTGGCCCTCCAGGGTGGACCATCCCAGTGACCCAGCTCAGCCCGTCCCCTGTCCCCTAGACCCTCCGTGTGGCTGTCCAGGGGGTATCGTCCCGGGACCCAGCTCAGCCCGTCCGTCCCCTGGACCCTCTCCTACCTCAGCCCGTCTGTCCCCTGGACCCTCGTGTGGCCCTCCAGGGTGGACCATCCCAGTGACCCAGCTCAGCCCGTCCCCTGTCCCCTAGACCCTCCGTGTGGCTGTCCAGGGGGTATCGTCCCGGGACCCAGCTCAGCCCGTCCGTCCCCTGGACCCTCGTGTGGCCCTTCAGGGGGACGGTCCCGGGACCCAGCTCAGCCTGTCCCCTGTCCCCTAGACCCTCCGTGTGGCTCTCCAGGGAGGACAGTCACAGGGACCCAGCTCAGCCAGTCCCCTGTCCCCTGGACCCTCCCTGTGACCTTGCTGGGGACAGCTGAGACAATGCGTCCCCCTCTGGCCTGTCACCATAGGCTCCCCTGTCCCCTCCCCTGCCTTCTGTGGGGTCCCTGGGATCAAGGGACCGGCTTCCACCCTCACTCTTTCTCCCCCCCCCCCCCCCCCCCAGTGTCGGAGTTAGGCTTTCAGGGTTTGGAGCCTGGCTGACCTGCCCCAGGTTTCCAGAGGGTGCTACTGACCCCTAGTGACCAAAACTTCTCCTCGGAGGCAAACACAGGATGGCCGGCCCTGCAGGTTGGCGTTTCCGGAGCTCAGGGCACAGGAGGGCTGGGGGCTCGGGAGGCACAGGCAGCAGGTGGGGGGCGCTCCAGGACCCTCGAGGGACACACGGGGTCACAGCCGCTCCGGCCTGTTCTCTGTTGTGGGTTTAATGGTAACCCACCCCCACCCCACCCCCACATATCCATATTGGAATCCTAAGTGCCTGGGACCGGGAGGCTCTGTGGAAACAGGGTTCTTGCAGATGTAATTACTGGCCCCTGCAAGAACACAGACGTGCGGGCACAGTCCCCCTCCGTCAGGCCGTGTGTTCAGAGTTCCACGGGGATCCCACACACCTCCTGACCCACCACATAAGCCCGGGGTCCCCTCTGTACCCCTCAACTCAAAAAGGCAGACAGCTCAGACCCCTGGGCCACCTCCCTGGTCTTGCCCTTCGAAGCCCTCTTTCCGCGGCCCCCCACAATCGCAAAGCTTTCCCCTCGGGTGGGGGAACGGCGGTTTCCACCTTCGGGACATTTCTGTCTCAGCGTTCAGAGCCTTACTCCCTATTCTGGGTTTCCCACCCCCACCCCCCTGCCCGGAGAGGCAGGAAACCCTGGAAAGCGAAACACAGTTGGGAAAATTGCCATGTGGGGACCGCGGGTCCCTCAGTTTGTGGGGAGAAAGCAGAGACACCCCCACCCCTCCCCAAAACTTCTCTGGGTCCCGGTTGCGTAGGATGAGAACCCTAAGATTTTAGTTAGAAAATCTTCCCGAGACTCTTAGTTTGAGGTGCAGGCAGGTGCGGGATAAGCTGGCCTGTGTCCCTTTCCTTATTTCCCCAAACAGCGGGATCTTCAGGGACCCTGTCCTCGGCTTTCCTGGGGACAATACTGCCACCTGATGGCCTTATTTTGCGTTCACGGCCGAGGGGCTGCGGGAAGCTGACAGGTTGACTTGTCAGTTTGGGGGTTTCAGTGCTTTTCGGGTAATAATAAACGGCCACATTCGGGGGCTTAAAGAAGGAGGAGTTTGTCCATCATTCATCTGAGGTCCAAGGGTGGCAGGACCACTGAGATCCAGGGGGGGCAGGACCACTGAGACCCAGGAGGAGCAGGACCACGGAGATCCAGGCAGGGCTGTGCTCCCTCCAGAGGCTCCGGGGGAGGCTCCTTCCTGCCTCTTCCAGCTTCTGGGGCTCCAGGCGCCCCTGGGCTCGTGGCCGCGTCCCTCCCGTCTCTGCCTCCCCCTTCACACGGCGTCTCCTCTGTGTCTGTGTCTCCTCTTCTGTCTCCTACAAGGACCCTGCGATTGGATTCAGGGCCACTCCAATGACCTCACGCTTGATTACATCTGCATATGAGAGCCTATTCCCGGGAATCAACCCATAACTTTGGGGGACACAATTCCACCCACTGGGGGACACTGCCTAGAACAGCCATAGGCATCAGCTTGGGCCACGAAACCATCCAGGTCCTTTTTCCTCCGGGTGCCCGGGCGGGTCCTGAGTTCAGAGCCTTGGCCCTCAAGTCCTGTGTCCCCTGGTCTTCTGGGCCGTGGCTTGACTTGGAACTTTCGGTCACTAGGGGTCAGCAGCTCTCTCTCTCTGTCTCCGAACACCCGGTCGGCCCAGGCGGGTGGAGAGGGCGTCCGGTCTGTAAAGGTAGGGCCATCACGGGACTCGGGGACCCGTCCTTGGCTGAGGGCAGCGCACGAGTCCCTTCTCGGAGGCCAGGACGGGCGCCCCCACTCTGGGCTTGGGGAAGCTGGGATGCCTCCCGTCACCGTGCCAGAGCCGACCCTGGGACACGGGGCTGCTCCCGGAAGGTTTCTCTGCACACTCAGCCTGGTGCCTCCGACGGACGAAGCCTCCCCCCCACCCCTCGCGGGGCGTCCTGTGGGGCCCGCGGGAGGGAAAGGGTGTGGTCCTGCTGCCCTCGGGGTCCAAACTTCAGCCCGAGCCCTCCCGGAAGAGGCTGGTGCCCGAGCCCAGGGCAGAAAGGCACAGAAAGTCGTTCTGTAACTTTTTTTTACCTTTTAAACTGGAGATTAGCTTCCCCCCTCCGGGTTTCGGGTTTTCTCAGCCATGGTTTCCCCAGGGGCCACCTTGCGGGGATAGTCGCTGCACTTCGATGGGGGGCGAGCTCTTTTTCCACCTTTTATTGTTTTGCAAACTTGTCCCAGGAGAGCCTTAAACGTAGGATTTTTGGAAAGTCAACCTTTGCACGGAGGTTTCGTGTCCCCCCCCCCCTTTCTGGCACATTCCTGCGAAACCCCCACCTCACCTGCCCTGGTGTCTCTCCAAAGGTGCGGGTCAGTTACCCGACTTCTGAAGATTCCCAGACTCAGCCCAGATTTCCATCACTCACCCCAGAACCCCCCACTCACCCTGCATTTGCACCATTCATCTGAGACCCCTCAGAATCACCCCAAATTTCCATCACTATGTTGAGACCCCCAGAATCACCCCAGATTTCCATCGCTTACCCTAGAGACCCATGGATCACCCCAGATTTCCATAACCTACTCCACAGAGTTTAGACTCACCCCAAATTTCCATCACTCACCCCAGAAACCCCTTTTACCCCAAATTTCTGCTGGGGAGGAAACATGCGTTCTCTATCCAAAGCTTTACTGTCTGGTCTAAAAATCAGACAGACGGATTAGGAGGAGAAAATCAAACCGGCCCCAGGAGCCCCGGGAAAGCAAAACGCTTCTGGGAGGCCTTGGGGGGAAGGGCAGTGCTGTGGGGGGCGGTCCTCCAGCAGATTTCAGTCCCGGCGGCCTTCCTGGAGGGGGTGAGGGAGTTTCCTGGATTCTGAGCCCCTCCCCCACATCCTGGTCCCCTGAGGGAGACCCCCTCACACCCGCAGATTTCCTTACAAATGTAAATGTCTCCTGGGTCACAGCACCTCCCACCAGGCAGGCCCCCCGTCGGCAGTGTCGTCAAAACAACCGGCTCTGGAAAATCAGTACATCAGAGGTGGCATCTTGGGCTGGGAAATTCGCTCCCCACTCACCGAGACCTTCAGCTCCCTTCGGAAATCCCCAGGCTCACCCCAGATCCCCATCCCTCACCCCAGACTCCTCCAGATCTCCATCCCTCACCCGTGACACCCCCAGACTCACCCCAAATCTCCATCCCTCACCCCAGAGGCCCCCTGACTCACCCCAAATCTCCATCCCTCACCCCAGAGACCCCCAGACTCACCCCAAATCATTATCCCTCACCCATGACACCCCCAGACTCACCCCAAATCTCCATCCCTCACCCCAGAGGCCCCCTGACTCACCCAAAATCTCCATCCCTCACCCCAGAGACCCCAGACTCACCCCAAATCTCCTTCCCTCACCCATGACACCCCCAGACTCACCCCAAATCTCCACCCCTCACCCCAGAGGCCCCCTGACTCACCCAAAATCTCCATCCCTCACCCCAGAGACCCCAGACTCACCCCAAATCTCCTTCCCTCACCCATGACACCCCCAGACTCACCCTAAATCTCCATCCCTCACCTCAGAGACCCCAGACTCACCCCAAATCTCCATCCCTCACCCCAGAGGCCCCCTGACTCACCCAAATCTCCATTCCTCACCCCAGAGACCCCAGACTCACCCCAAATCTATATCCCTCACCCATGACACCCCCAGACTCATCCAAAATCTCCATCCCTCACCTCAGAGACCCCAGACTCACCCCAATCTCCATCCCTCACCCCAGAGACCCCAGACTCACCCCAAATCTCCTTCCCTCACCCATGACACCCCCAGACTCACCCCAAATCTCCACCCCTCACCCCAGAGGCCCCCTGACTCACCCAAAATCTCCATCCCTCACCCCAGAGACCCCAGACTCACCCCAAATCACTATCCCTCACCCCAGAGAGCCCAGACTCACCCCAAATCTCCATCCCTCACCCCAGAGACCCCAGACTCACCCCAATCTCCATCCCTCATCCTGGAGACCGCCACTGACCCTCAATTCCACCACTGACCCCAGAGACCCTCAATTTAACCCCCAAATTTCCATCCCTCATGCACAGTCCCGTTATATGCAAAGTTCTCATAAAGACCCCTTGTATCCGGGAAGAAGGGGGCTTGGGCTCCGTGGCCGTCCAGTCCCTCCCAGAACCCTGTAGGCCACGACTTTTCAAAGCTGGGGGGGGGGGGGTTGTTCTTTGCACCAGGAACATCAGCATCGCCTGGGGGCTGGTGAAATGCTGAGCCCCAGGTCCCACCTGGATCCCCGTCCTGGAACCTGCATTTTGCCCAGACCCTCCCGGCCTCAGTGACTCACCTGCACCCCAGAGTCAGGCTGCTTGTTCCGGGTCCTCCCAAGTCGGGTCCCACGTCCAAATTCTGTTCTGTCCACGTCCTTCTCGAATCCCTTCAGAACGTGTTTCTGGACTGCTGTCTTTGCCACTGGAGCACAGAGCACATTCCCGGGGCGCAGATAGGGGTTTGGTGCCCTGTTACAAAAGTTTACGATGCGGACCCTTCGGGGGTTCAGGCCGGTAGGGGTCCCAGTCTTGGTTTCGGCTCAGGTCGTGATCTCGAGGTTTGTGAGTTCGAGTCGCGTCGGGCTCTGTCCACGCCCCGGGGGACTGGGGGTTAAATTGAGGGTCTCTGGGGTCAGTGGTGGAATTGAGGGTGAGTGGGGGTCTCTGGGATGGGGGATGGAGATTGGGGTGAGTCTGGGGTCTCTGGGGTGAAGGATGGGGATTTGGGGTGAGTCTGGGGGTCTCTGGAGTGAAGAATGGAGATTTGGAGTGACAGCAGGGAGCCTGCTTGGGATGCTTTGTCTGTCTCTGTCTCTGTCCGTGTCTCTGTCTGCCCCTCCCCTGCTCAGGCTCTCTCTGTCGCTCAGACATGAATAAACATAAAAATGAAGAAATAACAGCAGACAAACCCAAGAAAATCCGCGAGTCCCTTTCCCAGACGCGCTCGTACAGGGTCCCCTGATGCACACACCTCAACGGCCTCCAGAAACGTGATGCTGTTTCCCACCCGGAGTCAGGACCCTGAGCAGCGGGGACATTCCTACAGGACAGTCACGCCATCCACCTGGCCGGCGACCGCCGGGCTCCACGGGGGTGGACATGTCCCTCAAACACCCTACCCAACGCATCCCCAGCCCAGAGCCCCCGCAGCCCATCCCACAGGGCTTTGGCCGCACCCAATGCACAAGGAGAACTCGGGCAGAGGGCACGTGGCAGGGAAAGTAGCTCGTGGCCAAACGGGCTTCAGCGTCTCACTGTGACCCAACTTTACGAAAAGCGGGACTGCGAGGTCACTGCCGGGGGCCCTCCCCAGCGGCCAGGATACATGCAACCCGGAGCTTGAGTGACTTTTCCAAGCCGTGCCTTCCCTGCTTCCAGTACGTGGTCCTCCCGCTGAAAGCGAATTCTCTTCTTATTTCAGGGGGTGCAAATATTCTTTGCAAATTCCTTCGTGCGTCGTGGTGACAAAAGACGCAACGTGAAATTTACCCTGTTCGCTGCGTCTTAAGCGCACGGCTCGGGGGCATGTGAACATACACACTGTTGGGCACCTACCCCCACCATCATGTCCAGAACGTGCCATCGTCCCAAAGTGAAGCTCGGTCCCCGTGAAACCCTGACTCCCCGTCCCCCCGTCCCCAGCCCCTGTCTCCACCATCTCCTGTCTGTCTCTGTGGATGTGACTTGTTTAGAGACGCCATATACGGGGGGTCACACAGGATCTGCCCTTCTGTGTGGCTTATGTCGCTGAGCGTCATGTCCCCAAGGTCTGTCCACGTAGTGGCAGGTGCAGAACGTCCCTGCTTTTCAAGGCTGAGTCACATCCCACCGTGGGCACGGACCAGAGTTTGGTCCTTCCTCCATCCATGGGTGAACCTGTAACTTGTTTCTACCGCTTGGCCATTGTCAACAGTGTTTCCGTGAACACGGGGTGCAGATATCTCTTGGAGTCTCTACTTCCAATTTTTTTTTGAGGGGGGCATCTGTACCTACAAGTGCGATGGTTGGATCCTGTCCTGAAAGAAAACGTGCTTTTAACTCAATGGGCTATTTTACACCTCAACGGACGTCAATTCAATCAGCTGTCTGTGTATATACATTTATACACACGTATATATTTATTTTAAGGAATTGGCTCATGCAATTGTGGTTCTGGGAACTTGGACATCTGTAGGGGAAGCCAGCAGGCTGGAAACTCAGGCAGGGTTTCTATTTTGCAGCCTTGAGGCAGAATTAATGTCTTTATCTGGAAGCTTTTATTTTCGCAGTGAAGAACTTCAGGTGATTGGGTGAGGCCCACCCAATATGGACGGTGGTCCACTTTACTCAAACTCAATTGCCAGTAGATGGCAACCATACCTATGATCAATACGCTTCTGCAGGCAACTCTGATGCCACTGTGTCTGCGTGCCCTGTGCCCATGTACGTCAGCGCTCTGGGGACACTCTTGGTTGTCACAACTGTGTGGGGCTATTGGCATGTGGTGGGTGGAGACCAAGGATGCTTCTCAACATCCTACAGTGCACAGGGTGCCCCACATCTGAGTCATGCACCCCAATATGAGCTGTGTTGAATTGAGAAGTCTACCTATCTATCCACATACCGATCACCAATCATCTATGAATTATCTATCATCTATCTATGTATCTATCTATGTATCTATCTATCTATCATCTATCCATCCATCATTTATATCTATTACCTTTATGCCTCTATATCTATCTATCTATCTATCTATCTATCTATCTATCTATCTTTCTATCTATCATCTATCCATCCATCATTTATATCTATTATGTCTATATCTATCTATCGATTGATCTATCTATCATCTATCCATCCATCATTTATATCTATTATCTTTATACCTCTATATCTATCTATCTATCTATCTATCTATCTATCTATCTATCATCTATCCATCCATCATTTATATCTATTATCTTTATACCTCTATATCTGTCTATCAATCTATCAATCTATCATCTATCCATCCACCATTTATATCTATCTATTATCTCTGTATCTATCTGTCTATCTATAAATCATCTATGAGTCCATCTATGTATCTACCTACCTACCTATCAATTGTCTATGAGTCTATCTCTCTATATCTATCTTTCTATCTCTATATCTATCTATCCATCGATCCATCCATCCATCATTCATATGTATCTATTATATCTATGTATCTATGTGTCTACACATGTATGTATGTATGTATGTATCTATCTATCTATCTATCTATGAATCATCTATGAATCTTCTATGAGTGCATCTGTCTACCTACCTATCTCTCTAGTATCTATCTACCTACCTATTTACAGACGTTTACAGCAGCTTTCCTCATAATTTCCCACACTTGGAAGCAACCAAGGTGTCCTTCAGCAGACGGATGGATAAATAAACTGTGGTCCATGCAGACAACGGAATGTTATTCAGCACTAAAAACAAATGAGATTTCAAGCATGAAAAGGCGTCGAGAAACATTAAACGCACACATTACTAAGTGAAAGAAACCAGTATGAAAAGACTCCATAGAATCTGATCCCACCTCTGGGACATTCCGGAAGACGGAAAATCATGCACACAGAGACAGATTGGTGATGGCCAGGGATCCGAAAGGGAGGGATGAGCAGGTGAGGCACAGAGGGTTTTTAGGGCAGTGAAGACACCCTGTATGATCATGTAAAGATGGCTTCATGTCATTGTATGTTTCCCCAAACCCACAGAATGGGCATCACCAAGAAAGAACCTCAACATAGACTCTTATTAACTAGTTAATAAGAATGTCTCCGTGTAATAATAACATCACATTTAAAAGACATCGATGAACGTCGATGCACTAATGATAATGTATCAGTATTGGCTCATCCGTTATATCAAATATACCAGATAGATACAAGACTGTGACAACAGGGAAACTATCTGTGTGAGCATATGGAAACTCCCGGTACTTTCCGCTCACTTTTGCCATAAACGTAAAACCGCTCTAGAAATAATCTCATCAAAAGACATTGAGCAGGTTCCCTCCCCTCTCCTTCCTCTTGTGTTCATGCACCTTCTGGAGTGCTGGCCGTGGGGTCTACCAGTTACCCGTAATAGTCTGTCTTGGGACTCTCAACATCAGGAGAGGATTCTATCTGAAGAGCACGAGAGCATGGGGGCAGAGGACACAGAGCAACATCGAGGCAAGTATTTCCTTAGTATGATTCTGAACCACGCTTATGGGCAGCTGGGTCTTTGTCTGGGTCTCAGCTTTTCAAAAAGATCATGGGGTCACCGGCCGGCCAGTTGGGTGTTGGGATAAAATACCGGAGGGGGCTGAGCACTGGGGGAACTGGCCAGAGTGTGGTTCTTGACCTGGGTTCTTGACTGACCATATTCCCTCTGCAAAAGTCCATCCAGAAGTTCCCTTTGGATATGGGCACTTTTCTGTAGGCATGGGATGCTTGAGTACAATGTTGTCTTTTTTTTTTTTTTAATGATGGATGTGAATCTCTCATCACAACAAATGTGCCCTTTCATTTTGTTTGTGTATTTAATTTTTCTAATATTTATTTTAAAACATTTTTAGATGTTTTTATTTATTTTTGAGAGACACAGCACAAACAGGAGAAGGGTAGAGAGAGAGAGAGAGACACAGAATCTGAAGCAGGCTCCAGGCTTTGAGCTGTCAGCACAGAGCCCGACATGGGGCTCAACTCACGAACCATGAGATCATGACCTGAGCTGAAGTTGGACGCTTAACCGACTGAGCCATCCAGGTGCACCAAGAACACGCCATTGTAAGGTGCATGACCCAATGGACATGACTGTATTCATGATGTCCAGCCATCACTTGCCCCCAAACATTTTCATCTTCCCAAGAGGTGACCCTGTCCGCATCAGCTGTCACTTCCCATCCCCGTTGGTAACCTCTGGTTACCAACTCCCCCCTCCCCCCCAACTCATCCACTTTCTGTCTCTGTGATTTTCCTGTTTTGGACATCACGCACATGTGGCCTTTTGTGACTGGTTTCTCTTACTGAGCCCCATGCTTTTAAGATCCATCCATGTGGTACCTGGGGTGAGTGTTTCTTTTCTTTCTATGACAGAGTTATCATTTTTCAAAGAATGCCGTGCTTGAGAAATTAGGGATCTCTTTCCAAGAACCCAACCTGGGTCAATGTCTCCTCAGACCATCTCATTCCTCCTATATCCCACAATAAGCAACCCATTCCTTTGGGAATACACAAAGAGTCCTACAAAGACAGAGTGCGGGACTGCTGATGCCTGGGATGTTAGACAATGGTTTTGCTCTGCTGTTGGCATGGTTCCATCCACACAGGAGTATTTGGTACCCTGAGAAGAGCTCCGACCAATCGGGTACCCTCAAGGCCCCTTGAGACCAGGCATGGACCTGATGACCCCCTTTCTTATATGACTGTTCAGCCATGTGAATGAAGTCTGCAGAGGAAGGGCCGCCATCTTGAATCAGGGCACATTGTTAAGAGGGAGACCAGGCTGCTGGGGGATCTGAGAATTCATGAAGGAATGCGCCTCATTTAACCTGGAAACCAGCATTGTATCTCCATGTCTGAAAAGGGGGTGGGGGGCACAGGGGGATTTTCTGTTCATTGCAGCCATTCAGCAGTGGAATGAGCCACTCTGTCCATAACAAGCTTGTTGACCCATTGAAGGTTAGCATGATGCCTTTCTGAGTTTCTCAGGGATGCGTTAACAAAGTACGTGCACGGGTAGCTTCACGAGTACAGAAATTTACCGCCTCACCATTCTGGAGGCCAGAAGTCCCACGTCAAAGTGTTGGCAGTGTGGGTTCTTTCTGAGGGTTGTGAGGACAAATCCCTTTCCCTCTTAGTTCTGGGACCCCCAGGTGTTCCTCAGCTTGCAGACGACCGTCTTCTCCCTCTGTCTTCATATGGTCTTCCCTCTGTACATGTCTGTCTGCATATCCAAGTTCTCCTTTTTATGAGGACATAAGTCATATTGGATTAGAGCCCACTCAAAGTCTCTCGCCTAATGCAATCATCTGAAAAGACCTTATTTCCAATTAAGGGATACTCATAACTTCTTGTAGGTAGGACTTCAACATCTTTTTTGAGGGACAAAGTCAACCCATTTTAACATCTATAAGGGATCTTTCAAACCAAGAGTGGATGATTCTTTCATGTTTTCACCCACCCACCCAACCATGCACCCATCAATTCATTCATTCATTCATTCACCTATCTATCATCTATCTATCTATCTATCTATCTATCCGTCCTTCCATCCATCCATCCATCCATCCGTCTGTCCATCCGTCCATCTGTCCATCCACCTATCCATCCATTAATCCTTCCATCCATCTATCCGTCCTTGTGTCTGTCCATCCATCCGTCCATCCATCCATCCATCCGTCCATCTGTCCATCCATCCATCCATCCATCCATTAATCCTTCCATCCATCTATCTGTCCTTGTGTCTGTCCATCCATCCATCCATCCATCCATCCATCCATCCATCCATCTGTCCATCCATCCATCCATCCATCCATCCATCCATTAATCCTTCCATCCATCTATATATTTATTCATGCATGCATTTATTCACTCCATCAGCTTTCAGAATTATACTCTTTCTGTGTGTTGGACACAGGGTGGACCCCACGCTCCTGGGGAGCTGTATACCCAGACTGACAGAGCCCTATCATATCAACAATCGACACCCATTGTTCATGTATGTATTTATTTAGGCCTCCACTTAGCTAGTGTTTCACGTAATTTTGTTTATGAGACTTTATCACGTCACGAATGAGAAAGGTTTGCTTACTACAGTCGCACTTCCTTTGTTGAGGAAAGGTCTGGAGAACTGGTTTACTTCTCCCGCATTTGCCCAGGACGTTGGTCAGCAGTGACTGCTTCCTGGTATCTTCTGTGAGAAGCAAGGCCGGGTTGGGGGAGGGGGAGGCAGAGCAAGGGAAGGCAGGATACTGGGATAGCGATGACCAGGGACTCCTGTTCATGTGTCGCTGCTAGGACTCGGTTGTTTCCTTAGGGAATGTTATTCAGCTGACTCAGCCCTGCATGCTAGACGTTGTAATTATGTGGCCCAGAAAAAGCCATGCAGTTGAGGAGTCTGGTTTTCTTTGGCCCGTGATGTCCACTGATGGGTGCTCCATGCTGCTTGTCTCTGTCGGCTCAGAGAAGTGATGGGAACAGACACAAACGTAACATAAGTGCATGCAGACCAGGCTCTCTTCTCTCCGGTCCGGACATGTGCAGCCCTGTGTCCATTCGTGCACCCTCTGAAGCCAACCCCCCCTCCACTCTAGGAGGTTCTGGATCGGACCCTGTGTATCTTCCCATCTTCCCATCTCTACCGAAACAAATGAAATAACAGCTTTTCACGTGGTCCTGTAGCACACAAGCCCCACTGTCCTGTATCCCTCCCTTCTAGTGCAGTCTTCTCTGCTGGGGTGGGGAAACACTTCTGTTAGATAATGGTCCCTACAGCAGAGTAAACTGGGACCCATTTTCGCTCAGAGATGAATCTGATAGCAAACCGCGTTGCTCACGACTTTCAGCTGCACCGACGCCTTTTTTCACGATTACATCTAGCGTGTGGGGCAGATTCAGAAATAAAGCCGGCGAGACTCAAGATAAGAGATCATCTCTCCATGCACATTCTGACACAATTAATTACAGAAGGAGCTTGACATGAAAGGCTGGTGGAGGCTTAGCCATTTCTAGAGGCAACTGTCGTTGGGATGAACACATCTTACCTTGAGTCGATGTAAGAATTAAGTGTCTCTTCTGGAAACAACACAAATCTCATTCAAAAGAGATCGCTACTGGAGAGCCATCAAAATGAGTGTGAATTCTTTACAGCAACCCCCGAGGAGAGGCGGACCCCTGTTTCTCTCCTCTTGAGTCTGGGGTGGCCCCTCACTTGGCTTTGGGCAATTGAAGGTGGGGGAAATGAGGGTGTGCCAACTGGAACATTCTATCCTGTCGAGTCTTCCAGTTGGTGAAGGCCCTACCAAAACTCTTGGATGATAGTCAGCTCAGCTGCCAGGAGTATGAAGGGGCCATCTAGAACATTCTATCCTTTGAAGTCTTGCAATTGCCTACGGCACAAGCCAAGGCCAAGTAGAGCCGCTGAGTCCTGTCCACTCGCAGAATCAGGAGACGTAACAGCAGCTTGGGGTTCCTTTGTGCTACGACATTTTGGGGTGATTTGTTCCATACAGATAACCAAAAATAGATAACCAAGTAACCCCTACATGCCAGACATGTAGAAACTAACGTATGAAAGACATAAGGGAAGCATTCTTCCTAGAGAAGGGCTGATATTTTTAGTGACATTCGAACTCATGTTCTACAACCCCGTCCATTTTTTTCTTGGTTCGTGATTCATCGCACATGTCTGGCATTGTGAAATACAAACAACACAATATCGGTTTGTGGTTTTGAGTGGAGATGATGAAGAAAGGAGGTAGGAGGCGTGCTTATGTCTCATCTCCATGAGACACGATGCTAGCCTTCAGAGCTACGTCCAAAAGGGACGGGAGTGTTGGCTGCTCATTTTCTCCTGATTTCCCCCCAATTATTTTCTTCCCCCGTTAAAGGGGGGAGGGCCAGAGAATATCAGAAAGATGGCCTGGGTCTACTGAAATGCTTTCCCCACCCGTCAGCCTTCTTGGAGGCATGAGTTTCAGTGTGTCCAGCAGTAAAACATGTGGGACCCTCTCTAGTGGCTTACAAGGAGGTGCGGAGAACATCGTGTATTCCAAATTTCTCCTCGGGCTTCTTCGGCCCTCCCAAGGGACAAACACTCTTTTTCATGTGGTTGACCTGATTAGCTGTGATAGTCCATTTTGGGGGGAAACTACACATGGGTCTCTTTCCATAAAATTCAAATCTCACCAAATCACCATTCCTAAGTCACAGGAGAGCCAGAGCAACCCTTGACCATCTTCTCACGTTGGCCTCTCCTGCCATTTCTTTCTGGCTTGTCCACCGGCATTTCTCCCTTTTGTATGTAAACATCCTGAGGTGAACTTTCCGCAGGACAAGCCCCCCACCCCCCGGAAAAGAGCTAGAAACTCCAGGTTCTCTAGGACAGCAGGGAGGATGGTGGGTGGAGGAGAGTTAAGGGGATGACACCCCCCCCATGGGGACATTTGGTGATGTCTGGAGACGTTTGGGTGTCATGACTTGGTGACGCTGCTGTTAGCACCTGGTGGGTAGAGATCAAGGGCACTACTCAACACCGTACAGTACAAAGGACGCCCCACAACATAGAGTGGTCCAGCCCCACATGTCCTCAGTGACAAGGTGGAGAAGCCTGTCCTTAGCATGAGATTGTCCATCTATTTATGTCTATCCATCCATCCATTCTATCTATCTATCTATCTATCTATCTATCTATCTATCTATCTATCATCTATCCATCCATCCATCCATCCATCCATCCATCCAACCATTGTATCTATCTATCTATCCATCCATCATATCTATGTATCTATCATCTATCTATCTATGTATCTATGTATCCATTATCTATCTATCCATCCATCCATCCATCCATCCATCCATCCATCCACCTGCCCATACATCATATCTATCTATCTATCTATCTATCTATCTATCTATCTATCTATCTATCTATTTATCTATCCATCCATCCATCAGATCTATCTATCTATCTATCTATCTATCATCCATCCATCCATCCATCCATCCATCCATCCAACCATTGTATCTATCTATCTATCCATCCATCATATCTATGTATCTATCATCTATCTATCTATGTATCTATGTATCTATTATCTATCCATCCATCCATCCATCCATCCATCCATCCATCCACCTGCCCATACATCATATCTATCTATCTATCTATCTATCTATCTATCTATCTATCTATCCACCCATCAGATCTATCTATCTATCTATCTATCTATCATCCATCCATCCATCCATCCATCCATCCATCCATCCAACCATTGTATCTATCTATCTATCCATCCATCATATCTATGTATCTATCATCTATCTATCTATGTATCTATGTATCTATTATCTATCCATCCATCCATCCATCCATCCATCCATCCATCCACCTGCCCATACATCATATCTATCTATCTATCTATCTATCTATCTATCTATCTATCTATCTATCTATTTATCTATCCATCCATCCATCAGATCTATCTATCTATCTATCTATCTATCTATCTATCTATCTATGTATCTATCTATCTATCTGTCTATCTATCAATCAGCTATGACACTATGATATCCACCTCCTAATCCCTGGAATCTATGAATATGTCACCTTACATGACAAAAGTGCTTTTGCAGATGTGATTTTGCAGATGTGCAGATGGGAACAATTAATCTGGATTATCCACTTGGGCTCAGGGTCCGTATTTGTACGAGGGAGGCAGAAAGGTGAGAGTCAGAGAAGGAGGTGTGCCCATGGCAGCAGAGGTTGGAGGGAGGTAGGAGTGACTAAGAGTCAAGGAATCCAGGGAGCTTCTAGCAGGTGGGAGGGCAAGAAATCAGCCTCTCCCCTCGAAATTCCAGTGGGAATGCCAGCCTGCCAACATCTTGATGTTAGCCCAGGGTGACCAGTGTTGGACTTAGGATGTGCAGAATGTTCTGGGTAGACAGATCCCTGGTCTCGGGCCAGGAGGACTTGAGTCACCCTGCACTTAACACGTGATTGGAAGACAGCTCACTGTTAGCTTCTCAGAAACACAGGTTTTTTTCAAAAGTTTATTTATTTTTGAGAGAGAGAGAGAGAGAGCAGGGGAGGGGGAGAGAGAGAGAGAGAGAGAGAGAGAGAGAGGGAGAGAGAGAAAATCCCAAGCAGGTTCCAGGCTGTCAGTACAGAGCCTGATGCAAGGCTCAAACCCACAAACTGAAAAATCGTGACCTGAGCTGAAACCGAGAGTCAGATGCTCAACCGACTGAGCCACCCGGGCGCCCCTAAACACACAGTTTTTAACTCTAGAATAAACTTATTCCTGCTTTATTTTGTTTTGTTTGTTTTGTTTTTGCCTATGTCGTTCTGGTCACAAATTCTGTGAGTGTGAAAATGCTTGGTAACTGGGGCTGTTTTTGCAAATACAGACATCACTGTTCTTAGTAGTTGAATTGAAGAAAAACATTTTTGAAGGTCATCTCGATCCCCAGTGGGGGGCTTGAACTCATAACCCTGAGACCAAAAAAAAGAGAGATTTTTCATTCGAATTCTGAAAGTCCCCCGAGTGTGACCGTAGGGATGCCAGGCTCACGCCCACACGGCTGGAGACAGATGGGGAGGGGGCACCAAATGTCTGTGCCTCTGGGTGACCTTGAAGCCTGCTGTCCAGCAGCCCTGAGCACAAAGTGGCTGCAGGAGCCCACTCCGCTCAGGATGGTCCTGACCAGCCGGGAAGGCTTGGAGCCCAGCTCGTCAGCGTGGATGCAAGACTGATGTTGCTTTTTGGTCGTGATGTTGTTTTTTTTTTGTTTTTTTTTTTTTTGTTTTTTTTTTTCTCAAAAGTCGTCTTTTTAAGATCCACCCTGCTTCCCGTTGTCATTTCCTTGTTTCTGTTCCACTCTTTAAAAACAGGGTGACCTCTGTGCCTTAGGCGTCAGGGCCCAGATCCTGCTCACTGCCTCCTCTCTGTCCCAGCATGAGGACAGTCTTCCTGCCCTGTGCAGCGGCCGCCCTGTTTCTGCTGGGACGTGCGACGGCTTCGGGGGACGCGGGCCAGGGTGAGCCACCGTGCAGATGCGGTGACATGTGCAGAGTGTCCTTGAGTTGAGCCTACCCTTCCCTGCCCTTCCCCTTCCTTCCTTCTTTTCTTTCTTTCCTTCTTTCTCTCTCCCTTTCTTTCTTTCTTTCTTTCCTTCCTTCACTCCTTCCTTCTTTTTCTTGTTTCTTGCTTCTTTCTTTCTTTCTTTCTTTCCTTCCTTCCTTACCTCACTCCTTCCTTCTTTTTCTTGTTTCTTGCTTCTTTCTTTCTTTCTTTCTTTCTTTCTCTTTCCTTCCTTCTCTTTCTTTCTTTCTTTCTTTCTTTCTTTCCTTACTTCACTCCTTCCTTTTCTTGTGTCTTCTTTCTTTCTTTCTTTCTTTCTTTCTTTCTTTCTTTCTCTTTCCTTCCTTCTTTCTCTCTCCCTCTTTCTTTCCTTTTCTTTCTTTCTTTCTTTCTTTCTTCCTTTCTTTCCTTCCTTACTTCACTCCTTCCTTCCTTTTCTTGTTTCTTTCTTCTCTTCTCTTTCTTTCTTTCTTTCCTTCTTTCTCTTTCTTTCTTTCTTTCTTTCTTTCTTTCTCTTTTCCCTCCTTCCTTCCTTCCTTCTTTCTCTCTCTTTCTCTTTCTTTCTTTCTTTCCTTCTTTCTCTCTCTTTCTTTCTTTCTTTCTTTCTTTCTTTCTTTCTTTCTTTCCTTCTTTCTTTCTCTCTCCATCTTTCTTTCTTTTTCTCCTTTCCTTCCTTTTTACTCTCTTTCTTTCTTTCTCTTACCTTCCTTCACTCCTTCCTTCCTTCCTTTTCTTCTTCTTTCTTTCTTTCCTTCCTTACTTCACTCCTTCCTTCCTTTTCTTATTTCTTGCTTCTTTCTTTCTTTCTTTCTTTCTTTCTTTCTTCCTTTCTTTCCTTCCTTACTTCACTCCCTCCTTCCTTTTCTTGTTTCTTTCTTCTCTTTCTTTCTCTTTCTTTCTTTCCTTCTTTCTCTCTCCATCTTTCTTTCTTTCTTTCTTTCTTTCTTTCTTTCTTCCCTCCTTCATTCCTTCCTTCCTTCTTTTTCTCTCTCTCTTTCTTTCTTTCTTTCTTTCCTTCTTTCTCTCTGCTTCTTTCTTTCTTTCTCTCTCCATCTTTCTTTCTTTCTCTCCTTTCCTTTCTTTTTTCTCTCTCTCTTTCTTTCTCTTACCTTCCTTCACTCTTTCCTTCCTTTTTTCTTCTTTCTTTCTTTTCTTTCTTTCTTTCTTTCTTTCTTTCTCTTACCTTCCTTCATTCCTTCCTTCCTTTTCTCTTTCTTTCTTTCTTTCTTTCTTTCTTTCTTTCTTTCTTTCTTTCTCTTACCTTCCTTCACTCCTTCCTTCCTTTTCTTGTTCTTTCTTTCTTTCTCTTCCTTCCTTCCTTCTCTCTTTTTTTCTTTTTTTCTTTCTTTCTCTTACCTTCCTTCACTCCTTCCTTCCTTTTCTTCTTCTTTCTTTCTTTCTTTCTTTCTCTTCCTTCCTTCCTTCTCTCTCTTTCTCTTTCTTTCTTTCTCTCTTTCTTTCTCTTACCTTCCTTCACTCCTTCCTTCCTTTTCTTATTCTTTCTTTCTTTCTCTTCCTTCCTACCTTCCTTCCTTCTCTCTCTTTCTCTTTCTTTCTTATCTTTTTTTTCCTCTTTTGCGACTACAGTGTCTTTTTGTTTGTTTTTTGTTTGTAAAAGTAACAAGGAGCTTGGACAGTTCTGTGAGTCTCTGAAAATCTGAGTTTCTCTGATGTGAAAGGCCACTGTTGTTTTTTCATGTTTTTTTATTTATTTCAAGAAAGAGAGCAAGAGAGCAGGGGAGGGGCAGAAAGAGGGATAGAGAGAGAGAGAGAGAGAGAGAAAATGAGCAGGAGAGGGGCACAGTCAGAGAGGGAGAATCCCAAGCAGGCTCCGAGCTGTCAGCACAGAGCCCGAGTCAGGGCTCAAACTCACAAACCCCGAGATCATGACCTGAGCTGAAATCCAGAGGTGATGCATAAGCCCCCCGGGCGCCCCACAGAGGGCTCATTGTTCATGGCGTTTGAATGGATCAGGCGTGAATGGAAAAGTAAATACATAAAAGAGCCCCTGGGTGCCCCACCGAGATTCTGGGTGGTTTCGCGTCCTTGCTGCCTTCCTTGCAAGAGACCCAAGGGTTTGCTTTCAATTAACGTGTATCTGCTGGTGAGGAGAGCAAGTCACCAGAGATCCTCGGACGAACATGAGGGTGTCCCCGCCGTGTCAGGCCGTCACAGGTGTGTGTTGTCTGAACCTGGGCCTGCTTGTTTCCAGAACCTTCTTTCCCTGTCCATGCTCATATGTTAAAAGCTTTGATAGAAGGGGCCAGGGAGAGAGGGCTGAGAGCCTGGGGGCAGGTGTCCTTCCTTCCCGAACAGGTTGGACTTGATTTTCTAGCCTGGCGGGTGGTGGAGATGGGAGCCCCCGAGGGCACATCAGGGACTTTTCGGTTCTGAACTGTCACACTGCCTGCCTGGTTTGCAAGGGTCCGTGGGCACCTGTTTGCTATGGTCTGCTGGTGACACATGGGGTTTCCAGCCGGCCCAGGAAGGGGTCCGAGGGAGCCTGGATGGGGGGGTCCCTGGGCTGGCCTGGTGATTCCCAGACTGTGTGCGGTCAGAGACGGAGTGCGAGTGGGGGAGGGGCAGAGAGAGAGGGAGACGCGGAATCCGAACCGGGTTCCAGGCCCTGAGCCATCAGCACAGACCCCGAGGCGGGGCTCGAACCCACGAACCGTGAGATCAGGACCCGAGCCCAAATCAAGAGTCGGACGCTTAAGGGACGGAGGCCCCCAGACACCCTGGGTTTAGACGAGCTGTGGATCCTGACCCGCTTGAAACACATCCATCAGCGGGTGCCTCTAAGCGTCTTTACTGGACAGAGGTGGACAGACAGACCCACTGATGGCTCAGGGTCAAGCTGAACGCACGGAAAGCCTTTCTAGTAACTTCTCAGAAAACACTGAAGCTGGTTTTCTCGCTGAAAGGCATCTGTGGTTTGCTCGCCCTTCTTACAAGAGACCTGCCTTCCCCCCGAGTCCCTGCAGCTGGGAAAGCCTTCGGAACTGAGTGCCGGGAACCCAGGGTGTCCCGTCGTGAATCTAGGGGACTCAGAAAGCCACGGGGCAGAGAGAGAGGGACAGAGAGGCGGATGCCCACTGACAGCAGGGAGCCGGACGTGCGGCTCAAACCCATGAACCCTGAAGTCATGATCTGAGCCAAAGTCAGACACTCAGTCCACTGAACCCCCGCCCCAGGCATACCCCAGCTTAAAAAAAAAAAAACACCTTGGTTCTTTTTGTCACTTAAACTCAAGGTAGTCAACGAATAGTGTTGTATGAGTTTCAGGAGTAGATTCAGACACTTTCCTACTCGACCGTCGCCGTGGGTGTTGGGTTGGCAATGGTCTCGTCACTGGAAACCCGAGGGCCCCCGGGAATGGGAAGTGAGCAAGCATTCTAAGTGACATTGCCTACCTTGTGACACCGTGGTTCCCCCACCCCCACCCCCGGGCCCCATGACCCGCTGCTCTGATGGGACTTTGTGTACTCACCCCAGAAATGCCCAGGGCTCTTTGGGGGCAGAGTCCCTCGTTGCAGCAAATTCTCGTGATTCATTAATCACCTTTTCTGTCTGTATAGAAAACATGATCGGAATCAGGAGAATTCATTGCAACCATTTCTGTCTTTTTTTTTCTTTTTGATAGAATAGGATTTTAAAAATGTTTATTTATTTTGAGAGAGAGAGAGAGAGAGAGAGAGAACCCCCAGCAGGCCCCAGGCCGTCAGCACAGAGCCCGACCTGGGGTGGGGGGGGCTCCTTGTCATGAACCATGAGGTCAACCGATGACCTGCCCTGCAAAGCAAGAGTTGGACGCTTCACCGACTGAGCCACCCAGGCGCCCCCTTTTCAACCCTTTCTTAGGTTGCTCCCAAGACCAGGTCATGAGGTATCATAAAATTATGTGGTCAGATACAATTTTTACAAAATTAAGTTGCTCATTCTGTTTTAAACAGTTATGGTAAACTGAGGCTCCTGGGGGGCTCATGGGGTGAGCGTCCGACTTCAGCTCAGGTCATGATCTCATGGTTCGTGAGCTCGAGCCCCACGTTGGGCTCTGTGCTGACAGCTTGGAGCCTGGAGCCTGCTTCCGATTCTGTGTCTCCCTCTGACCCTGACCCTCCCCCACTCACGGTCTCTCTCTCTCTCTCTCTTTCTCTCTCTGTCTCTGTCTCTCTCTCTCTGTCTCTCTCTGAGGAATAAACAAACATTAAAAAAATTAAACAATTATGGTAGACTATATGTAAAAATTTCCATGTTAAGCACTGTGTTAAGTACACTCACATTTTTGTGCAACTATCCCTACCATCCATTTCTAGAATGTTCTCAGCTTCCCAAACTAAAACTCAGTCCCCATGAGGGCCCCATCTTGTGCATGAGGGGGTCTCCACGGAACTGTGGATTCTCATGAACTATTGATGAAGTCTGGAAATCAGTGCCCCGAAGACCTTTGTCTCTCTCTCCCTCACCCCCACCCTCTGGACAGAGATTCTCATGAACTATTGATGAAGTCTGGAAATCAGTGCCCCGAAGATCTTTGTCTCTCTCTCCCTCACCCCTACCCTCTGGACAGAGATTCTCATGAACTATTGATGAAGTCTGGAAATCAGTGCCCTGAAGACCTTTGTCTCTCTCTCCCTCACCCCCCACCCTCTGGACAGACACCTTGTGTCACTAGGGATGTCTGTCCTACAGGTTCTACAGTTTTACACCTTTGCCTCTCGACAGAGCCCAATAAATTGATCACATCTAGTAAAGTTCATACGTTTTCTGACCAACAGTGGGGTAAAGCACCTTTTCCAAAAAGTTCCTTGTTGCTGAGCCACTGATGTTCAAAGGTGGCACCCCTCAGACCACAAGACTCAGATGACATCACTTTGTGGAAGTAACAGACGGACCGTGGCCCAGGAGGGTGGGTAATTCCTACAGACGTGTGGGTTCTCCTCACCCTGTCTGGAAAATTTAATCAGAGGCAAAATGGCTGCCCATCCAGAAGCCTCGTCCACAAAGGAGAAGAACCATCATATGTTAAAATAAACATTCAGCCTCAACGCCGTCTGACTCCCATGCAATCTGTTAAAGAGATTTGCAAAGATAGAAGCCCGTTTATAGAGCTGGTGGGCAGAGCCCATTACACATGTATTCCGGAAACAAGCGATCACTAGTTCCCCAGTAGGAGCCTCGTCAACTGTTTGTCATACAAAGTTCTCCCTAAATTCATGGATGTGATCATCTGCATTGAGCTAACTGGCTTCATCCAATGGAGAAAAGATAGTTTATTTTATTTTATTTTATTTTATTTTATTTTATTTTATTTATTTTATTTTATTTTATGGAGAAAAGATAGTTTATTTTATTTTATGGAGAAAAGATAGTGTATTTTATTTTATTTTAGATTTTAAATTATGTTTTAATAATTGGAAGACGGCTTTAAAGTACTCTCAAGAGCCAACGTGAATCACAACCCCAAGATCGAGAATCTCACGCTCCACTGCCTGAGCCAGCCAGACGCCCCGTTCATTTTTAACAGGAACAATGAGGTCTTTTATTTTTAAATTTAGATTTGCCCTTACAAGGCACAGGGCAGGGGTGAGGACCACATGCACAAGCAAAGGTTTCCTTTGTACTTTGCAAACTGCACCTGAGCCCTTACAAATGGCTTGCTAATCTCAGGTCCCACTGCCTCAACAGCAGCACTGTGCTGCACGAAAATATTTTATACGGTCAGAGGGGAGTCTCCAATGGATTCCATCCCCTTCTCAGAGATATCTTGCCCACACCCCCATGTTGAGGACCCCAGACATGTCCCTCACGTATGCTTGACAGGAATGCCTCAGTCCATCCTTGGAAGGAAGCAACAGGGACACAGTAACTACCTTTTCTTTGTCCTTTATTTATTTTTTTTACTTTTTAATTTTTTTTAATGTGTATTTATTTTTGAGAGAGATGGGGACGAGAGGCTCAGAGAGAGAGGGGGAAGCAGGTTGCAGGCTCCGAGCTGCCAGCACAGAGTCCAACATGGGGCTCAAACCTGTGAACTGTGAGATCATAACCTGAGCCAAAGTCAGATGCCCAACTGACGTCCCTGTTTCTCCTCCTCGAATCGAGGAAGCTGCCTCCTGTCCCTGCAGCCAACTCATCAGATGAAACCACAAGATCACTTCTGCTTTCCTGCTGGTGGATTGAGCTGTCTGGCTTTATCAATCAGACATTTCCCGCAGATGGAGGTCAAAGAATCTAACCTAATGTTTGCTGAGGACTGAGCAGTCAAGTTCCCTCCCTTTCAGAACCTGAACGTGTTCACCGTAACAAATGGACACTCGTTCCCCTTTGGAAGATCAGGGGTTTCCAGAAGCCAGAACGTCCTTCTCGACCTCTCTCTCTCTATTTCTGGAACCAATGCATGAAGGTCAAGATCACCTATAGTGTGATCAGTTAACATCAGGAACAATGGCCAGCACAGAACAGAAGTATTCTGCACACTCTGAGCATTAGAAAGACTTCCTTAAAAACTCAAGGAAAATTCATACCCCTCATTCTGCCTTTGATTTTTAGAGGCTGTGATAGACCCAGAGTCCCATGACGGGAGTTTTCACAGAGAGTCCAACTTGTTTACATGCCTTTGCTTATCAGTTCAGCATGTCTTTCCAGAAGCTTTTTCCACGTGTTGAGCACAGGGCTGGGCACAGTGGGTGATGTGATGTCATCAACCAGATTGGAAAAAGAAAACTAGAATAAGTAGAATAGCTGTGTTGATTAATGGAAGCCAGATTGCCAACATGCACGACATTGAAAGACAGACTACGCAAATGGCCAATGGCCAAATGATCTATGAAAACAGAGCTCTGATACGCAACCTGGGCAACCTGTCCAGGAAACCAGCCCCTTGAGTCAATATCTGACGACTTCCCTAAATTGCATCCACGCTTCCAACTCAGAACCAGTCAGAGAAAGCCCCTCCAGCCAATCACATGGTACAGCAAGCTTTCAATAAACCTCTTCTGCCTGTTCTCATTCGGGTGGTCTTTGTTCATTTCCACAGTGTAGACAGTCATTGGTCCATTGTGTGAGAATATTGGTAGGAGCTCCTGAGGGACACATTAGTGAAACACAAGATTGGATTTGGGTTGCTGTGGGGCCAACAGTGAGAGAGAATGGTTAATTCTGGACCATGAGGTGGAATGTGACCCCATGAGTGTCCATCAGGCCGAACTATCCAGCCCAGAGATGTCAGAGCTGAGCACACAGCGATAGCACCAGGACATGTATTTGCCTCCTGCTGGAGGGGTGGGGATGGGGGTTGAACCCAGAACTGAAGGTGGAGTGGGAGTCCCTGGCCTGGGGACTTCCAGACTCTCTTTCTCAGCATTTGTGGACATGTGTCTGTTCACCTTCCTCTCACCCACAACCTGCTGGGTGCTAGAAATGTGTCCTTTGATCCATCCATCGATCCATCTATCCATCCATCTTTATATCTATCTATCTATCCACCCATCAATCATCTTTCCATCTATCCATCCATCCATCCAACCATCGATTATCTATCTACCTACATATCCATCCCCTATCCATTTATCTATCTATCTAACCATCCATCCATCATGTCTGTCTATCTATCTATCCATCCATCCATCCATCCATCCATCATGTCTATCTATCTATCTATCTATCTATCCATCCATCCATCATCTGTCCATCCATCCATCCATCCATCCATCCAACCATCGATTATCTATCTACGTACATATGTATCCCCTATCTATCTATCTATCTATCTATCTATCTATCTAACCATCCATCCATCATGTCTGTCTATCTATCTATCTATCTATCCATCCATCCATCTGCCCATCCACCCACCATGTCTGTCTATCTATCTATCTATCTATCTATCTATTCTCTATCCACTTTAACCCAACCCAACACCACTGAGTTCATGCTAGTCTTCCTCATTCCCCAAATTGTTACTCCCTTCTCTGACACTTGGAAAGTTGCCCGTTGTAACCCTCAGGATAAGTGCATATTTTCCCGATGCTAGAATACACCCACTAACCACTTTCACAATGACTAACCCAGACATCTGTGAGCATCAAAACTGCACCAGCTTAAGTAACTTTAAAAGCCAAGACCAAAGGACTCACTTGTCTGTAAACTTTTTCTCAACTTGTCATGTGTGCTGTTCCAAGAGAGACAGTGAGTTTGTTGGTGTCTAATGCCCTTCGTGTGACTACAAAACATGATGTCATCAGACACATGGTTCACACTCCATAGGTGTTTTTTACTCTAATAATGGCCATTATCTCTTGTGAACATCACAAGAAAGGTAGGTATAATCTTTTTTTTTTTTTAATGTTTATTTTTGAGAGAGGGAGAGAGGGAGAGGGAGATGGAGAGGAAGAGAGAGAGAGAGGGAGACACAGAATCTGAAGCAGGCTCCAGGCTCTGAGCTGTCAGCACAGAGCCTGATGAAGGGCTCGAACCCATGAACTGTGAGATCATGACCTGAACCAAAGTTGGAGGCTTAACCGAGTGAGCCACCCAGGCGTCCCTGGGTAGCTGTAGCCTTCCTGCTGACGTTTGCTTCTATCCTGAGCAACCTTTATCTATCCTGCCGCCCTTACCGATATAATTAATGCTTGGCTTGTTTCGGACAATCGTGATTCTATCTGTCCCTTTAAAGCACTCTACTATCCTTATGACAGATGTGCTGCTGTCCTTTTACAAACCTCCAACCATTTTCAGCATTGCCTCAAAAGACACCCTATTTGTCTCTTTTCACCCAGAACCAGTCCTGCAGGTTCGGATTATCAACTTTAACTTTGAGACTGTGCGGGTCACATGGAGCCCGAGCCGATACTCCGGGACAAATCTGACTTTCGTCTACAAGTAAGTGCTCTCGGGACAGGGAAACCGTGCTCTGAGCTCAAATATGTCTCCCTCTGAGACGCCAACAGTTGGGAGGCAGAGATAGCGAACGTGGGAAGAGCCAGAACGTGCACGTGTGAACGTCTAAGGCCGGTCTAGCCTCGAGCCCTCACCGCGACTGCAACCAAAGATCCCCAAGACATGGAACCGAGTGATGACTAAGTCACGCTCAAAACCACCTAGATTCTGACCGACACAGACACAACTTTCCTTGAGTTGCAGCCATGGCAAAGGTGAACCTTGTGGGATTTTTCACACGAGCTTAGCGACCGCCACCTTCTGAAAATGTGTGTCCCTATCACGGGCTTATGTGTGTCACTCACTCCAACACAGGAGCATAGATGAGGGAGCAAAGGATTCTCCAATTAGTTGAGTCTCAGTTCTGTGAAGGGGAGGTGTCTGGTGTGTGACTGATTCTTCACAGTTTGGAACCAGAAGAGATCAATGGGAAAGTGTAGGCAGGAGCTGTGTTTTAAGGTGAATTGGGGTGATAAATGAGACTCAGGAAGAAAAAGGCGCTGGGATTCCTAGGCACTCACACAGCTACGTCACTTGAGTATCAGTTTGTTACCAAGGGCGTCGTTGATCTGGCCACTGCCTGGACGTGACATTGCAGGATACCTGAGACACATCTTCAGTCTTGCTATGTCCCTCCCCAAGTGCCTCCTCAACTCAGGGGCATGGTTACCATGCAAGTTAAACTGTACTTTTGTTAGTTTTCTGGGGGCAGTTGTGACAAAGTATTGGAAATTGTGCAGCTTAGAACAGCAGAAATTCATGCTTTCCCAGATCTGGAGACCAGAAGTCTGAGATCCAGCGTGGGCAGGGCTGCTGAGGTCCAGGAGTGACAGGGCCGCTGAGATTGGGGTGGGGGGACAGGACCACTGAGATCCAGGAGGGTCATGGTCATAGTCCTTCCAGAGGCTCCAGGGAAGCGTCCTCCCTGCCTCTTCCAGCTTCTGAGTCCTCAGGTGTCTCTTGGTTAATGTCCCTCCCATGTCTGCCTGTGTCTTCATGTGGCTTCTGCTCCCTGTCTGTGTCCGTTCCCTTGTGTTTCTTACACGGATGCCTCCATTCACTCTAGGACACAGTCTCATGCCTGATGATCTTACGTCCAGACCTTTTAATCACGTCGACACTGACTGTATTTCCCAATCCGATGCCATTCACAGATTCCAGGGATTAGTCCTTGCAAAGCCCGCTTGCAGCCCAGTCCAGGAGACATTCAAGGGGCCTCACCTTTCAAGAGAAGGGACGCTTTTCTGTTCCGGTCGTTCTTGCTGTGCTTGTAGGAAAGAGTCCTTGTCCTTGTAAAGAATAAACACCACTTGCCGTCGATGTGCCAAGGTGCTATTTTCACAGGCTGTCTACGGCTGAAGCGTTCTGTTTTCTAATTGCAGGTTGAGTAGTGATGAGGCCAGTCGCCCATGCTGCAACTACATCGTTCACGAAAGCTACACTGCCGGCTGCCTCCTGGAGGCCAGAAAGGACGAAATCCTGTGCTTTTCCCTTGGGAATGGAACGGATATCCTTTTCCAAAAGTGCGAGTGGATAAGCGCGTACCGTAAGTACCCAAAAAGAAGTCAGTGCCACGTGCTGCTTTCCTCCTCCAACGGAGAAGAGACTGGCCGTCTACAAAGTCTGTCTTGTCACACACACCGGGCAGGGATGCGTCCACACTGAGCAGGGGACCCCGGGGGACCCCGTGGAGGCTGTGAGGTGAGACACCAAGCCCAAGATGTGGCTTGCCCCCCTGGCCCTCAGCAGAGAGACAGAGAGAAACGCCCTCTCACCCTCGATAGCACCCCATGGGGTTTAATCAGCTGCCTCCAGGGTTGGCCGTCGATCTCGGGTTACAAAACTGTACAAATAGGATGAAACCCTCTTTCCAAAATGTTTATTCTTTACTCTAGATTTCTGTAAGGTAGCGGTGGGTTTTTTTTCTTTTTGTTCTGTTTTTTGATGGATGGAGTGTCACAGTCTATCTCAGCCCGTGACGAGGGCTATGGACCCTTTACGCATAAAATCAGTCAAGGGCTCTGTAGCAGCTTCCAAGGGCAGCCATAACAAATTACCAGAAACTGGGCAGCTTAATACAACGACACCAGCCATTGGATTCAGGGCCACCCTCATCCACGATGACCTCATCCTACCTTGGTGAAATCGTCAAAGACCTTATTTACTAATAAAGCCACATTCTCAGGTGCCAGAGATTAGGACTTGGACGTTCTTGTGGGGGGACGCCGTTTAACCCACCTCAGTGTCCCTTTGGTACAGAACAAGCTGACTGGGAAGGAATCTCATGTGACGTTTCCCATGTTCAGTCTTCATTTCGGTTTGCTGGACTGACGGTAACCAATGACCACAAAACGAGTGGCTCAAAACCAGAGCAATGTACCCTCCCACACTTACAAAAACCCTGGCGTATGAAACAAGGCTAGCTCCTTCTGGAGGCTGTGGGGGAGAATCTGTTCCATGCTTGTCTCTTGGCTTCTGGTGGCTTTCTGGCAACCCTTGGTGTCCCTTCGTTTGTAGAGACATCAGCCCCATCTATCCTTCTACCTTCACAGGCCCAGAGGTATATCATCTATGTGTGTTCCCACGCCCTTGTCCCTCTGTGTGTCTGTCTCTTCCTATGAGGACACCAATGATATAGGATCAGAACACACCCTACTCCACTAACCCCCATCTTATCTTTAATAATTACACCTCTAATGATTCCATTTTAAAACACAGTCGTATTGTGAGATATTGGGGGGGGGGCTAGGACTTTAACACATCCTTTTTTTAGGGCCACACTCTGGATCCCATAACAGATACTTCAGAACTTTTCACACAATTTCAAAGAGTTCCTTCCGTGACCCACACACAGGTCCTTGACGCTCTGGTTAAAACCTCTGCGATAGATAACCCCTCAATCCCATAAGGTATTTATAGAAGGATTCATGCAGGCAGAAAAACGTGCATCTAAGCAAACTTACCCCTATAACGTTAGCGATGTGGAATCTTTGTCTTCCTAGAGGTGGCGGTCATTCTGTTGTCTCTCCTTCTCAGTGAAACCCAGCTCCCCAGAAGATTTGAGTTTCCGCTGGCATGAAGACGCTGTGACGGTCACCTGTTCTGACCTGCCCTACAAGCGTCTTCTGTACGAAATCCAATACAAGAGCGTTTTCGACATGGAGTGGCAGGTGAGTGGGGGGTGGTGTCTTCTCAGGGCGAGTGTGAGCGAGAATCCCCAGGTGGTAACTGAGAGAGACGTGGAGAGGCTCTGAGACGTGTGTTGACATTTATTTTAAGGAAGTGCTTCTGGGATTATAGGGTCAGGTGAGTCTCAGCCCAGCAGGCTGGAAACCCAGACAGTTTCCATTATGGTCTTGAGACCGAATTTCCTCTTCTCTGGGAAACTCCAGTCTGTCCTGTCAAGGCTTTCAACTGATTGAGTGAGGTTCACCCACCTTATGGAGTGGTCTAAAGTCGGCTGATTAAAAACGCAGTAACACCTAGGCTGACATATGACTAAAAAAGTGGATGCCAAATGTGGCCCGATTCACAAATAAAATTCATCACCATCACACCCTCCCAGTCACACCCTGGGTGCCACCCACCCCTGTTTGTATGCCTTGTAAACATATGGGAACCCTTTCTGGTTCTGAGTATATGAGCACAGTCTATGGAATAAATTAAAATTACGTGACTATGAATGACCCAGTGGCTCACAGCTATCTTCCAATAATCAGATGGCTACCGTGTAGACAAGGGATTGAGTTCTTCGCAAAAGGGGAACGGGAGCCAATGGGAGAAATCTGCAGACAGCAAATGGAATCACCTGCAACCAGGTGCAGGGAGGTGCCCATCAGTGAAGGCCCCCAAGTCTGAAGTTGGATTGGAGGGGCTCTCCTACAGGACAGCACAAGTGGTTAAGCAATGTGGACTCTGAGTTACCTGCCACTCTCAGGAGTCAATGATTCCATAATTCTGCAAGTACACCTGGGTTCACTGATCTCTGCATACTTGGATGGTGAGGTTGACCAGAAGCACCATATCCCATGGCCCCATCCAGGGAGTAGGGGGAGAGAAGGCAGGGTGAGCATTACTGAACATCTCAGCCCAGGACACTCGATGTCTCCCATCCCTAGGGGGGATGGGAAGGGCTGCCTTCAACATTCATTTGAGATATACTGACTGAGTGTCTACTAAATCCCATGCAATGAGGGCACAGAAAGAGCACGTAGCTAGGGCAACTTGGGAAGAGAAATGCAACAGTAAGGATAAAAATGAGAATGCACTGTAACGAGAGGATCGTCGTAAGGCAGTTGTATGTACTAGAAGCTGCAGGGAGCCTATCAAAAAAGAGAAAACTGACCTACTGCTGGTCTGGTAGAACGGAACCACTGAAATGAAATTTGATGAAACTCATCCAAGAAACACATGTCTCAGTAATAGGTGGGTATTGGAGTTTATCTGAAGAACATGCTAGTAACACAATGTGTCCTGATCAACGATATTGAGTGTTAACAGACTTGAAGTGTGTATAAGTTGCCCAATTCTCATCTATTGAGCCCCTTTTTAGAGACTGATTATAAGGAAAGAATTGAAAATGGGGATGAGGTTTTATTCACAAAGACGTCTATTGAAACATCTGAAATAAATACAAAGCATTGGAGGCCACCTATATGACACACAATAGAAAGATAGTCAAATAAATTATGGCACATCTATATGATCAAATATGTAAGAGCCACCAAAGGCTTTTTAGTGACAAGAAGTGATATTTAGTGATAAAAAGTGACATTTAGTGGTACAAGCGATGTGTAATCACTCTTAACTGATTATATCATGGAGATAGAATGAAAGGTTTTTACGGTTTTTTGGTTGAGTGTTTGTGTGTGTGTATGTTTTCTAAAGTCTCCAAAGTAAGTATGAGTCACTTTTGGATTCATACAAAAAATTACTGTTCTTTTTATAAGGAATAAGTTTTCACTGAGTAATCTTTAAAAGCATGTTGCAACAACAACATGAATGCTGAAAAGCAGGCGTCTTATGTGAGTCTCTTGCACGAGGGTAAAGAGTTGGGCTAAGGCAGTGATCACTGTCTTTGCTTTCTTTCTCCAGTCGAAGGAGGGCGAAACCTGCAATGTTACGATGCAAGGCTTGGATTCTGAGAAATGTTATTTCTTCCGGGCCAGAGTCAAAACACTGGAGTCCAGCTACGGCTCTGACACTTACCCAAGTGACTGGTCCAAGGTGACACACCAGCAGAGGGGCGAGCTGAGAGGTGAGGCTTGCTACACAGCAGTGCACGGGCCATCAGCCTGTCTTTTGGGGAGAGTGGAATGGGGGCACCTGAAAACACGAATGACCTCACTGTCTACTTCAGAGTTCAGTTTGAAAGTGAGGGCCCTTCTCGTTTCTCTCTCCAGGCTCCCTACCTCATTGGGTAATTTCATTTTTATTTGTATTAACAGCAACAATAATAACAAGTACTACTTATGAATGTTACATTGATCTAGGCATAGATTATAACTATATACATAAATAGATGATAGATACATTGACATTGATAGGTAAATAAAAGACAGTTGATAGATAAGTAGATAGATAGATAGATAGATACATACATACATACATACATACATAAATATGATGGTTGGAAGGATGGATGGGTGGATGGGTAGATAGATACATAGATACATAGATATGATGGATGCATGGATAGATTAGATAGATAGATTAGATAGATAGATAAATAGATAGATACATAGATACATAGATACATACATATGATGGATGGATGGATGGATGGATGGATGGATGGATGAATGGATAGATACATGGATAGATAGATAGATAGATAGATATAATGGATGGATGGATGGATGGATGGATGGACGAATGGATAGATGGATGGATAGATGATAGATAGATAGATAGATAGATAGATAGATAAATAGAATGGATGGATAGATGGATAGGTGATAGATAGATAGATGATAGATACATACATACATACATACATACATACATACATATGATGGATGGATGGATGGATAGATAGACAGACAGACAAATGATCGCCAAAAGTAAGCCTCAGTATCCTCAATGCCCCCTGCCCCCCCTTGGCAATGCAGGTACTTGAGGGCAGTGTGTTGACTCCTACCGTGGTGTCCAGAGACACCATCACTCTTTCCAGGATATTTTCCACTGAAATCAAGATTTTCTGACCCTGCCATTTATAAGGGCAGAAAAGTAGAGGGTGGGGGTTGGAGCCTGACCAATCATGTTGAACACTCACAGTGCTCGTTCTGTTTTGCTTCAGATTCATGCCAGGAGAAAAAGCTTTTCCCCAAATTTATTTTAATTTGTGGTATGATTGCCTTGCTGACCGTGTCCCTTCTCCTTCTGTCTTTATGGAAAGTACGGAGGTAAGGATGACCCTTTGGTTTTTTTTTTAACTTTGTTTATTTAATTTGAGGGAGAGCAAGCACGGGTGGGAGAGAGACAGAGAGAGGAGAGAGACAGAGAAAGAGAGAGAGAGAGAAAGAATGCAAAGCAGGCTCTGAACTCCTCGCTGAGCCCGATACGGGGCTCAATCCCAGGACCAAGAGATCATGACCGGAGCCGAAATCAAGGGCTGCATGTCTTTGCTTTACGTGAGCCCAGACGTTCCACTGTGACGTTTACAGGTGCAGGTGCCCTGGGGGGGGGGGGGGGGCGGGTGCCTTGCTTGCTTCTTAGGATGAGGTTTCCATAGCAACAGCTGGGGGTCACGCGTAGAGGAAGATATAGAACGGTCCCTGAGCACTGAGGCCGGGTCTGTGCCGGGGGGTGGGTGGCACAACTCCGGAGGGTCCCCTCGGAACGTGCTACGGGGCAGAGACGCTGCGTCTAATTCTTGTGGGTGGCGCATGACCTTTCCACCCAATCGCTTCTGTTTTCCCAGCTTGAGTCGCTGATGTCCAAACACTTCTCTACCAGTGATGTGCTTGGGGTTTTATTGATTTATTAATAATTTTTTTTAACGTTTATTTATTGCTGAGACACAAAGAGAGACAGAGCATGAGCAGGGGAGGGGCAGAGAGAGAGGGAGACACAGAATCCGAAGCAGCCTCCGGGCTCTGAGCTGTCAGTGCAGAGCCTGATGCAGGGGTTGAACTCATGAACAGTGAGATCATGACCTGAGCCGAAGTCAGATGCTTAACTGACGGAGCCACCCAGGCGCCCCTGTTTGGTGTTTTAAATACAGACCTGGAATCACCCCCAAGGGAAAGTTAGGGTCTCACTTCCTGGAGCACATTAACACTTGGCACTATTTTCAAGGGGAACCCCTACTTGCAGTGAGGACTAAAAAAGTCAACTGTACTGGTATCTTAGGGTTCCTGTAACAAAGGAGCAAACAAGGAGAGGCTCCCACCACAGACATCTATCCCGTCTCAGTTCTGGAGGCTGGGAGGCTGAGATCCAGGCAGGTCTGAGTCTGGGGGTCTGAGGTCCAGGCTCGGCCGAGGCTGGGAGGCTGAGGTCCAGGCAGGGCTGAGGCTGGGAGTCTGAAATCCAGGCAGGTCTGAGTCAGGGGGTCTGAGTTCCAGGCAGGGCTCAGGCTGGGAGTCTGAGGTCCACGTGGGGTTGAGTCTGGGGGTCTGAGGTCCAGGCTCGGCCGAGGCTGGGAGGCTGAGGTCCAGGCAGGGCCGAGGCTGGGAGTCTGAGATGCAGGCAGGGCTGAGGCTGGGAGTGTGAAATCCAGGCAGGTCTGAGTCAGGGGGTCTGAGTTCCAGGCAGGGTTGAGGCCAGGAGTATGAGATCCAGGCAGGGCCGAGGTTGGGAGTCTGAGATCCAGGAGGGGCTGAGGCTGGGAGTCTGAGATCCAGGCAGGGCTGAGGCTGGATGGGTCTGAGATCCAGGGGGGGGGCTGAGGTTGGGAGTGTGCAGTCCAGGCAGGGCTGGAGGCCTAGAATCTGAGATCCAGGCAGGGCTGAAGCTTGGAGGTTGAGGTCCAGGCAGGTCTGAGCCTGGGATGCTCGATTCAAGCAGGGCTGAGGCTGGGGGTCTGAGAACCCAGGCAGGGCTGAGGCTGGGAGGCTGAGGTCCAGGCAGGGCCGAGGCTGGGAGTCTGAGATCCAGGCAGGGCTGAGTCTGGGGGTCTGAGATCCAGGCAGGCCTGAGGCTGGGGGTCTGAGATCCAGGTGTGGGCACAGTTGGTTTCTCCCGCGGTCTGTCTCCTTAGCATGTGTCCTTGCATGTCACACTCTCCTTGTGTCCCTTCTGCCTGTGAGCACACCCATCCTGGTAATCGGTCTCTCTTTTTATAAAGCCACCAGTCATATTAGATTAGGATCATATTACATTACAACCTCTTAATTTCAGTGTCTGAGGGCCTGTGAATTAAAGTGACCAAAGGCCGGTTAACAGGAGAAAAGGCATATGTTTCTGTACTGATGGCATGATTTTCGGTGCACGCGGGATTCCCTGGGAGGAAATGAACACGCGGAGCAGCAGTTTGCCTGGGGAGCTCAGCCACGACTTTAGCAACGGGCTTGTGCACCTGCGGGTAGGCAGAGGACAAGGCGTCCCGGAGCTCTAGGGCGGAAACTGTGGGAAGGAGACTAGAACATGAACAGAGAAAATTCATGGCGAGAAAGGTCGTGTGTGTGGAAATTTGTTGCTGATAACATTGGTTCTCTTCCTGGTGAAAAGTGGGGGTGGGGGGTGCCTTTACAAATGAAAATTTCCGTCGCAAGCTGGGAAAGCGCTGCGTCAGATTTTAGGCAGGTGGGGAAGGGCAGGCGGCTCCCCCAGTGTCTCCTGCGTCGTAACTGCCACCAGGCCCCCCTCTTCGGACTGTTTCCACCAATCAGTGCGTTCGTGGCCTTGAGGGAAACCATGGTCCTGGGGTCACTCGCCGCCCGCCTGCCTGACCAGATCTCCTTGTGCGTTTCAGACTGCACAAGTGCCTCATGCCCAGCGTGCCCGATCCCAAGCTCACCTTCCCTGGGCTCTTTGAACTGCACCGCGGTAACTTCCAGGTAAGTGCCCTCCCCCCGTTTGTCTCCAAGCTCCCGCCCTGTTTCCAAGCCAAGCCAGTGACCTCCCGAGACGCCCTCGAGCCTTTCCTGAACCCAGAGCCCGCAGCGTGCTTGTTTTTCTCTTGCTCACGCACACGAGGTGCAGGCAGGGTCTCAGAGGGCGGCCTCTGCTCCAATCGGCCCCGGAGATCTGTGCCCTCTCGGGATTTTCCAGCCTAATCGACCCTCTGATCTCCCCAGGAAGTTGTGCTGTCAATATGTTACCTCTGAAAACAAACCATAGACTTCCGCTTTTAAAACGGTTTACGGCTGTTACTTCATTCACTTGAGAGAGGTTGGTGGGGCTATGAGTGGGAGCTGCTGGGAATTGGGGGGAGGGGAGCAGCCCCCACCCTCGGGAGCTCAACCCCACTGGCTTGCCTTGTGCAGCACAATGAGTCAGCACTTTCCCGGCACGGCCCCCAAGCAGAGGCTTCAAACAACACAAATAAATCACCTCCTGTCTCCCAGTTCTGCAGACTAGAGGCTGAGACCCAGGCAGGGTGGGGCTGCTGAGATCCAGGCAGGGCAGGACCACTGAGTTTCAGAGGAGGCAGGACCCCTGAGATCCAGAGGGGACAGGGCCACTGAGATCCAGGCAGGGCAGAGGCGCTGAGATCCAGGCAGGGCAGGGCTGCTGAGATCCAGGCAGGGAAGGACGAGGTCCAGGAGGGTCAGGGCCACTGAGATCCAGGCAGGACAGGGCTGCTGAGATCCAGGAGGGGCAGGGCCACTGAGACCCAGGCAGGGCCACTGAGACCCAGGCAGGGCAGGGCTTCTGAGACCCAGGAGGGGCAGGGCCACTGAGGTCTAGGCAGGACTGGGCCACTGAGACCCAGGCAGGGCAGGGCCGCTGAGATCCAGGAGGGGCAGGACCACTGAGATCCAGGAGGAGCAGGGCCACTGAGATCCAGGCAGGGCAGGGCCGCTGAGATCCAGGAGGGGCAGGACCACTGAGATCCAGGAGGAGCAGGGCCACTGAGATCCAGGCAGGGCAGGGCCGCTGAGATCCAGGCAGGGGAGGGCCACTGAGATCCAGGCAGGGCAGGGCCCCTTAGATCCAGGCAGGGCTGTGCCCCCTCCAGAGGCTCCAGGGGAGGGTCCCTCCTCCTCTTCCAGCTTCTGGGGCTCCAGGCGTCCTTGGGCCAATGGCCACGTCCCTCCCGTCTCTGCCTCCTCCTTCACGGGGCTTCTCCTCTGTGTCTGTGTGTCCCCTTGTGTCTCTTACAAGGACACCTGCCATTGCCTTAGGGCCCCCCTGATCCCGGATGGGCTCTTGTCAGATCCTCCCTTCATCCCATCTGCAAAGACCGTTTCCCAAACAAGCTTCTGTATGGAGGCTGTGGGACTTCCACCTCCTCGAGGAGGAAGCTGAATGTCCAAACCCCTTAGATACAAGGGAGGAAGAACACAGCAGGGGAAACCTCGTCCTCCACCCCTTAGTTTCTGTGTCCAGAACCTGCCAGTGAAACGCACAAAAGACAGATGGGCGGCAGACAAAGTTAGTTTCGTGTGCACATGACTCTGGGGCGTCCCAGAAAGGAAGCGTAACCCCAAAGAGGTACTGAGACCCGAGGGCTCCCGCGGTGTTTTGACCAAGCGTGACCAAGCGTGCAGAAGTGACAGGGCAGAGGAGAAGGGCGGGCGGGCCTGTGGCTGGCAGGCGAGGGAAGGGGAGTAGAAGATGTGTTGGCGAATAGGGCGTGTTGAGTACGCTGTGCTATTTGGACTTGAGCTTCGGGGGTGAGCAGGGCTGTGCTGCAGTTGTAAGGTCACCGTTTATTGGTTTTCGAGACAGAGTCAGAGCGTGAGCGGGGGAGGGGCAGAGAGAGAGGGAGACACAGAATCCGAAGCGGGTTCCGGGCTCCGAGCCGTCAGCGCAGAGCCTGATGCAGGGGTTGACTCCACAGGGATCCGTGTGGCACATTCTGCCGACTGAGCCAGCCAGGCCCCCTCCTCCCCCCCCCCCCTTGTTGGGCTCTGTGCTGACACAGGACAGAGGTTGATACAACTGTTTAGAATCACAGCATCCGGGCCCCACCTGGACCCGCTCGCTGAGCAATCGTCCCGACGACAAGACCCCGCGAGACCCGCAACCAGAATCAAGTTCCAGAAGCGCCACCACGAAAGTCCTGTTTCTTGTCCTAACACGTGAAAGGAGCTGCACAGGGTTTAGAAACAGCCTCTGAGGCTGATGATTAGAGGCGGGTCTAAAAGCACCGTGGGCGGAGCTCAAAGATGCCAAACTCGAAAGAGAGGGTGTTGTGTTCCCCTGGGCTCCGCGTGTGCGCCCCAGGGAGGCTGCCCGGGGCCCTGGGATGCTTGGCCACAGGACCCTTGCACCAGCCCCGAGGCATTTCCTCGCGCTCAAGATGCACTGTTTTATTATTCCCGCAGGAGTGGATCAAGGATACACAGAACGTGTCCCACGTGGCCAAGACGGAGGCCACGGAGCAGGAGTGTGTCCCCGAAGAGACCCTCGTTGTCCAGCTACAGAAGGCCGAGGCCGAGATGCCCATCGTGACGACCGGCCCGTTGTGCCCTCCAACGGAGGGGGAAGAGGCCTCCAGGGATGCCAGCCCGGTCGCGTGCCAGCCCCCACAAGGGGGCGAGGTGGTCTCTCTGGGGGGCTTCACGTTTGTGATGACTGACAACTCATACATGCTGTTATGAGGGGGTGCAAACTCAAAACCCAACATTGAGGCCTACATTGACACTATAGCATCTGAGGGACTCAGTACGACCACCAAGGGAACACCAACTATGCCAGAGTGTGTGGCAGGGGTGGGGGGCTCACTGAGGATCCTAACCGCCCAGCCAGGGCACTCCGTGTGTCAGCTTTCCCCCCATTCATGGTGGACGGGACTCCGTCTGTCGAGTGCTTCTTGTTTCCAGCTCACATGTGCCTGTGGCTGATGGTTTCCCATCCATCGTGAAGGACGCTGGCCAGGGCTCCCTGACGTCGCCTTCCTCCGTGCACGTCGCCAGCGTGGCTGTTCCGACAACATTTACCATCCTGGGCACTTTGCGAGCCCTTTTGTTACGCAGCACACATGCCCCGCGAGCAAGCCACTCCGCTCCCGGGTAGGAAAGGAAGCCTGCTTTACGGATGCGAACGAGCCACGCGGCTCCTGCCCTCACACGCGAAAAGAGCCACTCGGCAACGACAGGACCGCGTCCTCCAGCAGAGTCCGTTTCTGTGGGCGTCCACACGCATGGTGTTGAGTCTGGACGCAGGTGGACCTTCGGCCGGATCCATCCTGCCCTTGAGGACATACTGTGTTTTTCTTTTGTAATGGAAATAAAGGAAGGTTTATCGCCTGGGCTTCAACTGCATAGATTATCGAGATCTTGGTTCTTTGGGCGGGCGGTGACTCCACCTTGTCTGTCTGGGGTCTCTGCCCGTTGCAGTAAATAAGTTTGGAGCTCGTGTGTGTGTGTGTGTGTGTTGGGGAAAGATGATTTCAAAAAACCTCTTTCCCACCCAGAAAACCCTCCACGGATGCAAAGAAAAGAGTTTTATCACAGAGCCTGCAGGAAACCACCTCACAGGCAGCCCGCCCAGAGGTCACAGCGATAGAGTCTCACTGGCTCTTTTAGCTTCAAAGCACAAAACCCATTCCTGTTCTCAAGGGGAGTTTTGTCTAATCTTCAGCATTGACGTGGGTTTGCAGTTCGGAGCCACCACCCAGCTGGGGTCTGACGTCCAGGAGGAGCTGAGGCTGGGGGTCTGAGATGCAGGGGTGGCTGAGGCTGAGGGTCTGAGATGGAGGTAGGGGTGACGCTGGGAGTCTGAGACATAGGCAGGGCTGAGTCTGGGGGCCTGAGGTCCAGGCAGGGCTGAGGCCGGGGGTCTGAGGTCCGTGCAGGGCTGAGTCTGCGGGTCTGAGGTCCAGGCAGGGTTGAGGCTGGGAGTCTGAGATCCAGGAGGGGCCGAGCCTGGGGTTCTGAGATCCAGGCAGGGCAGAGGCTGGGAGTCTGAGATCCAGGCAAGGCCGAGGCTGGGACTCTGAGATCCAGGCAGGGCTGAGTCTGGGGGTCTGAGATGCAAGCAGGGCTGAGGGTGAGGGTCTGAGATTCAAGCAGTGCTGAGGCTGGGAGTCTGAGATCCAGGCAGGGCCAAGGCTGGGGTCTGAGATCCAAGTATGGCCGAGGCTGGGAGTCTGAGATCCAGGAAGGGCTGAGGCTGAGGGTCTGAGATGCAGGCAGGGCTGAGGGTGAGGGTCTGAGATTCAAGCAGGGCTGAGGCTGGGAGTCTGAAGTCCAGACAGGGCTGAGGCTGGGGGTCTGAGATCCAGGCAGGGCTGAGGCTGGTGGTCTGAGATCCAGGCAAGGCCGAGGCTGGGACTCTGAGATCTAGGCATGCCCGAAGCTGGGGGTCTGAGATCCAGGCAGGGCCGAGGGTAGGAGTCTGAGATCCAGGCAGGGCTGAGTCTGGGGTCTGAGATGCAGGCAGGGCTGAGGGTGAGGGTTTGAGATTCAAGCAGTGCTGAGGCTGGGAGTCTGAGGTCCAGGCAGGGCTGAGGCTGAGAGACTGAGATCCAGGCAGGGCAGAGGCTGGGAGTCTGAGATCCAGGCAGGGCTGAGGCTGGGGGTCTGAGATCCGGGCAGGACTGAGGGTGGGGGGTCTGAGATCCAGGCAGGGCTGAGGCTGGGGGTCTGAGATCCAGGCAGGGCCGAGCCTGGGATTCTGAGATCCAGGCAGGGCAGAGGCTGGGAGTCTGAGATCCAGGCAGGGCTGAGTCTGGGGGTCTGAGATGCAAGCAGGGCTGAGGGTGAGGGTCTGAGATTCAAGCAGTGCTGAGGCTGGGAGTCTGAGGTCCAGGCAAGGCCGAGGCTGGGAGGCTGAGATCCAGGCAAGGCCGAGGCTGGGAGCCTGAGATGTAGGCAGGGCTGAGGCTGGGGGTCTGAGATCCAGGCAGGGCTGAGGCTGGGAGTCTGAGATCCAGGCAGGGCTGAAGCTGGGGGGTCTTAGATCCAGGCAGAGTCAAGGGTGGAGGTTTGAAATCCAGGCAGGACCGAGCCTGGCGGTGTTAGATCTAGGCAGGGCTGAGGCTGGGAGTCTGAGATCTAGGCAGGGATGAGGCTGGGAGTCTGAGATCCAGGCAGGGCTGAGGCTGGTGGTCTGAGGTGCAGGCAGGGCTGAGGCTAGGGGTCTGAGATTCAAGCAGGGCTGAGGCTGGAGGTCTGAGATCCAGGCAGGGCTGAAGCTGGGGGGTCTGAGGTCCAGACAGGTGTGAGGCTGGGTGTCTGTGGTCCAGGCAGGGCCAGGCTGGGGGTTGAGGTCCAGGTAGGGCTGAGGCTGGGGGTCTGAGATCCAGGCAGGGCTGAGGCCTGGAATCTGAGGTCCAGGCAGGGCTGAGGCTGTGAGCCTGAGGCCACGCAGGGCCGAGGCTGGTTCCTCGTGAGGCCTCTTTCCTGGGCGTGTAGAGTCGGTCTTCTGTCCCTGTGTCCTCACATCGTTCTGTGGTCGTCCCTCCCTGTTTGTGTGTATCCTGACCTCCTGTTCTTTTTTTCTTTTAATTTTTTTAATGTTTATTTATTTTAGAGAGAGAGACAGAGCGTGTAGTGGGGAGGGGCAGAGAGAGAGGGAGACAGAATGGGAAGCAGGCTCCAGGCTCCGAGCCGTCAGCACAGAGCCCGACGTGGGGCTCGAACTCACGAGCCGTGAGATCCTGACCTGAGCAGAGGTCGGACGCTGGACCCCTCGAGCCCCCCAGGTGCCCCTCCCCCGGCCTCCTGTTCTTATGAGGACACCCATCCTATGGGATCAGGACCCACCCTATGAGCGTCATTGTGCCTTGACCCCCTCCTTAAAGACCCCACTGCGAGCACAACGGCATTCTGAGGTCCTGGGGCCGCGGTGTCTGCCTACAGATTCTGGGCTGATACAGTGCCGCCCATAACAGGGACCAGTCAATCCAGAGAAAAGCTGGAGGTAAGAAACGTGAACCGTGCCCCACGGGTGTCCCACGGGAGAGGCACCGGGGAGCAGGTGCCCGTGCACCCACATCCCCTCCCTCTGTCCCCCCCTCCCCGTACACATCCCCCCTTCCCCCCGGAGAGAGGCTCACCAGGGCTGCCCCTGCGGAAGCAGAAACCCGGGGGCTGCGTCTCTGTCCCCTGCGGGATCATCCCGGGGAGGAGGGAGGTTGTGCGTTCAACTATTGGGCCCCTCGTCTCCGGGACAGCTTCTGGGGAAGCCACGTGCGCACCTGTTCCCGTGGGAGGGGAGCCACGAGGAAGCACTTTCTGGTGGCGGCCAGAGCAGCCTGTTTTCATCGCACAGAAAACCCGGAGGTTTCACGCCTGCTTGGAAAGCGCCCCCGTGACGCGACGCGTGTTGAAAACAGAGAGAGAGAGAAAGGAGACAGTGGTGAATGTAGCAAGACAGCTTTCATTCCGGAACGTGGCAGTCGCGGACAGGAAACCTCGGTAGAGACCCAGCTCGGCTCTGAGCGCAGGGTGGGCACGCCGGGCGGGTGGCCAAGCGGCAGCTGGAAACCCACCAGCAGCAGCATCGGGGGTAAGTGGGATCCTGCCCAAAAGGATCTCCCAGGACTCCTGCCGAAGGCAGAGAAGGGTGATCAGACGTGACCTGGGGAGGCGGGCAGTGAGAAACCCCTTCAGGTCTCCAGGTGAGCAGATACCCAGGTGAGCAGATATCTAGCTGACTAAATACCCAGGTGAGCAGAAACAGCGCAGGGGTGCCTGCTAGAGTCTGGTGGAGGAGACAAACTGTAGAGTCCTCGCCCCGTCCTTGTCAATGCCCTGCCTGGGTCTCGTGGGGCCACGTAACAAATCACCCCAAACAGGTGCCTGACACAGTGACTGCCATGAGGGCGAGGGTGCTGGGGGAGGGTCCTGCCCTGGAGCCTGGGGGGCGGGGCTGTGAGGGAAGCAGTTTGTGTTTTCCAAGCCCCGGTCCGTGGGCCTCCGGATCGTCTCCCCAGACACGTCTGCCCGCACCTGGATGGACAAAGCGGTAACGTGCAGCCCTCAGCGCCGATCCTGACCGTGGCCCGTGGAGCTGACGTCCCTCTAGCTCACCTGCCCAGCGTCAGTGGTGCACTTCAGGTACCCGCCTCCCCGGGGGGCCCTGTGTCCTGCCCTTCGCTGGGCTCTGATTCGGGGGGACGTGGCCGTTCTCCAGCAGGAGGTGTGCCCGGAGGCCACAGAGCCCGGGGACATGGAAGGTGATGGGACCTCTGCCGTACGTGTTCTGATTCACCCGTGGGCGACTCAAGCCGAGCCCTGCAGGCGGGGGTCCCTGCAGGTGGAGGGCGAGGCTGACCTCCCGGCCCCGTAGAACGCCTCCCCAAAGCCAGGATTTATCAGCCGTCGCTGTGTCCCGAACACGAGTTTGGAAAAGCGCCCCCCCCCCCCCCGTGCACCCCACGGCGAGCCCTCGGGTTTGCGCTCTTTAGCCCGGCAGCCCTCTGCCTCCTTTGAATCCTACATGCCGCGTGCAGCCTGGGAACCGTCAGAAGGAACGGCGGATGTTGCACAGAAGAGCCGTGACTCACAGATGGTATCTCTCCCCTTTGCATCTCGCTCACAAACGTCCCCCGCCCCACGCGGTCCCCGCCCCCACATGGTGCTTATCACGATGAATGGCAGAGATAACAGGCGAGAGCTGACGATGCCCCCCTGCCCCCCCCTTGCACTGGAAAAGGAAGACGGGTGCTCCCCCCTCGACGTCCCAGACGCACGGAGACACTCCGCTCTCTGAACAGGGCTGGCCCACCTGCCTTGAGAACGGCCGGACCTTCGAGGAAAGGGAGGAGCCCTGCTGCTGGCTGTCTGGCCGGGGCTGCGCTGTGTGACCTTAGGCGATGTCTGAACCTCTCTGAGCCTTTGTCTCTGGTGTCTCCTGAGGACCCGCAGCCTCTTCTGGAGCAGCTGTGGGGGTGAAACGCGGGATGGGCACGTGTCCACGCGGGATGGATAGGAGCACAGGGCTGCAAACCCTGTGAACCGGCTGCATTTACGCCCATAGTCAAGCGTCACGCATGACCCTGGAGGCGCTGTCCCAGCCAACAAAACCATCCCGCGTCGTAGCTGCTTGGCCCACATTTGCCGGGAACACAGAGCTCCCTCCCGATGTTCGTACCCGCTTGAGAATTCCGGACGTAGACGTTCGAGCACAACGCGGGACGACAAAGCACAGACCCTGAGGACGGGAGGTGACGAGTCCTAGACATTGGTGTCTTTTTTCCCAGCTCCTTGGGGTTAATCATGTGGGTCTTCCTGGAGGAGGGGGCAGAGCTCGCTCGCTGGGGTTTGGGGGCATCCGGGACTGGTGGGCAGGAGTCTCGCCCTGACAGAGGCCCCTGACTTGGTGGCCTTCGGGTCCCTGTCCCTTGGCTGGGTTCTGCGCCCTGGAAGCCGATGAGGAAACATTGTGCACCGTCCCCCGTGGCTTGGGGCTCCCTGGGGAGGCTTCTTCTGGCCACTCCTGCCCCCCATTTGTGCCCAGTGCACCCCACGGAGGGACAGAGAAACGCAGGACCGCAGCTGTCTCCAGCTCACAGGCGAGAAGCTGGCGAAGGTCCCCGCCGTCCTCTCCCCCGACCGTGACCTCTGCTCACCCGTGGCCACTGCCAACCTCGAGGCGGTGAATCCCTACACCCACCTTTCTCTGCAGAAGGCACACACCCTCGCTAGGACGTCAGCCACCTGGTGACCCCCAAATAGTTCTTAGACACCCCAGCGATGAGAGCTTCCAGGCACATCTATCACATTTTCAGAAGGAACTGTTGAGATCAAGTCTCTCAGGAAGTTCGCCCTTTATTCGCTGAGCCAGGACTGTTTCTAATAAAAAAAGTGTTTATTTATTTAAAAATTTTTTAATGTTTATTGTTTTTGAGACACAGAGAGAAAGAGAGTAAGCAGGAGACAAAGAGACAGAGAGGGAGACAGAATCGGAAGCAGCTCCAGGCTCCGAGCGGTCAGCACAGAGCCCGACGCGGGGCTCGAACCCACGGACCGTGAGATCATGATATGAGCCGAAGTCAGACGCTCAACAGACTGAGCCCCCAGGTGCCCCGTGCTAGGTGTGTATTTGTAGGGTTCTTATGCAATGTGAGGCTGTAGTGGGTTGAAAGGTGTCCCCCCAGTGGCCACCCACTTGTCCGTAGAAACAGAACCGTATTTGGAAACAGGGCGTTTGCAGATGTGGGTAAGTGAAGGATGTGGGATGAGCCCCTCCGGGACCAGGGGGGCCCTGACTCCAATGGCAGGTGCCTTAAGACACAGAAGAGGAGAGACAGAGACAGAGGAGAAGCTCCGTGAAGCCGGAGGCAGAGAAGGGAAGGATGAGGCCACCAGTCCAGGGACGCCTGGAGCCCCAGAAGCTGGGAGAGGCAGGAGGAGCCTCCCCTGGAGCCTCTGGAGGGAGCACAGCCCTGCCTGGATCTCAGTGGCCCTGCCCTCCTGGGTCTCAGGGGCCCTGCCCTGCCTGGATCTCAGCGGCTCTGCCCCTCCCGGATCTCAGGGGTCCTGCCCCTCCCGGATCTCAGGGGTCCTGCCCCTCCTGGATCTCAGTGGCCCTGCTCTGCCTGGATCTCAGTGGCCCTGCCCCTCCTGGATCTCAGCAGCCCTGCCCTGCCTGGATCTCAGCGCCTCTGCCCTGCCTGGATCTCAGCGGCCCTGCCCTGCCTGGATCTCAGCTGTCTTGTCCCACCTGGATCTCAGTGGTCCTGCCCTGCCTGGATCTCAGAGGCCCTGCCCCTCCTGGATCTCAGGGGTCCTGCCCCTCCCGGATCTCAGGGGTCCTGCCCCTCCTGGATCTCAGTGGCCCTGCTCTGCCTGGATCTCAGTGGCCCTGCCCTGCCAGGATCTCAGAGGTCCTGCCCCTCCTGGATCTCAGTGGCCCTGCCCCTCCTGGATCTCAGGGGTCCTGCCCCTCCTGGATCTCAGCGGTCCTGCCCCTCCTGGATCTCAGCGGCCCTGCCCTGCCTGGATCTCGCACCCTGGCCCCCAGCACGGGGGGTGTGTGGGGAGGTCCATTTCTGTGGTTTTGGGCCACCTGGTTTCTGTTCCTTTGCTACAGTCACTCGCTGATAACAGCCTCTGAGTTCATTCCGTGTCCGTGTTGCCACGGGTGCAAACCTCCCTCCGACCGCAACGAATATGGCTCCCATTATCCCCATGAAACCCGTTCATTGACTTCAGCCCAGAATTCACGGAAAACAGTTTCAGATTCGACGGTGCTGGGATTATGCGTGTTCAGCCTTTCTGTGTCTCCGGAATTTAGCCAGAAAAACACACGCTCAGAAATCCGTGCAGACAAACGAACCCTCTCGTTTTCACGAAAAGCTCTGTCCACATTTGGAATCACAGATCAGCGTATCCCCATCACCCTCGAGACTCGGACGGACAGGTGCTTTCGACGGGCGGCTAAATTACACAGAAGAAACGATTAGGATTCAAAAGGGGGGGGGGGACGTCCAGACATCGGGCAGGCATGACAAGGTGTCTCCGGTTATTTTGGACAAAGACGTCGTAAAAACGTCCACGGTTCGTTCACCTCGCGGCTCAATCCATTTTCATATTTTCTTCAATAAAAAAGATCCCCTAAGACGGATATTTCAAGGCCACGCATGTCGGCTCTGTCTCCCGGCCAAGAGCACGTGAATTTAAGAGGTGCCGAGTTGCATGGCTTGGGACCCTCCGAGTCTTAAGTCAAAAATCGCTTTTTTACCAAGTTCTGAGAACCGACATCGGGCGAAACACGTGGGAACTCTCGCAGATCCACGTTCGAAGCACCCCAGGACCTTGGGAGCTCACGGTGGCAAATGCTTACATTTTATAACAGGTATAAAATTGGTTTTTTATACTTAAATGTTATAACAAGGGGGCCACGGTTTCGACCCTCGTCATGAGCCGAGCGGCTCAGATTTCCCCGATCCGGGTCTGCTGTATCCGGGCTGCTGAGATCAACAAGTCCGTAAAGAGGGCATTTTCCATCTTCCTCGGGTCTCCCCCCAGCCCGGCTGTCACCTCTGGGTGGTCACCCCCCGTCGTGCTGAAAACACGGGTTCAGGAAAGCGGCCGTTGGGGGCTTTAGAACGTTGCCAGCTTTTGAGTGAGGACACGCCTTTGCCTCTGAGACCCCTTGCGGGGAGAGGGTCCCACACATGCCCCAGGGAAGCGTGTGTTTCGTGAGCCGACGGCCACGTGGTCGCGGAGGACCTGTGGCCGGTCACAGACTCCTCTGGAACCCTTCACCCATAAAATCCAAGCAGTGTTAATGGATTCCCAACACTGGCTTCCCTCCACTGCTGTGTGTGCACGAGGATATTTTTAATGAACTCACTCACCCTGTCAGCAGGGTTGCTCAGGGCCCGCATTCCCCAAATCTGGTGGGAAAGAGGCCACGATCCTGCCCGGATTCACAGATGCCTTTCCTTTACAGAATGCACTTAAAAAAATTTTTGTTTTTGAATGTTTATTTATTTTTGGAGGAGAGAGAGACAGAGCATGAGCCGGAGGGGGGTGGGGCAGGGGGCAGAGAGGGAGGGAGACACAGAATCCGAAGCAGGCTCCGGGCTCCGAGCCGTCAGCACAGAGCCTGATGCAAGGGTTGCAATCACGGACCGTGAGATCACGACCTGAGCCGAAGTCGGATGCTCCACCGACCGAGCCACCCAGGCGCCCCCACAGGCTTCTGTTTAGACCCTCCTGTGCCCGTACCCCACAGACTTCAAACCTCTGGAGGGATCACAGCCCGGCCCCCCTGGATCTCAGTGGTCCTGCCCCTCCCGGATGTTGGACTTCTGGTCTCCAGACCTGGGAAAGAATAAAACTCTGCTCTTACCAGCCCCCAATTTGGGGTCCTTTGTGACAGTTGCCCCAGAAATGAAGTCAGTGGCCCCTCAGGATGGTCTAAATGACAACAGTGATGGTGGTATAGTGAGGTTTGAACCGTACCGGAGGAACAACGTTTCCCATACACTTTTAGGTTCTGTCCATGGGGACGGTGAATTAAACTGAGGAGACCAATTTCCAGGCGGAAAAATAAAAACAATTTATGCACGCAGTGTGCATAGGCACAGGAGAATGCAGTGAGGAGTTGTAGGGAGGGGAAAAAACACTGTTTCATCTTAACTTCCCGGGGGGGGTCCTATAATTGGGGGTGGATGTCGACAGATCCACAAGAGAAACACAAAGAGAAGCATAGTAACATAGCATCACGCTTACACGCGGGAGTACCCAGAGATGAGTAACTCCAAGGGGCGGTTAGAATGGGCTTTTGTTTTTCAGGCTAAACGAAGAGAAAGGGGTTTGGGATATGGTAAAGGAGGGCGTTTAGTAGAGTTTGTTACGCAGATTTAAGTCAGCACTACTCCAGGTATAAGGGCTGTTCAGAGGGGCCCGTCTTCCGGGTGTGGGACAGGGACGCGTCCCTACAGTGGGCATTTCATTTATCAACGTGCATTTTCTTTTTTTCCCCACTCCCATCAGATTGCTTTGTTACGGGCAGAATTACGTCTCTTTATTTGGCGGATGGCTCAGCATAGTTTCCGGACATCTGTCCCGACTGCCTTTAAGAGAAATGAGCGTCCATGCAGCCTGACCCTTTGTCCCCGTCTGTCCCCTCCAGGCTTCAGGCTGGCGCTCACTTAAACCCCCAAGAGACCAGCGGCTGGAAGTCCGGCCTCCCCTCCCCCAGGCTCTGGAGCCAAAGGTCACTGACCCTGCCTTCCTGCAGATACTCAAGACGTCCTGCCTTCTGGTTTCTGCCCATAACGAAGCGATCTGATAGCAGTGAGAAAAAAAAAAAAAAAACATAAACACCTGAAAGTAGGCAAATCATCCTCCAAATTAAAAAATCAACAATGCTGCCCTTAACAAAATGATCTGGTATCACTGTGTGTGTGCCAACTCATCTCCAAAATTTAAAAAAAAAAAATGAAAAAAAAACAAAAAAACATTGTTCTGCCCGCAGCAGAATGATCTGGTCCTGTTGATCTGTCACTTAAAGAAACGCATTTCTGCCGGTTACAAAATGCTCTATTCTCCCCCAACACTGTCTCTAAAGCAACTGCTGGGGGTGGCGGGCGGGGGGCAGAACTCCGTGGGTGAGACCTTCCCTAGTATTTAGGGTATTTTACAGTCTTGTGGAAGATGTGTGGGGAGATGTGCGCCTTCTGGCAGAGGCAGCCTGTCTCCTGGTCACCCCTGCGCCCCCTCCTGTCAACATGTGCGCAACGCAGGCAACAGTCCAGGCCCTCCCGGTTCTGGGGCCTGACTCCTGAGTGTGACTTAATCCTCACATCTGTGTGTAGACCCTCGTTCTATTTTCCTCTTCCTCTCCCTGCATTCCCTGCCATCGGTGATTCTCAGAGGCCCCCCCCAATCCCCACCCCCACCCTGAGTTTGCAGCTTGTCCAACGCAGACGCCTCAGTGGGAATTCTCACTGGAATGTGACAGGTGTTTAACAATATCCAGGAGCTGGTTCCAGCCCCAAGTCGGGCTCTGTGAGGGCAGCTCGGAGCCTGGAGCTGCTTCGGATTCTGTGTCTCCCTCCCTCTCTGCCCCTCCCCCGCTTGTGCTCGCTCTCTCTCTCTCTCTCTCTCTCTCTCAAAAAATGAATAAATGTAAAAAAAAATTAAAATATCGAGGACCCAAATTCACCTGTTCAACCGCCATGGAGATGTCTGATCCTGTCTTGGGATTTTCCACTTTTCCCTACGGAAAATATCTCTCTCCCACCGCAATTTCTTTTCCTTCTCAGCTGCTTAATTTTACGATCTACTAAATGCTACCTGTTCTTAATGTTTTCATCTCCTTTTTCTTTCTTCTTCTTCTTCATCATTTCTTCTCCCGAAATTGGTAGAAACAAGTGATTTTTGGATATCGATTCTGGGTTTGGTACTTGTAGGATTCACTCCCTCAGTCATCGGAGTATCTTGACATGATTTCGGGATTTTTCCTGAGAAGCGTTGACTTACCGCCTCCTAATTCCTTTTCCCCTTGTTCTGTTCTCCTGTCCTCAGCTTTCTTTCTATTTCTTCTCCTGTTGATTTTTGTCATGTTGACGATTTTCTCCCCTCCTTCTCTCTTTTGTCTCTAGCGGTCTCTCCAGGGAGCTTATCGATTCTGGGAGTTTTCCGGAAGGACCCAATTTTAGTTTGGGTCGTATATTTTTGTCTTTTATTTGTATTTATTTAAAAATTTTTAAAAATATTTATTATTTATTTTTGAGACACAGAAAGAGAGGGCACGAGCAGGGGAGGGGCAGAGAGAGAGAGAGAAAAAGGGAGACACAGAATCTCTAGCAGGTTCCAAGCTCCCAGCTGTCAGCACAGAGCCCCACGCGGGGCTCGCACTCATGAACCGTGAGATCGTGACCTGAGCCAAAGTCGGAGGCTTAACCGACTGAGCCACCCAGGCGCCCCATGGGACTCTGTACTTTCTGCTAGATTTTTCTCTAACCCTAAAATTACTCAAAACATCCAGTCTGTTTGTTTAAAAACAACTGGCTGTCTTAGGTTATATATGGTAACCACCTTGGAGAAGTTTTTTTCCATTGTAATTTCTTTATCTCATGAACGTAAATGTGTATTTTCAAATGTCCCTGCGTGTGGGACTTCTGGTTCTGTTTTTTTCTTAGCAATGTCTCGTGTAAGCTGATTGTTTACAGAGCATATACTTTATTTGATTGTTGCCTTTTTAGGCCGATGGGCATTCGTTGGATGAGTCCATGTATGGTTTTAGGGGAGGGTAGACTTTCCTTTCTGCCCCATCGGTTTCCAAACGTGGATCCAGGAAATACACAGGCCGCGGGCAGGTTCCTTGGACAAAGGGTGAACGCGTTTATTTGTGGTTCCGATCACAACGTAGGGGGAAGATACGATATCTGAAAAAGCAGTGAGATTTGGGAATTTAAATACCCTGTGAATACGGGATGGGGAAGGGTGTTTGGGGGGACACCAGGTGATCTTAGGGAAGACACATTTCCCGTTGGAAGAAAAGACAGGAGGCGTGGTGGTTTGTGACAGAGTCTGTGTGGCTGTGGGGTGGACATCCGTGGCCAGATGGCCACGTTCCTGGGTGATGACGCCCTGGAGGGGTGTTGATGGCAATCAGTTTCCTTTTGGGGGAACAGTAGGCAGGTAAGCTCAGAGACAAAGCAAGCCTGTCCTACACCTGCTGATTGGCAACTGCCCGCAGCTTGAAGTCATCGATAGGCACTGAAGATGCACCCCAGACGCACGTGGATGGAGATACAGGCGGGCGGGTCCAGCGAGGGTCAGCCGAGAGCCGTGTGCAAAGAACAGCAGGAAACATCTTCATAAGGGTAAACGCGACGTCCTCAGGTTCTGTGCCGACCCAGGAAGATCTGGCATTTGACAGGTCAGGACGCGGCTCTGGGGTCTCTAATGGGTGTGCAGACGGGAAGGCTGTTTGCTATTGACCCCAGCCTCAGGCTGCCCAGGGTGGGGGGGTCCCTGTGCAGAGACCCTCGTGGTCAGAACAGAGGTCCACGATGCTGTGCGTGGCACGGTTCTCATTTTAAATTGTAATTGTGGGAACGCCTCCTGGCCCCACAGCACTGGCGGTGATTGGGATGTTGAAGAAGCACTTTGAGTGAATGCTCAGTCCACACACACATAGAGACAGAAAGCAGGGAGTGTGCTTTAAAAATGCCTTTTTTTTTTTGAAATCATGTGTAACGTTCAGAAAAATTGTAAGAATAGCATAAGAACTCATACCCATTACTCACTCAGATTTACCAATTTGTTTGCATTTTGTCATAGTGTGTGTGTGTGTGTGTGTGTGTGCACGTTCTGGTGTGTGTGCATGTGTTGCTATGTGTTTGTGTGGGTAATGCATTTCAGCCCCCAGAGGGGGAAATCACTGGGCAGCAAAAAACTTTACCCTTTTTAAGTATCATGCACATTTGTACATATATTATATAAACATATAGTATATACAAGGTAGGGGATGAGGAAAAACGTGAACAGGCCCTGTCTGAGGAAGGATAATGAAAGAAAAAACAAGTTCTGTATGGAATGTGAGAAGATATTTGCAAACGACATATCTGATAAAAAGTTAGTATCCAAACCCTATAAGGAACTTAATAAATTCAACACCCAGGGAAGAAATACCCCAGTGAAGAAATGGGCAACACACATGAACAGACACTTTTCCAAAGAACACACACCAAGTTGCCAAGAGAGCAGATCTTAAATGTGCTCATCACAAAAGTAAAAAAAAAAAAAGAAACAGGTCATTATGGGAGGTGATGGGTTTGTTCAGCAACCTCCCGGTCGTCACCATTTGGCAGGAGACCAACGCCCCTGATCATCACGTCACACACCTTACAGTCACACAAAGTCACCTGTCAATTACATGTCAATAAAACGGGAAGGATATAATATTCTAAGCACGTTCTCTATGACCTGGCGTCTATCGTCCCCCTGCACTCCAGGATTGCAGGCTCCATTTCTCAATCCGTTTCTTTTCCTTCATTCTGTTGGAATCCTGTATTCCTCTTTGCTTTTCCTGACCCTGGGGTTTTACTTATCTACTTCAAAAGTGATTTTGCTGTGGGAAGGGCACCTCACATGAGATCTACCCTCCGAAGAAACTGGGGACGCTGCCTGCTGCACGGCAGCTGTCTGGAACCTGCTCATCTTGCGTAATTGAAACTCTACACTCATTGATCAGTATCTTCACGTTTCCCCCTCCGCCCAGCTCCCGGCAGCCGCGACTCCACTCTGATTCTATGAATTTGGCTGTTTCAGAAACCGCCTACGAGTGGAATCACACGGGGTTTTCAGAGAAGACAGGCAGGTGGCCAAGAGGTACCCCCCAAAAACACTCCCCGCCACTCCCCACGAGAGGAAGGGGCATCGAGCCCCCAGGGCGGGACCACATGTGTCCAGGAGGATGCCTACCGGTTCTTACACACGTTACAGGATTTATAATATAATATGTACTTTCCTCAATGTTTATATTTATATAAGAATAGACAACAGATGGCAAGAAGGTAGAGAAAGTGGAGGCCTTGTAGTGGTAATCAAGTGTGCTGCAGCCACGTGGAAAATAGTTTAGAAATTCCTCCAAAAATAACGAGTAAATAAAATAAATAAATGAAATGGAACGGAATAGAATAGAATAAAACAAAACAAATAAAATAAAACAAAACAAAATAAATCAAAAAATAAAATAAAAACAAAATGAAATAAAACAAAACAAAATAAAACACAAAACAGAATAAAATAAAGCGAAAAACAAAACAAAACAAAACGGAACAAAATAAGACAAAACAAAATAAAACAAAACAAAATAAATAAAATAAAACAAAACAATAAAATAAAATAAAACAAGACAAAATAAAATAAAACAAAACAACACAAAGTGAGACAAAACAAAATCAAACAAAACAAAATAAAACACAAAACACAATAAAATAAAACAAAAAATAAAACAAAACAAAACAAAACAAAACAAAGCAAAATAAATAAAACAAAACAATAAAAATAAAATAGAACAAAATAAAACAAGACAAAATAAAATAAGACAAAACAACACAAAGTGAGACAAAACAAAATCAAACAAAACAAAATAAAACAAAACAAAATAAAACACAAAACAGAATAAAATAAAACAAAAAATAAAACAAAATAAAACGGAACAAAATAAGACAAAACAAAATAAAACAAAACAAAATAAATAAAATAAAACAAAACAAAACAATAAAAAAGTAAAACAAAACAAAACAAAATAAAACAAGACAAAATAAAATAAAACAAAACAACACAAAATGAGACAAAACAAAATCAAACAAAAGAAAACAAAACAAAATAAAATAAAACAGAACAAAGTAAAACAAAACAAAATAAAACAAAACTAAATAAAATAAAACAAAACAATGAAAACAAAATAAGACAAAATAAAACAACACAAGACAAAACAAAACAAAAGAAAACAAAACAAAAAATAACATACTGCAATATTAAAATACGACCAAGTAATCCCCCTCCTGGGTATTTACCTGAAAGAAAAATCGGGATCAGAGTTTCCAAGACATTTTCACACCCATGGTCCCCGGGACATTATTCATAGTCGTGACAGTGTGGAACATGTGTGTGTGGCCGGGGGGATGGTCCAAGACGAGGTGGTATAGGCCTACAGCACAATATTCCTCAGGCTTTCTTTGATGTGTATTTACAAATCTATTTTTATTTCAAAATAAAGAACCACTTAAAAATTGGGAATAAATGAAAGGATTAGAATTTTAAAAAATTATTTTTATTTATATTTTTGAGAGACAGAGACAGAGTGTGAGCAGGGGTGGGGGGGGTGCAGAGAGAGAGGGAGACACAGAATCCGAAGCAGCTCCAGGCTCCGAGCCGTCAGCCCAGAGCTCGACTTGGGGCTCGAACTCACAAGCCGTGAGATCATGACCTGAGCCGAAGTCGGCTGCTCGACCGACGGAGCCCTCAGGCGCCCTCGTCAGTTTTCACGAAGACGGAGATCCTGGCTGGACCTAGAGGAGACAGTAAGTGACACAGGCCAGGCTCAGAAGGACACAGTCACCGCGCTGACATTTTTGTAAACAACTCACACCTCTTTTTGTACGTTGTGCCCTTTCTCTGCTGTGGTGTTTATAAGCAGGCGGTTTCCTGTTTCCAATCAAGCACACGTACTCAGCCCTGAACATACAGGAGCTGGTTTTTCTCTTCTGTCCCCGCAGTGGAAATGAAACACATGCATTTCTTCCCTTGTCACCTGAACAAAGTGCAAGTTCTGTATTGGGGAAATGGAAAGGTATAGGAAGAAGAAAGAAAGAAAGAAAGAAAGAAAGAAAGAAAGAAAGAAGAAAACAGAAAAAGAAAGGAAGGAAGGAAGGGAGGAAAGAAAGAGAGAAAGAAAGAAAGAGAAAGAAAGAAAAGAAAAAAGAAAGAAAGAGAGAAAGAAAGAAAAGAAAGAAAGAGAGAAAGAAAGAAAGAGAGAAAGAAAGAAAAGAAAGAAAGAGAGAAAGAAAGAAAGAGAGAAAGAAAGAAAGAAAGAAAGAAAAGAAAGAAAGAAAGAAAAGAAGGAAAGGAAGAAAGAAAAAAGAAAAGAGAAAAAGAAAGGAAGGAAGGGAGGAAAGAAAGAGAGAAAGAAAGAAAGAGAAAGAAAGAAAAGAAAAAAGAAAGAAAGAGAGAAAGAAAGAAAAGAAAGAAAGAGAGAAAGAAAGAAAGAGAGAAAGAAAGAGAAAGAAAGAAAAGAAAAAAGAAAGAAAGAGAGAAAGAAAGAAAAGAAAGAAAGAGAGAAAGAAAGAAAGAGAGAAAGAAAGAAAAGAAAGAAAGAGAGAAAGAAAGAAAGAGAGAAAGAAAGAAAGAGAGAAAGAAAGAAAGAAAGAAAGAAAAGAAAGAAAGAAAGAAAAGAAAGAAAGAAAGAAAGAAAAGAAGGAAAGGAAGAAAGAAAAAAGAAAAGAGAAAAAGAAAGGAAGGAAGGGAGGGAGGAAAGAAAGAGAGAAAGAAAGAAAGAGAAAGAAAGAAGAGAAAAAAAGAAAGAGAAAGAAAAAAAGAGAGAAAGAAAGAAAGAAAAGAAGGAAAGAAAGAAAAAGAAAGAAAGAAAGAAAAGAAGGAAAGGAAGAAAGAAAGAAAGAAGAAAGAAAGAAGAAAGAAAGAAAGAAGAAAAGAGAAAAAGAAAGGAAGGAAGGGAGGGAGGAAAGAAAGAGAGAAAGAGAAAGAAAGAAAAGAAAAAAAGAAAGAAAGAGAAAGAAAAAAAGAAAGAAAGAGAGAAAGAAAGAAAGAAAAGAGAAAGAAAGGAAGGAGGGAAGGAAGGAAGGGAGGGAGGGGGGAGGGGGGAAGGAAGGAAGGGAGGGAGGAGGGAGGAGGGAAGGAAGGAAGGGAGGGAGGGGGGAGGAGGGAAGGAAGGAAGGGAGGGAGGGGGGAGGAGGGAAGGAAGGCTTCCTTCCTTCGGGGTCGACCAGCCGTCTCCAGCTTCGCCAGCATGTTGTCTCTGTGCGGTTGGAAGGAACGTGCACCATGATTGGGCCACTAGTGGATGGCCGTCCGGGGCGGGGCCTGGAGGGTGGGCTTCCGTAGCTGGATTCACCCCAGTGGTGGACCCGCCCCTGTCACCTTACAGACTCGGAAACCTGACGTCACCCCAATTCCCACCGCCAAGCTATTCCTTAAGGCTCGACGGACATTAGCCCAACTCACACATGCCTGAAGTGGACAGCCTCATGGGAGTCGACTGGCTTACGGACCCAGATGGGTCACCGTGGCACGGAAGGGTTTTCTCTGTCCCGACGCCAAGCGGCAGAGGAACCCCAGCCACGGTCAGAGTGACACGGCCGCTTTGGCCTCAAGGTTATCTTTCCCACGATTAATGTCAAGTAGGAAAAACCTTTCCTCTATCCTTTTATGTTCTGTTCTGAGAGTAAGCAAATTAAACTGACAAAGGCCAGGTTGTCTTTCCCTCTATTAATATTGTCGGGTAGGAGAAAACTTTTCGTCTACCCTCTTAGGTTCTGTCCATGAGGCACGCAAATTAAAATGACAAAAGACAGATTATCTTTCCCACTATTAATAATGTCAAGTAGGGAAAACTTTTCCTCTATCCTTTTATGTTCTATTCTGAGCACAAGCAAATTAAACGGACAAAACCCAGATTGTCTTTGCCTCTATTAATATTGTCATGTAGGAAAAACTTTTCCTCTATCCTTTCATATTGTGTCCATGGGGCATGCAAATTAAACCGACAAACGCCACGTTGTCTTTCTGTCTATTAATATTGTCGGGTAGGAGAAAACTTTTCCTCTAGCCTCTTATATTCTGCGCATGAGGTGTGCAAATTAAACTGACAAAAGCCAGATTGCTAAGAGGATAACATAGATTTAGTTACACACACAGGCACAAGAGTTCACAGAGAAATCTGATTTGAGGAGGCAGTTAGAATTTTGGGTTTATATACCATTTGAATGTAGAATGAGGAAGGGCAGAGGGCATGTAGGAGAAAAAAAAGATTGCTCACAAGGGGGACAGGGAGGGCAGTTATGGAAAAGCAAGTGGCTACTTGCAAAGATGAGTGGGCCCTTTGGGGATGGTCTCATCCTCAACGACGCACTGGCCTCCCCAGGGACGGACGTGCCCCAACCACCCAGCAGGCAGAGCCCAGCACCTATGGACCCCATTCCCGCCCCCACAGCCCACGATCTGGGGACCACAGCCGGGCTCGAGAGGCCCCCGCAGGTGCAGCCATGGGGGGCGTTCCTGAGCTGGGCCTTGCCTCCTCCCCTCTTCTCATTCTCCCGGCCTGGCCTGAGTCCCTGTTTCCTGACCCCACTCGAGGCCCCAGCGGGGGAGGCGAGGGGCCTTCTGGTCCCAGATGTGGGGCTCCGAGCCCACCCTCCTCCTTCAGCCCTGACCCCGAGGGCTCCTGCGAGCACACTCATTGTTTTCTTAGCCCTCTGGCCCCCGGTGGGGGGGTGGGGGGGGGTGGCGGCCGCCACAGCTGCGAGACCTTTCCAGTCTGCTGCCCCGAGTTAGCAACGCTCACTTTCCGGAAATTTTAATGCACTTGTAACGCATTTAAAGTTAAATTAAAAATAATTTTTAAAAAGTATTTATTCATTTTTGTCAGGCAGACAGAGAGAGAGACAGCGGGCTGAGCAGGGGAGGGGCAGAGAGAGGGAGACACGGAATCCGAAACAGGCTCCAGGCTCTGAGCTGTCGGCCCAGAGCCCGATGCGGGGCTCGAACCCATGAACCGTGAGATCATGACCGGAGCTGAAGTCGAGGGTCGGACGCCGATCCGACCGAACCGACCAGGTGCCCCTGTTGTGCATTTGGAGTTGGCCGGGCACAGCTTGCACCGACGAGGCCCATTCGTGGCCCCGAAGGAAGAAGGTGTCTTCAGCCTCCAAATGTGGAACCTGACTTGCTCGCCCCGTGCTTCTTGATGGACGGGCTGCCTGGCCCAAGATCACCCCGGGGTCGGTTACAAACGCAGGTCTCTGAAAACACCCACTCGGACACGACAAAACCCTGCAGACCTTACTCTGAGCATTTAAAAATGGGTCCAGGGGCGCCCGGGGGGCGGGGGGGGGGCTCCGTCGGTGAAGCGTCCATCCGACTTCTGCTCAGGTCTTGACCTCACAGTTCGTGGGTTCAACCCCTGCATCAGGCTCTGTGCTGATGGCTGGGAGCCTGGAGCCCGCTTCGGATCAGGTGTCTCCCCCTCTCGGCCCCTCCCCTGCTCTCTCTCTCTCTCTCTCAAAAATAAACAGTAACAAAATAAAAAGTAAATAAACATGGGTCCACAAATAAGACTTAAGGGACCCACCGCTGGAGGGGGCGGGACGCTAACAGGTGCTGTGGTTTGGGCAGGGTCCCGCCTCCACTTTTCCCGCTGGACACAGTCGCGCCTGTCTCTTGATGTCACATGTGACGGCCGCCGCGTGACGGGATGGGAGACGCACATCCTCTCCGGGCAGGGACGCCCTGGGCACCTTCGAGGCTCTTGTCCCCACAGACCATTGGGTCGCGTTCAGCGCCTGCCATCGGGCAGATTCCATTTTCTATCTCCAAGCCTGTGTATCCCGGAAGGCTGCCCGGAGGGAGAGGCGTGAGCCCTTTCCTGTTTATGTGGGACTGAAACCTGCCTGTTTAACGGCCACGAGACGCGCACGGCAGTCCGTCAGCGACGCCTGTGGCTTCACTGTGACTCGTCCCGAGGGACACGGGTCACACCCGGTTCGGCCACCCGGGCCACGCTCCCCACGTGCCACTGGGTGGCAGTACGTGTCCAAGAATCGCCTTATTCCCGTGACAGACCCAGCAGGCCCTGAGAGCCACAGGCTGCCCCGTCCGTGGCCGCGGAGCTCACACCCCGGACTCAGCGGCGTGGACAAGGACCACGGAGGAGGGGATGCCTGATGGCCCATCGATCCCACACGAACGCGCAGCTCCTTTCGAGGCAGAGCCCACGTCAGGGCGTCACGTCCTGGACACGAACACCGAGGGGACAGCAGGCTGCAGCCCCCAGGTCCCCGGCGCCTGGCGGGCATCCCCGTCACTTCCGTGCCATCATAGGGGACGCAGGTTGCAGTCAGGCAGTTGGCTGTGAGGACATTTGCTGCCACTGCCCGTGTCCCCAGTGACCTGTCCCCACTCCCTCCCCCGCAAGCCCTTCCTTTTGCAAAAACTGTGCACACGTGTTTGCAAAACTGTGCACTCGTGTTTGCAAAAACCGTGCACCCGTGTTTGCAAAAACTATGCACTAGTGTTTGCAAAACCGTGCACTCGTATTTGCAAAAACTGTGCAGTCTTGTTTGCAAAAACCGTGCACGCGTGTTTGCAAAACTGTGCACTCATGTTTGCAAAAACCGTGCACTCGTGTTTGCAAAAACCGTGCACGCGTGTTTGCAAAACTGTGCACTCGTGTTTGCAAAACTGTGCACTCGTATTTGCAAAAACTGTGCAGTCTTGTTTGCAAAAACCGTGCACTCGTGTTTGCAAACCTGTGCATGCGTGTTTGCAAAACTGTGCACGCGTGTTTGCAAAAACCGTGCACGCGTGGGCCATTGAGCCTCAGAGCCACAGGGGGACGTCTGAGGTTCGGAAACCGGGAGCCTGACATCATTCGCCCCAACGCAGCAACTTGTCCTACACGCGCCAAGGCTACAGGCGGGGTTGACGGTCATAGGGCTTCGCGACAATTTTGCTCCGGCTAAGAGGCGTCACGTCCCCGTGCCTTCGCTGCAGGGACGCGGGCAAGTTTCCCGTCTGAGCAGGTGCGGGGGGGACACACTGGGTGCTCCGCGAGGCCATGTGGGCTGCAGGTGCGGGGGCCGCGGCAGGATGGGGGGGGGCGGGAGCTCAGGTCACGGCCGTCCGGCTGCCGACGGTGACGCGGGGACCATTTTTCTCCAGATAATAGGGCTTTGTGCAAACTCGAAACAGAGCGAGCTGGACCCCGCGAGAGGGGCGACGTGAGGCCAGGTTTTGCAGGGAAACAATGCCCGACTTCAAGACTCCCGCGTAAACGCTTCGAAAGGCCTACTTCTCACAGGAAAAGGGATGGTTTGGATTATTCGTAAGTAAGATTTTATAGCATCCCGAGGGCAGCAGGACGGTTGGGGCCGTTTATTCGATCGTGAGCGATGTTACCGGGAAACTCAATGACAAATAAAAGAACCAAGTGGGTGCATTAAAAAAAAAACAACACACTTCCTCTCTTTCTTTTTTTTTTAAATTGTGGCAAATATATACGACGTAAAACTTGGCATCTTTTAAACGCTGGGTCCTGTGCCATCAGGTCCGTTCGCATCGTCGTGTATCCAGTCCTATCGTGGGTGAATATTTCCATCCTCCCAAACTGAACCTCCCTACTCAATCTTTGCAACTTGCAATTTTCAACGTCTGCATTTTTAAAAGCTTCAAAAATTAAAACAAAAATTTTAAAGTGTTTTTTCCATTGAACAATTTTTTTTATTTAAGGAAAGATTGCTTAATGTTCATTTATTTTTGAGAGAGACACAGAGTGAGCAGAGGAGGGGCAGAAAGAGAGGGAGACACAGAATCTGAAACGGGCTCCAGGCTCTGAGCTGTCAGCACAGAGCCCGACGCAGGGCTCGAACCCACGGACCGCGAGATCATGACCTAGGCCGAAGTCGGATGCTTCGCCTGCCCCCCCCCCCCCCCCCGCCATTAAACAATTAAAAAAAAATTTTTTTTTTTTTGAAATCATGACGGCATAGATTCAGGAAGGAAAATCTCCAGCGGGGTCCAAAGGGTTGGTTTCTGTGTAAAAAATGTTGAGGTTAAAACTCTAGTTGAAAACGCGTCTGCAACAAGTCGTGAAAGATTCGGGGAGGCCTGGAGGGTCCGCACGGAGCTGGGAGTCTGCAGTCGTTGATCACCCCGCTGTTGGGAATCAGGTTATGTCGGTGGCTTGAGGTTTCTGATCGCCCTAAACACAGGCTCCCCCTTCCTGCGTCTGGCTTGGCGGTCTGTGTGGCCGAGATGTGTGCTGTGTTGTCTCTGGTCCTTCCTGCTCCGGGGGGCGTGGGGGGGGACAGGGCAAAGGGACAGGGACAGGGGCACAGCAGGCAGACAGCACCCTCAGCTCTCAGGCCAGGCTGCAGGTGGGGGTCACCTGGGGACACTGCAAATGTGCCCGCGGGCGGCCGAGAGGGACGTGCATGTGGGGCTGGGGCAGGACTGCCCATGCGTTGATTGTCAGAGTGCACGACTTAGGCAGCTGTGACGGGGATGATGGGCAGGCTACGAGCATGTCAAGAGGGCAGGACCCGGTGCCCCTGGAGTCCCAGCTCCTGCACCCAGGAAAAGGCAAGGCGGGTGTCGGGGTGGGGGGGAGTGTGGCCCGATTCATCGTCCGTGAGCACAACATCCACCCTGACCATTGGCCCCACCGACTTCCTCCTCCAGGGGCTTGGAAAGGGAACACTCATCCACAGCCGGCCGGGGCGGCTGTCTGTCCTCCCTCCCTGCTCCTGGAGCCACACTAGCTCTTTTAGGGGCCCCCGCCCTCCCCCCCGGAGCCAGCACAAACCCCCACTGTTGCCGCATTCTGCGCCCAGAACTTGACCAGCCAGGACCCGCCTTCGCGGCCGCACCAAGCGTCATAATTCATAACTTGACCACCGAGGTGAGAAGCCACGGAAGGTGTGCGCTAAATAGATTATTGTTGGGGGGGGGGGAGGTAACTAAAGGAAGTATTCTATGGTGAACTTGGAAAAAAAAAAAAGCCAAGGTTGGAGGATATGGGTGACAAGGAAGCTTTCTTTCCCGAGGCTTTGCTCAGACTTGACTCGGACACAAGTCCCGCTAGATGGGCCCGCGGTCTGTTAAGTGGGCAATCTCTCCGCCCCCCGCCCCGCCCCGCCCCGGGCATGGGGATCGCACTGGAGGGACGGGAATGATTTCCCAGGTGGGGACCAGGAGGCGGACGTGGGATCCCGACACGCTCTGGTGCAGACCCCAGCCTCACGGGGGTGTTTTCTCTGTGCAGAGGCCACGTCCGGGGCCCAGGACAGAGAGACACGGCTGTCTCCTGGGGCTGTGCGTGCCCCAGGACCAGCCGGGGCACAGAGGGATTGCCCGCGGGCCCCAAAATTTTGCGGGAGCCGGGAGAGAGCGGGGCGGGTCTGGCCTTCTGCTCTCACGCCAGAGAATGGTCTGGAAGGGCGGGACTCAGCTGGCGGACGATCGGGCTCCCAGAAGACACTTGGCAAAACCTGGAGACGGGTTTGGTTGTCATGGCTGGTGACGGGAGGATCCTCCCTGTGTGTGGCGGGTGGAGACCAGAGACGCTGCTCAGGGCCCTGCAGTGCACAGGACGCCCCACGTCAGACTCATCCAGACCCCATGTCAGCCGGGCTGAGGCTGAGAAGCCCTGACGTATCATGAGAGACTGTTTACCATCTGTTTATCCGTCTGTCCATCCATCCATCCATCCATCCATCCATCCATCCATCATATCTATTAATCAATCAGTCAATCTACTCATCCACTCATCTATCCATCCATCCATCCATCCATCCATTCATCATGTATCTATATCTACCTATCTATCTTAGATCGATATATGTATCTATGTATCCATCCATCCATCCATCATATCTATCAATCAGTCAATCAATCAATGAATCAGTCAATCTTCCCATCCACCCATCCATCCATCCATCCTATCTATCACCTCTCATCTCCATCCATCCATCCATCCATCCAACCATCCATCCAACCATCCATCCATCCATCCATCCATCCATCCATCCATCCATCATATGAATGAATCAATCAATCCATTCATCCATCCATCCATCTATCCATCCATCCATCCATCCATCATATCTATCAGTCAATCAATCAGTCAGTCTACCCACCCACTCATCCATCCATCCATCCATCATATCTATCAATCAATCAATCAATCAACCCACCCACTCATCTATCCATCCATTCATCCATTCATCCATCATATGTATCTGTCTATCTATCTATCCATCCACCCATCCATCCATCCATCATAGCTATCACCTCTCATCTCCATCCATCCATCCATCCATCCATCCATCCATCCGTCCATCTATCCATCCAACCATGCATCCATCATATCAATGAATGAATGAATCAATCAATCTATATATCCATCCATCCATCCATCAATCCATTTATCCATCCATCCATCCATCTATCCATCCATCCCTTCTATGTATCTATGTATCTATCTATCCATTATATCTATGTATCTATCATATTCATCCATCCAACCATCCATCCATCCATCCATTCTATCTACCATCTATGTGTGATGCATTTATAATTCTATGAGTCTGTATATCTATCTATGTATGTACATATGTGTTTGCACCTATCATCTATCTACCCGTCTACCTGCCTAGCTAGACAGTGGCTCAAAATTGGGGAGGACTCTACCCGCAGGGAAGGTTGGACAACGTCTGGAGATATTTTCTGTTGTCCCAGCTGGAGATGGGACCATCCTTCTGGCATCTGGAGGGTGGAGACCAGATTCCACTCAACATCCTGCCATAACCACGACTCCCCCAAGTGTTCAACCCCAAACGCCAACACTGGGAATGGGGAGCCATCCTGCCCCAGGCTACTTGGGTTTGATCGCGTCTGAGCAGTAACCACTCACGTGCAAGGGGGAGTTTGTCTCTGCGTGGCCGTGGCTGTGACAGTCAATCTTCAAGGGGTTTCTGTCTAAGACACAACCCTCCCGATTACCAGTAGGATCCAGGTTTGTTTCCCTTAACTAACCGTGATTGTCATGTCCACGTGGATTCTGCGTGCCGTACGTGTCCCGGTGGCCACGTGGATCCCTGTAAAGCATCACATCACTGGCCCTGCCCTGTCACGTAGCACTCAGGACAGGTACGCGTAGGTTCAAAATGAAAGAAAACGCTCCCCTCCCCCACAGAACTTGGAAGAAAACTGGCCATTTGCATGGCAGCAAGAGAGACATGAACCCCAATGTGTAAGAAAGGAGACCTTGTGGCGGCTGGAATCAAACAGGTGAGCCTGAGCAAGGAGATGGCGGGGCCGATACTCACGTGCCTGGGGCCCCGAGGTCCAGGGGGGTGCCCCAGGTCAGCACGAGGCAGGGTTGCCCCCCTTCCTCCAGCCTGGGGAAGGAGCATTTGGATGCGGAAACCCCACAAGACCTGCTGAGTGGTGTCGTTCAAGGTGAGCCCTCCAGTGAATTCTCTCCTGAAACGGCTCAGGCGGTAACCACGTGGGCACAGGGACTTTCTGGGACCAGGAAGCAAAGACAAAAAGGAAAAGCGGTGGGGAATCCGTGGATGTTGCAGTGAGGCCGGGAAGGGTGTGGGAGCCTCGGGGAGAGGAAACTACGTGTGCTGAGTGCAAAGGGCCGCCCTGAGGACGTCCGCGTCCTGACCCCTGCGTGGTGGACAGACAACAGTGTCCCCAAAGAGTCCACATCTCGATCCCCTCATGGCGGACAGAGAGTGAAATTAGTGGAAGACTAATTTCCTGTGTCTCCAATATATATATGATATTTAAAAATGGGGGAAGTTCCTGTGCTTTTGGTAAAAATCCTCCCGTACCTGTTCATCTCTGTCACTCACTGGGTTCAGGGGTGATGGGTCCCCAGCGTCCAGCCAGTCCTGCAACGATGGGGTGTCCTGTGGGCTGGCCACCTGGTCCTGCGTGGGTCAGCGGCTCTCTGGCCCATCCAGACCGGGCACGGGATCACTTTTTCTGAAGTTTTTGGAGTTAGGAGACTTGCACCGTCTGTGTGACGTGGGCCTTGGGCCCCAGATTCCGGTGGTCCCACAACAGGGTGGCCAATTAGCACCAACACTGGCTTCACTGACATGTCCCTTTGGGTTTTCTGTGCGTTGGAACCATAGGCGGGTGCTGATTCCCCAGGTGACTTGGCAAGGTTTGCTCGAGTGGCTTTTAAGGCACGTTCATAACTCTCAAATACATAAGTGTGGATTAAGTAGCCCACGGAAGAAAACGGCTCCTTGGATATGACCGCACATCCCTGAGCTCAGCCAATTTGTCATGTTGTTCGTCAGAGGCCCAGAGCATGTATACGACTATCCCCGATTCGGGGCACGCTCGAAACTTTGGAAAATCTGATTTACTGGTGGATGTGTTCCTTCTCTCAGGGCCTTCACAGATGTGTGATGATGGTCCATGAAGGAGGGCCTTGGAAACCGGTGTGAAATTCCAAAATTAAACTAAAAACTAAAAAAAAACCAAACAACAACAAAAACAACAAAACCCAAAAACAAAAACAAACAACAGCAAAAAACCATAAAGAACCAAAGAAAGTGTGCATATTAAATGTACAAACAGAACATATAAACATACTCAGATCCCGTTTCTGAATGTTGAGATTTGAACTCTGAGGTTATTCCTCCCACCTCCTGGTGAGACTCTGGAAACTGGAAGAACGACCCATGGTACGGACCTCAGCCACAGAGTGCGGGGTCCCCTGCTTTGCAGGACCTTCCAGAAGCAGTTAGAGATGTTCGCTTTCCTGAAAACGCCTGATGTCCTCCAGGAACACGTGGTTGCACTTTGTCGTTTGTCGAAAGGCAGGTGCTGGGCAGTCCGGCCCCCCTCGAGTGGAGTCTGTTTCATTTCCTCCTGCACACTCACACGTGCACGCATGGAAACTTCTGGAGCCACGGCTCCAGCAGAGGTGGACAACATCAGTTCAGCCCCACGGGGGGAGGTATCTACTGGCACTGGGGAGTTCGCAGGCACATTTGTACTGCTCTCACGGCAGCCGAGACGTGACTGAACTTCACGGGGAAACAGAGGCAAAATGTCCTGCTGTGCTGCTCCCAGAAGCCGCCACAACCCAACCCTACAGGGCTTGGGTTTAGGAAATGCAACCTGCCCTCAGCATGACGTCCGGCCAGCATCGAGGGGCCTCCGACCAGGTCTTCCGGGATAGCGGGAGGCACCTGTCAGCCCTGAAGCCATGGTTTACAGCAGACACGATGGATGCGAATTCAATTAGAGGCATTTCCCACAGCCCCGGGGTCACTTGTCAATGATGGATCAATAGTCTTCTCTCTTACAAACCCAGATTTTCCACCAAAGGGAGTCAGGGAATTCTGGCACCTGAGGAACGTTTGAACAACTGGAAGGCTCATGTTGGTGGCGAGGGACCATCTCTCCAAAATGCATGCCCACTGGGACCTGGGAATGGGGTCTTACTGGGAAATGGTATTTGCACATGTGGGTAAGTGAAGGATCTGAGATGAGCTCATCCTGGATCAGGTGGCCCTAAATCCAATGGTGGGTGTCCTTGGGACAGACAGAAGGGGAAACATAGACACAGAAGAAGCCACGTGAAGGCGGAGGCAGAACGGGAGGGACGCGGCCACAGTCCAGGGACGCCTGGAGCCCCAGAAGCTGGAAGAGGCAGGAAGGAGCCTCCCTTGGGCCTCAGGAGGGAGCACAGCTCTGTCCCATCTGGATCTCAGCTGCCCTCCCCCTCCTATATCTCACTGGTCCTGCCCTGCCTCGATCTCAGTGGACCTGCCCCGCCTGAATCTCAGCAGCCCTGCCCCTCCTGGATTTTAGTGGCCCTGCCCCTCCTGGATCTCAGTGGCCCTGCCCTGCCTCGATCTCAGTGGAACTGCCCCTCCTGGATCTCAGCGGTCCTGCCCTGCCTGGATCTCAGTGGCCCTGCCTCTCCTGGATCTCAGGGGCCCTACCTTACCTGGATCTCAGCAGTCCTGCCCTGCGTGGATCTCAGGGGTCCTGCCCTGCCTGGATCTCAGTGACCCTGCCCTGCCTGGATCTCAGTGGCCCTTCCCTACCTGGATCTCAGGGGTCCTGCTCCTCCTGGATCTCAGTGGCCCTGCCCTGCTTGGATCTCAGTGGTCCTGCCCCTCCTGGATCTCAGCGGCCCTGCCCTGCCTGGATCTCAGTGGCCCTTCCCTACCTGGATCTCAGGGGTCCTGTCCTGCCTGGATCTCAGCGGTCCTGCCCCTCCTGGATCTCAGCCGCCCTGCCCTGCCTGGATCCCAGCGGCTCTGCCCCTCCTGGATCTCAGCGGCCCTGCCCCTCCTGGATCTCAGGGGCCCTGCCCTGCCTGAATCTCAGTGGTCTTGTTCCTCCTGGATCTCAGTGGCCCTGCCCTGCCTGGATCTCAGTGGCCCTTCCCTACCTGGATCTCAGGGGTCCTGTCCTGCCTGGATCTCAGCGGCCCTGCCCTGCCTGGATCCCAGCGGCCCTGCCTTTCCTGGATCTCAGTGGCCCCGCCCTGCCTGATCTCAGGGGTCGTGTCCTGCCTGGATCTCAGCGGCCGTGCCCTGCTTGGATCAGGGGTCCTGCCCCCACTGGATCTCGGAGTTCCTGTCTCCAGAGCTGGGAGAGCGTGAATTGCTGTGCGTTTAAGCCCTGAGTTGGGGTCATTTCTTACAGCCGCCCCATAGCAAAGACACACACAAAAAATACGAGAAGGTAGTTGTTTGGGTTTGACATCCACACAGCCATTTCCCCATCGACAAGGCTGATATTTAATGATATTCGAGGGGCTTTGGTGATTCAGGGCAATTTTCCCAGTGGAGATGTTGCAGACCGTTGGGGGCCTCTGTCTTCTCTGCCCAGACGTGCCCCTCCTTCGCGGACACGAAGAGGAAATCCCAACAAGCTCACGGACGCACAGGACATGGGTCTGTCCTACGGACAGAACACGGAGGCGGAAATCCCGACGTTTAAGGAAAGCTGTGCTCTGCGCTGACGTCTGGGGTAACGCGGACAAAGCAGGTGGGCCACCCATCGTGCAGAGAACGGCTTCCCCACCGCCCTCCCCGGACGGGGCCCCCGTGCGTGGACGCGTGCGGACAGTGCGCGTGCTGGGCAGGAAGCTTCCGTTGCTTCCGTTCAGAGCCAGAGTCCCGGAGGGAGGGGACGCAGCGTCGGGGAGGGGACGCAGCGTCGGAGAGGGGACGCAGCGTCGGGGTCCGGACGCAGCGTCGGGGAGAGGACGCAGCGACGGGACGGGACGCAGCGTCGGGGAGGGGACGCGGCGTCGGGGAGGGGACGCGGCGTCGGGGAGGGGACGCGGCGTCGGGGTCCGGACGCAGCGTCCGGGAGGGGCGCAGCGTCGGGGAGGGGGCGCAGCGTCGGGGACGGGACGCAGCGTCGGGGTCCGGACGCAGCGTCCGGGAGGGGCGCAGCGTCGGGGTCCGGACGCAGCGTCCGGGAGGGGGCGCAGCGTCGAGGAGGGGGCGCAGCGTCGGGGACGGGGCGCAGCGTCGGGGTCCGGACGCAGCGTCGGGGAGGGGGCGCAGCGTCGGAGAGGGGACGCAGCGTCGGGGAGGGGACGCAGCGACGGGGAGGGGACGCAGCGTCGGGGAGGGGACGCAGCGTCGGGGTCCGGACGCAGCGTCGGGGAGGGGGCGCAGCGTCCGGGAGGGGCGCAGCGTCGGGGAGGGGGCGCAGCGTCGGGGAGGGGACGCAGCGTAGGGGTCCGGACGCAGCGTCCGGGAGGGGACGCAGCGTCGGGGAGGGGGCGCAGCGTCGGGGAGGGGGCGCAGCGTCGGGGAGGGGGCGCAGCGTCGGGGACGGGGCGCAGCGTCGGGGACGGGGCGCAGCGTCGGGGACGGGGCGCAGCGTCGGGGACGGGGCGCAGCGTCGGGGACGGGGCGCAGCGTCGGGGAGGGGAACCCGGGGACCGGCTGAGGCCAAAGAGCCGGGCGGCCGTCCTGTCCCGGGCGGGCAGCGTGTGCCCTCCCGCTACTCGGCGTGTTCAGGAAATCAGCCCCAGACGTTCCAAGGCTGCGGCCCGGGCTGGGGGCAGAGGCCGGGGGCGCAGGGCCCCCGCGCCTTCCCCCAGAGCGCCACATGAAAGTGCCGCCGATTGGGGCCGTACGTCACGCGGCCGTGACACAAACATGTCCAGGGTCCGTCCGCGCGCCCTGTGTTCGATTAGCACCTCATCAGGGCCCCCGGCTGCGCCAACAGATGCCCGCGGGGCCCGGGGCGGGGCTGGCCGCGCGCGGCGCACGCTGGATCCCATTACCGGCAGATGCGGTTTAGTAGGTTGAGAGCGGCCGGGGCCGGAACGGGGTCATGTGTCAGCCGGGCCCAGAAACAAAGCCCGTCGGGGAAACACAGCTGGGGAGGAAGGTTCCAGAAAGGCCGGCCGGTGTGGCCGGAGAGGCGCGAGGAACCCGGGAAGGCGGGTGAGCCGGGCCGAGACAGTGGCCGCCGTGTGCGCGTGGCCGATGGCTCCTGCGCGGGGTTGTCCCCGAGGGTCTGCTCGCTCACGTCTGCTCCCCCAGGCGTGTCTGCAGGAGTTTGGCCAAGGCGGACGGGCCTCCCCGCTGCGGGTGGGCCTTGCCTTACCCGGCGACGGCCTGCACAGAAGCAGATTCACTGCAAGGGGCAGTTACTCAGCGTCCCTGCCCGCTGGCCCTGCAGCTGGGACGTGAGCGTCCTCCCGCTCCCGGGCGGGGACTCAGCCATCGGCGGACCTGGACGTGCGGCGGCCCCACGGCGGGGCGAGGGCTTCGCGGTGTGTGACGTCAGGGGCACGGACTTCGGTAAACACGAGATGAGCACACCTGCGTCTACACCGGCCCCTGCGTCTACACCTGCACCTACACCTGTGTCTACAGCTGCGTCTACACCTGCCCCTGCGTCTACACCTGCATCAACACGTACACCTGCGTCTACACCTGCCCCTGCGTCTACACCTGCCCCTGCATCAACACCTACACCTGCCCCTGAGTCTACACTCGTGTCTACACCTGCACCTGCGTCTACACCTGCCCCTGCGTCTACACCTACATCTATACCCACACCTGTTTCTATACTTACCTGCACCTGCGTCTACACCTGCCCCTGCATCCACACCTGCATCTACACCTGCCCCTGCGTCCACACCTGCGTCTACACCTGCCCCTGCGTCTACACCTGTGTCTACACATGCCCCTGCGTCTACACCTGCATCAACACCTACACCTGCACCTACACCTGCCCCTACGTCTACACCTGCACCCGCGTCTACACCTGCCCCTACGTCTACACCTGCACCTGCGTCTACACCTGCCCCTGCGTCTACAGCCGCATCGACACCTAGACGTGCACCTGTGTCTACACCTACATCTATACCCACACCTGTTTCTATACTTATCTGCACCTGTGTGTACACCTGCCCTTGTGTCTACACCTGCGTCTACACCTGCTCCTACGTCTACACCTGCATCTACACCTACAGCTGCGTCTACACCTGCCCCTGTGTCTACACCTGCCCCTGTGTCTACATGTGTGTCTACACCTACACCTGCGTCTACACCTGCCCCTGCGTCTACACCTGCATCTACACCTACATCTACACCCACACCTGCATCTACAGGTACACCTGTGTCTACACCTGCACCTGTGTCTATACCTACCCCTGCTTCTACCCCTGCGTCCACACCTGCGTCTACACCTACTTCTGTATGTGCATACGGATCGGTCGCCTACTGGCTCCACGTGTCTGTAGATCCCAGGCTCACACGGGGTGTTGCTTCAGGGCCAGTCGGGAGCGTGTGGACAGGCGTGTGCGTGGGTCGGCCACGGTGCTGGGAGGGCAGCGGCACGGGTCGGGGCAGATGCCCCTGGTGGGCACATGGGGGGGGGATCCGCCTGGGACCCCCTCAGATTTCCTGCACAAGAGGGGCCGGAGCCCGGGGTGGGGTGGGCGACGTCGGGGGGAGTCTGACGGAGGGTTTGGAAGCAGAGGTGCCCCTGGGGCGCCTGGGTGGCTCAGTCGGTTGAGCATCCGACTTCGGCTCAGGTCATGATCTCGCGGTCCGTGGGTTCGAGCCCCGCGTCGGCCTCTGTGCTGGCAGCTCGGAGCCTGGAGCCTGCTCACATTCTGTGTCTCCCTCTCTCTCTGACCCTCCCCTGTTCACGCTCTGTGTCTCTCTGTCTCAAAAATAAATGTTAAAAAAAATTTAAAAAAAAAGATATTAAAAAAAAAGGGCAGAGGTGCCCCGCGAGAAGGCCCGTGGCCTTCCAGCCACAAGGGCCACGGAGACCCGTCTTGCGGGCCGCGTGAGCCTCTTCGGATGCCACGGGCCATACAGATGCAGGACTGGTTTGCACACAAGCGGGTTTCTGGTTTTGCCCGAGACAGAGTGGTGCCCCGAGCGAGGGGCGTGGGGGGGTTTTCTCAGGAGCTCGGCGTCTCCCTGGGATCTGGGTGGGGTGGGGGGTGTGAGCCCACGGCTGCCGCCGTGGCTGGAAGTTTCTAGATCGGCGTCAGTGAGACAGAGTGACAAGGGGCATCGATTCGAAGCGTGTGGAAACCAAGCCCGTGTTAACCTCTGCTCCCCGGAGCTTCCCTGCGAGACCCTGAAGGTTCAGACGCCGCTGTGCAGGGGTGAGGCTTTGCAGGTGGGTGGTCCCCATCTTTTCTGTGCTGGGTCTGCCTGGGGCATTTGCTTGTCCGTCCACCAGGAGGAAAGCAGGGCACGCGTGTCTTTGGGGACACTATTCTGTCTCCCACGGAAGCCGTGTCCTCCCACGTCTGCGAATAGAACCCAGGCAGCCCGTGTCCCGCCCCTGCAGCCGCGTGGCCCCCTGCGCGTGTCTCGTGGGGTCCCAGGATTCTCCCGTCCCGTCCCGTCCCGTCCCGTGCACTTCGAAGGAAGGAGATCCTACCCGCCTCCCCGGTGCATGCGGGCAGCTTCCCTGGGCTCCGTCCCCGCCTCCTCCGGGAGGCTTTTCCCTCGCAGACGCGGCCCACGGAGGGAGCACCGGAGCGAGGGCGGGGGCCACGGCCACCCCAGGCGGTCCCAGCCCCTTTGCAAGAACAAACACAAGGGGAGCCTCCCCACGTGTGGTTCTGCGCAGGACGCACTTCAAAGCGCCCTTCCCACGTCCTACAGGCGAATTCCAATGACTAACACATTTAGAGGCCATATCCCGGTTAATCCCCAGGAGCGTGAGCGGGTAATTCCGTATTTATGACGCACAGGTAATTTCTGGTCTTACCTTCAAAAGGAATCCCAGACTCCGAGACGGGACGGAGTCGCTGACTCCTTCCAGGTAAAACGTTCTTCCGGCGCCGAATGGTGTGGACTTTGAAGGCTCAGGAGGACGGTGTGCGTGTGGCCAGCGTCTCTCACACACACACAGGGAAGGCAGGTGGGGCTCCCCGAGGACACACGGGATCCCGGCCACGTCCCCGCCCTCCGAGCCTGACCTCCCTGCCGGCCTCGGTGCACCCGTCCTGAGCATGGTCTGTTCCAGAGACCCGCGCCCTCAACCAGCCGGGACTCAGGACTCTGAACGCCTGTGTGACTTTCCTATATATCTAAGACTGACAACAGCGATTTTGTTTTTAAAGTTTGAACCTGGGGCGCCTCGGGGGGCTGGTTGCCTAAGCATCTGGCTCTTTCTGTAAAATTATGTTTTAATGTTCATTTATTTCGAGAGAGACACACACATACACAGAGCGAGCAGGGGAGGCACAGACACACCTCTTTATCCACCCACCCATCCATCCATCCACCTATCCATCCGATTCAGACAATCTCAGTCAGACTCCCCACTGTCAGCGCACAGCCCGATGTGGGGCTTGAACTCACAAACTCTGAGCGGAAATCAGCAGTCGCATGCTGAGGCGCCCCAAGTGTCCAACTGTTGATTTCGGCTCAGGTCATGATCTCGCGGTTTAGGAGACTGACCCCGCGCTGAGTTCTACACTAACAGTGCAGACCCTGCTTGGGATTCTCTCTCTCTCTCTCTCTCTCTCTCTCTCTCTCTCTGTCCCTCTCCCTGCTCATGTTCTGTCTGTGTCTCTCTCTAAACAAACAAATAAATAAATAAATAAACATTAAAAAAATGTTTGACGTCCAATGGCGCGCCCATTCACATATTATGGACATGCATTTTGCATGGTGTGTGTGACACATTAATCCAATGGACACACGTGTGCATATGTGGGCTGCTTAACCGATTGGGTAGACGGAGTAAAGCAGGTGTCTAGTCTGAGGTGGGTGGGCCGCGTCTAATCAGTCGAAGGTCCGCATAACTCCAACAGGTGGCAGAAAGGAGGGCTTGTTCTCTCTGGCCTGCTTCACTGGGAACGTCGGCTTTCTCTGATCACAGGACACGGGATTTGCAGCCTCCTTGATCCTGTGACCCAGTTCCTTGGGAAAAACCATGCCCCATGTACGATGTTCTGTTTGTCTGGAGAGCCGGGAATCATACCACATATACGGATGCTGTAAAACTAAACTTTATGACACGTGTACGAAGATGTCTGTGCACATACATGTGAAGCTTAGACAGAAGGCCTCGTATATCCACATATATGCATGTGCATATGTGTATGCCCTCGTGTGCCTACGTGTACACGTCATGCTTTAGAATGTGCATGAGCTACGAAGGATATGCTACGTGTGTCCGTCATCTGTCATCTGCCCGTCACCCGTTATCTATCATCTACTATCTATGCATCCATGATATCCATCATGTATCTATGTATAATCTACTGTCTATCCATCCATAAGTCATATCCATTATCTATCTATGACTCTTTCTATCCATCCATCCATCCATCCATCCATCCATCCATCCATCATATGTATCTATCTATCAATCTATCTATCCATCTATCTACCTACCTGCCTTCCTACCTACCTACTTATCCATCCTATCTATCTATCTATCTATCTATCTATCTATCTTTCTTTCTATCTATCATCATATCTATCCATCCATCATATCTATCATCCATCGATCCATCCATCCATCCATCCATCCACCTACCCATATATCTTATCTATCTATCTATCTATCTATCTATCTATCTATGTATCTATCTATCTTCTATCTATCATCTATCATTGGTCTTATGTATCCATCCATCCAACCATCCATCATATCTATCTATCTATCTATCATATCTATCCATCTATCATATCTATCATCCATCCATCCATCCATACATCCACCTACCCATATATCTTGTCTATCTATCTATGTATCTATGTATCTATGTATCTATCTATCTATCTATCTATCTATGTATCTATCTGTCTTTCTATCTATCATCATATCTATCCATCCATCATATCTATCATCCATCGATCCATCCATCAATCCGTTGATCCATCCATCCATCCATCCATCCATCCATCCATCCACCTACCCATATATCTTATCTATCTATCTATCTATCTATCTATCTATCTATCTTCTATGTCTCTATCTATCATTGGTCTTATCTATCCATCCATCCAACCATCCATCATATCTATCATCTATCCATCCATTATATCCATCGTCTATGTATAATCCATTATCTATCCATCCACAAATCATATCCATTATTCTATCTATGACTCTTTCTATCCATCCATCATCCATCCATCCATCCATCATATGTATCTATCTATCTATCCATCTATCTACCTACCTGCGTTCCTACCTACCTACCTATCCATCTATCCATCCATCCATGCATCCATTCACCCATCCATCAGATCTATCTATCTATCTATCTCTCTCTCTCTATCTATCTACGTATCTATCATCTATCTATTCATCCATGCACTCACTTCCCAAAGGCTTAAATAAATCCCCAAGTGACAGAACCACGGTCCACACCTGCCACCTGGACCCGTGTTAGGCGTGTGTCCAGTCTGACCCTTGAGGAAATCTGCAACCCCCCTTTGAAACCCCATCCACAAAGGACCCTGTGTCCTCGGCCATCTCGACCACCGGCCTTTCCCACATCCGTGTGGCTTTCTGCCGAGACTCGTTCGCCCAGCACATACACACCTTGTAGATTTCAGTGGGGCGGTGGGGGCGGGGAGGGGGCCCGTGAACAGCTGGCCTGGGCAACAGTCCTGATATTTTCATTACCTTTTAAAACGCAAAGACCCGCATGTGATATATAATGTGAGACGGGAACGGTGTTTGTCCCCCCCTTTCTTCCAGGGGTCACACACTCCTCATCGACGGACGTCACCGTACAGAGGAAACACGGGGCCCCGCGTGTGGCTGGTCCCTTTCAACCCTCCTCCGCCGTGTGCTCGCCACGTGTGTGGGGCGCTGGGCAGCCCCCGTGTCTGTCTGCGGGGGAGATGGTTCCCCCGGGGCCAGCGGTCAAGTGCTCATGGCTTGAAGTCGGTCCACCGTGGACGAGAAAGTCCAGCCTTCCTCCTGGCCTGTTCCAAGCAGAGGACGTATCAGCTTCCTTTCCTCTGTCCGTCTGAACTCGGGAGTTTTGACGGCAAAGGCACCAAAGAAGATGAAATGAAAGCAAAGCCCTGCCCCCTCTGTCTTCCCGAACCCCGAACACTCAGTCGCCTGCAGCTCATAAAATGATGCTGGCCAGAGACACGGTCTGTTCTGTCCATGCCCCCCCCACTGCCGTCTGGGAAGGCTGACCCCAGGGGGGACCAGCTGATCCAGGGGGGACCCCAAGGATCGTGTCCTGTGCTCAGAGTGCGGTTACCTCCTCCCCCCGTCACTCGGGATGGCATTCTGGTGTGGCTTCCCGGGGCTCGGACGGTCCTGTGTCCCCACCCCGCGCACGGAGTCCCCAGCGGCCGCTGGCCTGTGCGTCCTTGAGACGCCAGCTGCTGACGTACGCAGCTCTCCTCTTGCAGGACGGGAGGGAACCCGCGGGGAAGCGTGGCGCCTTCTGGAGACTCTCTCTGGCTGTGGTTGGCCCTGGGGGACAGAGAGGGGGTTCTCAGGTCACAGTGGATGCGGTGGGTGCTGCACTGTTCCCCCCGAGTGGCCACGACCTGATCCCCACGTGGCGGATGGAATGACGTCCCCAGACATGCCCCCTTGTAACGGACACAAGAATGTCCCCAGAGATGCACGTCTTGATCCCTGTAACTTCTGTGTGGCCTCATCCAGCACAAGGGACTGGTCACCTGTGGAACGCACATTGTCCCTGTGGGTTCATTGTGTCTGCAGCCTGTTTTGTAGCCAAGCTCAACACCACCGGGATCCCCTGTGACCTGTCATTGAGGGTTGGGACAAGCGGGGACCCAGTCGCGGGGCCCGGAGGCCGGGAGGGGTGGGGTTGCTGAGTGCTGGGCTTCGCTCTGAGCAGGGCATCTGCCCCTGCACGGAGCCTTCTGCTTTTCTGCCTTTCCTGCCAATGCACGGGACTGATGGGGACGAGCCCAATCCTGTGTTTGCATCTCCAGGAGGTCCTGCCCCAGCTGGCGGTCCACCGCGCTCCTGACTGTCCTGGGGAGTGAGCCTGGGTCCTTGGTGACCGTCCCCCAAGGGCTCCAGGACGCAGGAATCGAAGGCCAGACAGAGAAGCCCGAACCCCCCAGCAGAGGGCATCACACGAACATACATGCGGCATCTGACGGACCCACAGAGCCGGGAACACGCAGCCGCATCCCGCGTCCCCCTCTGGCCGCAGGGACGGGGCCGGGCTCTCACTACTGACCTAGGAAAGTGGGAACATTTCCCCGTCCCCGGCCTTCAAAGCCTGGCAGGTCACCACTTTCCTGAGGTTCCTGACATTCTGTATCCCAGACCCATCCCAGCCTGTTCCATTTGTCCTCACGGGGCCATTCTGAACCAGGTCAGAGCTCCTGGGGGCGGGATGTCCCGTTTGGGGGACAACAGGGTTCCCCGGAGGCGGGTCTGAGAAGGCTCAGCTTTGAAACCTGGAAAGCCGCACAGGCACGGAATTTGCTCAGACCTTGTGCACCTGGGCATCACATTGTTTTCACAACGATGGCAAGGATGATGCAGGGAAACTTTCTGTCTCCAAAACCAGTCCTGTTGATGTGGAACATTCCCTGCACTCCTTCTGGTCCCCCGGGCTAAGGATATAATTCCTATCAGGCACCTGATGGTTTCTCCCATCTCACGGTTCACCCATCCTACCAATTCAGAAGAAAAGGCTCCTTAGAAAACGTGGCACAGATAATACGCCCATGTGGACAAGAAAAAAAATAAACCCCAAAATACACCGTACTTCATCAACTCGGGGAAGTGTCTTCTTTTTCTAACAGTGTGCTGGAAATAAGGAGTAAAGAGAGACAGAAGGTGAAGTAAGAAAGAAAGAAAAAAGAAAGAAAGGAAGGAAGAAAGAAAGAAACAGGGAGGAAGGAAGGAGAGAGAAAGAAAGAGAAAGAAAAGAGAAAGAAAGAAAAAGAAAAAAGATGGAAAGGGAAAGAGAAAGAAAGAAAGAAAAGAAAGAGAGAAAAAAAGGAAGAGGGAGGGAGGGAGGAAGGAAGGAGACAGAGAAAGAAAGAAAAAGAGAAAGATAGGAAGAGAAAGAAAGAAAGCGAAAGAAAGAAGTATGGAGGAAGAAGGGAAGAAAGGAGAGAAAGAAACACAAAAGAAAGAAAGAGGAAGGAAGGAGAAAGAAGGAAAGAGAAAGAAAGAAAGAGAAAGATAGAGAAAGAAGGAACAAATGAAAGAAAGAAAGAAAGAAAGAAAGAAAGAAAGAAAGGAGGGACAGAGGGAGGAAGGAAGCATAGAGAGACAGAAAGAAAGAAAGGGAAAGAAAGAAAAGAAAAAAGGAAAGGAAAGGAAAAAGAAAATAAAGAAAAGGGAGGAAAGAAAAATAAAGAAACGAAAGGAAAGAGAAGGAAAGAAAAGCCAGGACGAGACTCAGCGCTCAGCGGGAACAACGGTGAAGGGAAGTCATAAAAGCCAAGTTGTAAAACAGGAGGCCTTTTATCAAGGCATCCAACGGAATCTGAGAAAATGTTATTAAGGAAATACAAAAATGAAAAATCATACCAGATGCTCCCGGGCTCATAAGCCAGAGAAGTAAATGCGAGATTGGATCCAGGAAGGGAATTGAAAAAAAAAAAAAAAAAAAAAAAAAAAGAAGGAAGAAAGAAAGAAAGAGAAAGAAGGAAAGAAAGAAGGAAAAAAAGAAAGAAAAAGAAACAGAAAGAAAAAGAGAAAGAGAAAGAAAGAAAAGAAAGAAGAAAAGAAAGAAAAGGAAAGAAACAAAGAAAGAAAGAGAAAGAAAGAAGGGAAGAAAGAAAGAAAGAAAGAAAGAAGGAAAAAAGAAAGAAAGAAAAAGAAACAGAAAGAAAGGGAAAGAGAAAGAAAGAAAGAAAGAAAAAGAAAGAAAGAAAGGAAGAAGGAAAGAAAGAAAGAAAGAGAAACAGAAAGAAAAAGAGAAAGAAAGAAAGAAGGAAAAAAGAAAGAAAAAGAGAAAGAAAAAAAGAAAGAGAAAGAAGGAAAGAAAGAGAGAAAGAAAGAAAGAAGGAAAGGAAGAAAGCAGGAAAAAAGAAAGAAAAAGAAACAGAAAGAGAAAGAGAAAGAAAGAAGGAAAGGTAGAAAGAAGGAAAGAAAGAAAGAAAGAAAGAAAGAAAGAAAGAAAGAAAGAAAAACAGAAAGAAACAGAAAGAAAGAAAGAAACAGAAAGAAAGAAGGAAGGAAAGAAAGAAAGAAAGAACGCAAGAGAAAGAACGAAGGGGAAAACCGGAAACACCACCTCGCCTTGCAACAGGCGCTTCAAGGATCCGCAGGCCCTTTCGCCGCCACGTGGCCCGGCGCGCCCCTCCCGCGCGGTGCCCGCGTCCTTGAGCGCACGGGACCGGGTGCGCACTGGCCACCTGCGGCCCCCGCCTCCGCGACGTGCCCTCCCCCCACCCGCGCACCAGTCGCGCCACAGTTTCCAAGAACGCTTGGTCAGCGTCGCCGCGAGAGCCGCGCAGAGCAACCTGTCGCCTGCGTGGGACTTGGGTAAGTGGCGGGGAGAAGCACGCGTCCCGCGTCCCTGACGCGGCCGACTTCATTCCCAGCCGGCCTGGTAGCTATTTAGGGAAGTCAAAGACCGACCGGGCCCGTGTCCTTCTAATTCCGGCCCTGCCACCTGAATTCCTCAGCCCATGGGTTCGTCGCCATCTTGCACACCTGTTGTGGGGAATTCTGTGTCCCGGGGGACCCGGGAAGAACGAGGTGGCATTGGCGGCCCATCGGGTGACCAGGGAGGCACGAGGACGACCACTGTCTCCCTGCGTCGGCCGAGGGACGGGTCCGGAAGGGACATGGCTCCCGTTGCCCATTGTGGGGACCCCGTTTAGCAAATTCTCTTCGCAGCCAATGGCGGCAAATGTCAACCTCCGCTAGACGGAGACCCAGGACGACCCTACGAAGACACCCATTGGGTCCTGGGGTTGGAGTTTACTCTGGGACCACACGGAGAAGCCGTGTCCATGGGGTTCACTTGAGGCGGGAGAAGCCAGGAAGCTCTGCCCTCTCAGCCTAGAATAACTCACCCCGACTTCCAGTCTCCCAGGGATGTTTTGTTCCCAAGGGAAGGACAGTAACCCATCGCTGCCACATCCATCCGGCCCCCATCGTGACCTGCTCGTTTCCGTCCCCTGCCGTCTTTTTCTGGGGCCTAGCACAAGCCGTCCCCGACCGCTGACCCAGAGGACATCTTGATGCATCTGGGTCAAGGTTGCTGCACAAGGTGGGTGTGAGCTCCTCTCTGCAAAGCCCCTCCCCGCCCCACCCTGCACAACAATGTTGCCTCAATGCATTTCTTCCCCGGCGATGCCGCAGGCGAGGAGACGCGTGGAAGGAACCACAGTCCTGGTCGCGGCCGGGTGGACGCTCCTCTGAGTGGAGAAGGGAGAAATCGTGACAGATGAACACCACAGGGCTTTGAATATTCATACCATGCGGGGGGCAGGGTCTTGGTCTTGGGGGAGAAGGAAAAACCACACCACACATACCGATGTGTTCACGGCCTTGTGAACAGGGAAACAGACACACAGGAACACCTACGCACGGATACACAAACACGTGTGCATTCCGCACTCGAGGCGGGCATTGCATTTTGTTCTTTTTTTTTTTTCCCTGGGTGCAAACGACTGGCTTGCAGAGTGAAATCAGCTGGTTAGAACCCGTGGGTCTCACAACAGCAAAGTGTATACTTTGTGTCTCTTTGTAAAACCTCTAGACTAATTACGCAGCCGTTTCTCCCTCCTGGAATCCCCTGCCCCTGTCTTCCTGTTTCCCTCACCCGCAAAAGAATGCCAAAGGGCTCGAAAATCTTTATGCAGAGCAAATTTATGGGGGCACCTGGGGGGCTCAGTCGGTTAAGCGTCCGACTTCGGCTCAGGTCATGATCTCACGGTCCGTGAGTTCGAGCCCACATCGGGCTCTGTCCCGACAGCTTGGAGCCTGGAGCCTGCTTCGGATTCTGTGTCTCCCTTTCTCTCTGCCCCTCCCCTGCTCATGCTCTCTCTCTCAAAAAAAAAAAAAAAAAAAAAAAAAAAAAAAATATATATATATATATATATATATATTAAAAATGTTTTTTTAAATAAAATAATAACATTAATAAAAAGCAAATTTACGTTCTGGATTTGTAGGATTGAGCAATCTCCAGCCACAAGTGCATGATGGGGCTCTGACCGTGCATTTCTGGGATCTCCAAGGTCACATGCACACTTTGCAATGCTTTTTTATTTACTTATTTTTATTTATTTTTTGAGAGAGAGAGACAAAGGGTGAGCAGGGGAGGGGCAGAGAGAGGGAGACACAGAATCTGAAGCAGGTTCCAGGATCTGAGCTGTCAGCATACAGCCCGACGTGGGGCTCAAACTCACAATCTGTGAGATCATGAACCGAGCTGAAGTTGGGCGCTCAACCGCCTGAGCCAACCAAGTGCCACTCATTGCAGAGAACGGAACTCTGACATCCAGGAAGGGCAGGGCCCCTGAGAGCCAGGAGGGGCAGGACCACTGAGGTCTAGGCAGGACTGGGCCACTGAGACCCAGACAGGGCAGGGCCACTGAGATCCAGGGGTGGCAGGACCTCTGAGATCCAGGAGGGGCAGGGCCACTGAGATCCAGGCAGGGCAGGACCACTGAGATCCAGGCAGGATCTTGAGATCCAGAAGGGGCAGGGCTGCTGAGATCCAGGAGGGGAAGGACTGCTGAGATCCAGGCAGGGCAGGGCCGCTGAGATCCAGGAGGGTCAGGGCCGCTGAGATCCAGGCAGAGCAGGGCCCCTGAGATCCAGGCAGGGCAGGGCCGCTGAGATCCAGGCAGGGCAGGGCCACTGAGATCCAGGCAGGGCAGGGCCACTGAGATCCAGGAGGGGCAGGACCACTGAGGTCCAGGCAGGGCAGGGCCACTGAGATCCAGAAGGGACAGGACCATTGAGACCCAGACAGGGCAGGGCCACTGAGATCCAGGAGGGGCAGGACCTCTGAGATCCAGGCAGGGCAGGGCCGCTGAGATCCAGGCAGGGGAGGGCCACTGAGATCCAGGAGGGGCAGGACCGCTGAGATCCAGGAGGGGCAGGGCTTCTGAGAACCAGGCAGGGCAGGGCCACTGAGATCCAGGGAGAGCAGGGCTGCTGAGATCCAGGCAGGGAAGGGCCACTGAGACCCAGGAGGGGCAGGGCCACTGAGATCCAGGAGGGACAAGACAGCTGAGATCCAGGAGGGGCAGGACCACTGAGATCCAGGCAGGACAGGGGTGCTGAGATCCAGGCAGGGCTGTGGCCCCTCCTGAGGCTCCAGGGGAGGGTCCTTCCTGCCTCTTCCAGCTTCTGGGGCTCCACGCGTCCCTGGGCTTGTGGCCGTGTCCCTCCCGTCTCCGCCTCTATGTTTAAGGGCCCGTGGCCATGGGTCGTGTTCCCTCCAGATTCCCCCATGATGGCATCCCAATCGGATTCTACCTAAACCTGCCCAAACGCCAGCTGACGGCCCCACAGAGTCAAAGGGTGAACGTGAAGGTCACTTCATGTTTCTCACCTCCACAGTTCTGTTACGGAAGTGGCTAATTTTGCAAAATCTGTAGCATTTATGTTTATTAGTGAAGCAACATTGTTTCCATTGGTTTCACGTTAATGCTGTTTGCCTCCCTGTATTTTAATTAATGGTCACCCTGTTGGCGGAGGGACTCTTTGGGGTTGTAACGGTCCCCAAAAGCAGGGATGGAGATTAAGAAAGCGACCCTGAACGTTTGCTACGTCTGGCGAGTTCTGCGATCAGAGCTTAGGGCTAGACTGTGCGTGGCATTCAATGTCGTTTCAGACAGTCTCTGGTGCAGCTGTCGTTCCAGTCAGCTTTTGGTTACATTTCGGTTTCTCAAACCAGCGTTTGGTTACATTTCGGTTCCTCAAAGATCCTTCAACCCAACGTTTCCCGTGTGGACGTCTCAGGACACCCCGTCCCACACACCCCTCCTCCTCCCGTACCGACAGCACGGAACGCAGGAACCTTCTCTCTCTGCCCAACCCCCGTGGTTTCTAATTCTAATTCAAGCTCGATTTCAAAGCCTGTGCAGACCTCGTGGCTCATCACAACCCCCCCCCCCCCCCCCGCAACCAGCCCCAGAGGCTGCAGACACACACACACACAGACACACACACACACACACGTTCAGCAACTGAAGCAGAGTCTGAGGCCAACAGGTGGAAACCCCTCGTCAACGCCCCTCCGTGTCTCCGGCCCGCACACCAACGCGGGCGCACAGCCTCCAGGAAGGACCCGCCTTTCCCTCCCGGCCGAGGGGCTGGGGCGGGGCCGGCTGGCCATCCCTGGACTTCCCTCTCTCTCCCTCTTCCTCTGTCTCTCTCCCCATCCTGTTCTTTAATCCCAGTCCCTGCTTGTTCAGTGTCAAATTGAAATATCGTGAACAGATGTAAAAACACATGTGAGTTTCTGCGCACAAGCTGTGTGAGCCTTTGTTTCATCGGCTGATGATGTGCAGCCTAAAGGGGGTCTTTTTAAAATTTCATCACTATTCAAAAGGATAATTAATACGTACCCCCAGGCTTTGATTATGCTGTGCACAGTAAGTAATGCGGCTGCAGAGATAATGAGGGCTCATCAGGCGGGGGGAATGTGCGGGAGAAAGGCAGGCCCGGCCTCCGCCAGAAACGGAAGTCGCATCCAAGGTACCATGTAGGTGGCTTGATCTAATTTTAATTTGTAACACAATACAATAGATAAGATCGTTTGTTTGTAACCAGCGTGGGCATTTTGTTTACACGCAACCCCAGTCACGTTTGGCAGATGGGCTTTTTAAACGCTTAATTGAAGTTTTCTGATCTCACCTCTAGCCTACTCTCCATCCTGGAGAAGAAAATAGCACACGCGGACCGGTGTGCACACGCACACGCATATGCACACAGCAGGGGGCACACGCACCCATATGCACACAGCAGGGGGCACACGCACACATATGCACACAGCAGGGGGCACGCACAGACATGCACGCAGCAGGGAGCACACGCAGACATATGCACACAGCAGGGAGCACACGCACACACATGCACACAACAGGGGGCACGCACAGACATGCACACAGCAGGGAGCACACGCACACACATGCACACAACAGGGGGCACGCACAGACATGCACACAGCAGGGGGCACACGCACACATATGCACACAGCAGGGGGCACGCACAGACATGCACGCAGCAGGGAGCACACGCAGACATATGCACACAGCAGGGAGCACACGCACACATATGCACACAGCAGGGAGCACACGCACACACATGCACACAACAGGGGGCACGCACAGACATGCACACAGCAGGGAGCACACGCACACATGCACACAGCAGGGGGCACATGCACACATATGCACGCAGCAAGGGGCACACGCACATGTACGCACACATCGGTGTGCACACGCACACAGCAGCACACACTCGTGTGCATATGCACACACATGCACACTGGCACACACACACCAGCATGTACATGCACACACCAGATGCACACATCACACAGATGCACACATCAGCGTGCACGTAGCACTGTGCACATGCACACCTGTGCACACTCACACACACATGCCAGTATGCACACACATTTGCAGAAACCAGTGCGTATATGCACACATTAGCACACACACCCATGGGCAGACCAGCACACACACCAGCGTGCACACACATGTACACTTCAGCAAACACATGCACACACCGTCTATATGCATACACGTACACACCAGCATGCATAGACAGTATGCACACACCTTTGCACACACCAGTGCCTATACACACACGCACATGTGCACGCACACATACACACACACTAGTGCACACACACACGTACCAGCAGTCACACGCCAGTGTGCACACACACACACAAGGACTCAACAGCACACACACCCATGCATCCATCGGTGCGTGTGCACGTTTCCACACACCCGTGAACACACGCACACACCAGCATGCAGACGTACACTCGTCTGCACACCCCTGTGCACATGCATACACCCACACATGCCTCTTTCCAGGGGCCCCGCGCAGCGTCTCAACTCTCCGGGCTCCTCCTCTGCCGACATCGCTGTCCTGGTATCTGTCCTCAGCAGGTCAACGGGGGGAGCCCTCTCGGGGCTCTGGGTGCCCCGGCCTCTGCCCTCTGCTCCCCAGGACACCCTGTCAGCCTCCCAACCAGGGCGCGAACACAGCCCTACGGAGAGGTTTGCATAGGCAGTTCCTCTGCGTGCACCTAGAGTCGGGTTTACTTCCCACGAAGGGAATTGAGGCTTTTGCTTCCTAGGCAGACCTCCCGGCACCAACCCGTGGCCCCCGGGGTCCTGGTTGCAGGACCTGAACAGGGAACGTGGTCTCCGAGGGCAAAGAGGGTGTGGGTGGAGTCCTATGCGGTGCCTCTGGGCAGGTGGACGACCCTTGACCTCCCCTCGCTGTGTGCGTGAGGCACTGTGGCTCCTGCCAGCAAGCCCGGGTGCCTGGGCACCCTGACCGCGGCCCTCCTGTAGCCTGCAGGGACCCCCGTGCCCGGAATCCGCCGGCCCTGGCTGCACCCTGACAGCCTCCAGCTGCACGATCCAGACGAGCTTCTCCTCAACACCCATGGGGTGGGTGTCCTCGTTTCTGTAGGGACGGGGGCCTCATCTACCTGCCGGGCTCAGGGTAAGGAGGATGTGGATGGTGGTTGAAAGGGATCTCAACGCTTCTGCAGCAGAGACGGACACACTGATGTCCCCCTTACGTTAGGCTGGGTCACGCCAGCTCAGCGTGAGTCCAGGTGAGTTGCCCGGTCGGTGCACTGACTCTGATTTTAAAAGCTGAAATGCGGGGCACGTGGGTGGCTCAGTCGGTTCAGCGTCCGACTTCGGCTCAGGTCATGATCTCGTGGTTCATGACTTTAACCCCTGCATCAGGCTCTGCGCTGACCGCTTGGAGCCTGGAGCCTGCTGCGGATTCTGTGTCTCCCTCTCTCTCTGCCCCTCCCCTGCTCCTGCTCTGTCTCTCTGTCAAAAAGAAACCTTAAAAACATAAATAAAAGCCAAAATGCACCCCCCACGCAGAGGACAGCCCCTCTGGGCTGCGAAACAAAGACCTTGGGCCACGTCTCCAACTCGTGTCCTTGCCGCTGGTTGCTGTGGTCGAAATCTATGCTCAGACGACCTCTTATTGGAACCCCGGTGTGTGACATGCCAGGAAGCCAGGGCTGGGTCCCTGGGAAGTTTCACATCTTCGTGGATCGAAAAAAAGCCTCGTGTTTTCTGGAACCTTCTCGTGGGATTTTTCCCTTGTTTTTGTTCTCGGCTCACACATTCTGAGTCCGGCCGCGTCTCTCACGGCTTAAGCGCTTAACACAGATGGAACCAAGACGCCGATTCAGGCATTGTTTTGGGACCTCGTGTTGATTCGTTTATGCAACGGATTCAACGCTCTTTATCCGACGTATCCTATAAGCAAGAGTTACCGAACCTTAATTTGGGTAGACCGGCCACGGCCACGCTTCCCGTGTTTACTGAATGGGCAGGAGACGTTGGGATTTTGCTGGACACGCTCCAGCCGGAGATTTATGTCACAGGACGCTCTTAGAGCATCTCCGACCCCGTGGGCACTGCTCCCTGGGCCCCGAACACGTGGCGGCCACGTGGCCGAAGTTACTTTCTCTGCAAACAAGCAAACACAGAACGAAACAGAAACGGCTTCCCAAAGGCTCTGAGACCACCCGCTTCAAACAGCATCTCCATCAAAGACCCAGCCCTGGGGGCTCCAGGCAAGACGTCTGTGAAGGAGGGAATCGTGCCTTCCCTGACCTTCGTATCTTGAGCTCTGGGCCTCAGGAACACTGAATGGGACGGGAGTTGGCAATGGGGTGTTTGTAGATGTATTAGTGAGGGGAGCGCGTCGCTGAAGAGGGTGGGCCCCAAACGGATGATACTGTGTCCTTGTAACAAGGGGAAGCCTGGATGCAACCTGCAACGGGGAAAATGTGCCACCCACAGTGACAAGCAGAGGGTCAGGGGGAGGGGTCCGGAAACAACCTCCCCTGCAGCCTCTGGAGGGAGTGTGGTCCTGCCCCCCCTGGATCTCAGCGACCCTGTCTCTCCTGGGTCTCAGTGTCCCTGCCCTGCCTGGATCTCAGTGGCCCTGCCTCGATCTCAGGGGCCCTGCCCTGCCTGGATCTCAGTGGTCCTCCCCTGCCTGGATCTCAGTGGTCCTGCCCCTCCTGGATGTCAGCGGCCCTGCCCTGCCTGAATTTCAGTGGCCCTGCCCTGCCTGGATCTCAGGGGCCCTGCCCTGCCTGGATCTCACCAGCCCTGCTCTCCCTGGATCTCGGTGGTCCTGCCCTGCCTGGATCTAATTCTTCCTGCCCTGCCTGGATGTCAGTGGCCCTTCCCTGCCTGGATCTCAGGGGCCTTTCCCTGCCTGGATCTCAGTGGTCCTGCCTCTCCTGGATCTCGGAGGCCCTGTCCTGTCTGGATCTCCGTGGCCCTGTCGTGCCTCCATCTCAGGGGTTCTGTCCCTCCTGGATCTCAGCGGCCCTGCCCTGCCTGGATCTCAGTGGTCCTTCTCTGCCTGGATCTTAGTGGCCCTGCCCTGCCTGGGTCTCAGCGACATGACCTCGGGTCCGGAGACCTCCCTCCTGGTTCCGTGACCAGAGTTGTCCTGCAAAAGTACAGCAACACCAGGTCATAATAAGCTGCGACTCAAATGGGGCGTCTCTCACCTGCCAACAGCACGCCGTGAAATTTTAGGGGGACCAGTGGGGAGAATCCACACCGCATTTGCAGGTACGTCCTGCCTCCCCTCAGTTTCACCAGCAAGGAGACAGGCCCAGACCCGCACCCTGCCTGCCTGGGTCACGCGGGGGGAAAAACAGGGACGGTCGCCTTCCTGCTGTGTAGGCTGAAAAACGACACATACCGTTAAACCACAAGGAGGTAATTACTTGCAATGAATAGACCTCATTTAATTGTAAGCCAGGCCCAAGGCCGGCCAGGATGTTTCTTTCACCGTCATTTCCAGAACCTTCCCTTATAGAAAACAGAGAGGGAAAAACTGGATATAATAGGCCGATAACTGTGGCAGAGAGAAACAGGTAATTGAATTCCTATAAAGAGAAATCCACTGTCCGGGGTGTGTAGGGACTCACTGTGAACCTTTAAAGGATGCATTGTCATGTGGTCCCTCCACACCAGGCCCAGGGGACCATCAGGGACCAGGGCCCCCCTCCCTCCACACCAGGGCCCCCCTCCCTCCACACCAGGACCCCCCTCCCTCCACACCAGGCCCAGGGGACCATCAGGGACCAGGGCCCCCCTCCCTCCACACCAGGACCCCCCTCCCTCCACACCAGGCCCAGGGGACCATCGGGGACCAGGAACCCCCTCCATCCATACAAGACCCAAGGGCCCATTGGGGACCAGGGCCCCCCTCCTCCACACAAGACCCAAAGGCCGATCAGGGACCAGGCCCCCCCTCCCTCCACAGCAGGCCCAGGGGCTCATCGGGGACCAGGGCGCCCCTCCCTCCACACCAGGACCCCCCTCCCTCCACACCAGGCCCAGGGGCCCATCAGGGACCAGGCTCCCCCTCCCTCCACACCAGGCCCAGGGGCCCATCGGGGACGAGGGACCCCTCCCTCCACACCAGGCCCAGGGGCCCATCGGGGACCAGGGCCCCCCTCCCTCCACACCAGGGCCCCCCTCCCTCCACACCAGGCCCAGGGGCCCATCGGGGACCAGGGCCCCCCTCCCTCCACACCAGGCCCAGAGGACCATTGGGGACCAGGGACCCCCTCCCTCCACACCAGGCCCAGGGGATCATCAGGGACCAGGCTGCCCCTCCCTCCACACCAGGCCCAGGGGCCCATCGGGGACCAGGACCCCCCTCCCTCCACACCAGGCCCAGGGGCCCATCGGGGACCAGGGCCCCCCTCCCTCCACACCAGGCCCCCCCCTCCCTCCACACTAGACCCAAAGGCCCATCGGGGACCAGGGCCCCCCTCCCTCCACACCAGGCCTAGGGTCCCATCAGGGACCAGGGTCCCCCTCCCTCCACACCAGGCCCAGGGGCCCATCGGGGACCAGGATCCCCCTCCCTCCACACTAGGCCCAGGGGACCATTGGGGACCAAGGACCCCCTCCTTCCACACCAGGCCCAGGGACCCATCGGGGACCAGGGTCCCCCTCCCTCCACACCAGGACGCCTGTCCCTCCACACCAGGCCCAGGGGCCCATCAGGGACCAGCCTCCCCCTCCCTCCACACCAGGCCCAGGTTTGTGTCAAGGGTCAGACACCTGCCTCTTTGCTCTCCTGATTCCAATTCTCCATTGACAAGCTCGCATCTCAGGAAATTAACTGCCTTCCTCTCATTCACCACTGTTTTTTCTACCCGACGCCCTTGGACATTGTGTCCGTAACCAGATACGATCAACTTCAAATTGTGCCCTCAGTCCTGCATCCACCGAGCCCAGACATTTGGTGTAGATCTGCCTTTTTGCTGTTCCGTGGTCATGGGTGTCAGACTTCCGATTTCCAATCTCAGGATGATCCTTTCAAACCTGTGTGTTTATCGTACATTTACGGGACTCTGTAAACATGTACGATAAACATGTAAGTTTGAAAGGATCATCCTGAGATTGGAAATCGGAACTCTACCTCGCTCAGATTTCATTAGGAGGAAACCAGCAGAGGATAAAACCCCAGACTCCAGAGAGAAACAGCAGTCTTAACACTTTCCACGGGGTTTTCTCCAGAAAGCAGGATGTGTTTGCGATTAATGTTCTCAGATGCGTCGCCGATCAGCGTGTTATGCGTGGTGCCCATCACCGCCTACGGGAAAGGGGACCCTCCGGCCAGTGGGTTCCTTGCGTCTCCCGGCTTCCCTGGCATCCTTCCCGGAAACAAGTGACCTGTCTCTTGTCTGCACAGCCCTCCGGCCGAGGCGCGGGGCCCTGAGGGGTCCCGCGTCCCCAGAAAGCACAGCTGGACAGCAGGAAGAAATGTGGCAGGAAAACAGCTGTGCTCTTAAGCCCAGAGCCCTGTGGTCCTCTCGCGGGGACCTGAGCCCACCCTTCCTGATGAGAGCCGATGGCTGTTAGCTTAAAACACCAGCACGGGTGGGGCTGGTCCTGCGTCTGGAGATGAGAACAAATGAGGTGAACCGATGATAATGTTGCTCACAGGGGCGGGGGGAGGGGGGTGTCTGGAGGGCTTTCCCCCTCCCCCTCCCCCTCCCCCATTTATCTGTCTCTGCCCATCTTCTCCACCACCTGCATATGTTACATAGGCGTAACTTGTTTGTATAACAAATATATTACGCTGTATATACATGTATATAAATCGTGAGTGTATATGCATTTATACACGCGCACATAAGTGTGTATACATAATATGTATGTGAATGTAAATTTGTATCTTGTATATGAACACGCGCGTGCATGAAATACATAAATGCATCTATACGTGTATATAAAATATACAAAGTGTTCCTTTATGTACTAACATGTATATGAGACATCATGTTACACACATATGTGTGTTACATGTGTCTATACAGCACAGCTGTAAAACGTCTTCTGTACATACAGGCATGTAACACACGTATATCACACTATATGCACACAATATGCCTGTGTTGTATGTCTGTAATATTAAAACATACATGTGACACATACACATATAGCACCCTCTCTGTATAATATCATGTATGTATACACACTTCTCTCATTTCTTTAAAAACACACATACGAACACAAGTTACATGCATACCTATATAAAACCATAAGAGTGCTTATACATGCCAATAAAGAATATATCTGCGTATAAAACATAAATATCTCATTGTATTTCTTTCTCTAGGCCAACAGAGAATGCATATGGTATATATACACACATATATACAATGTGCACACACACCTCTCCATGCACACACACAGATGCATACGGCATATACACACATAAAAGTATACAATGTGCACACACACCTCTCCGTGCACACACACATGCATATGGTATATACACACATACAGATATACAATGTGCACACACACCTCTCCGTGCACACACACAGTTGCATATGGCATATACACACATAAAAGTATACAATGTGCACACACACCTCTCTGTGCACACACACAGTTGCATATGGCATATACACACATAAAAGTATACAATGTGCACACACACCTCTCCGTGCACACACACAGTTGCATATGGTATATACACACATAAAAGTATACAATGTGCACACACGCCTCTCCATGCACACACACAGATGCATATGGCATATACACACATAAAAGTATACAATGTGCACACATACCTCTCCGTGCACACACACAGTTACATATGGTATATACACACATAAAAGTATACAATGTGCACACACACCTCTCCGTGCACACACACATGCATATTATATACACACATACAGATATACAATGTGCACACACACCTCTCCGTGCACACACACATGCATATTATATACACACATACAGATAGACAATGTGCACACACACCTCTCCGTGCACACACACATGCATATATTATATACACACATACAGATAGACAATGTGCACACACACCTCTCCGTGCACACACACACACGCGTATGTTATATACGTACAGACAGATATGTATTGTGCACACACACCTCTCCGTGCACACACACATGCATATATTATATACACACATACAGATAGACAATGTGCACACACACCTCTCCGTGCACACACACATGCATATATTATATACACACATACAGATAGACAATGTGCACACACACCTCTCCGTGCACACACACACACGCGTATGTTATATACGTACAGACAGATATGTATTGTGCACACACACCTCTCTACCTGTCTCTCTCTTTCTCGAAGGGAAGCAGCTCAATGCCATGCAGCCGTCTGGTTCCAGCACAATGAGGCCGGCAGTTTGGTTTGTGCCCCGACAAGAGCCTGCATTTTCCTTCACTCGCTTTGTCCAGACAACGTGGTGCCCCCTCGTCCCCCGCCCCTCTCGTCCTCTCGGCCCCCTCCCCCCCCAGCCCACCCCTGGCCCCAGTGACGCAAGGCACAGCCAGACTGGCCTCGGCCACCGCCTGCAGCGATGCTGACCTGGGCCCATGGCCGCAGTAGCTCTGGGCCGCGGGCAGGAGGCCCTGCCGTGGGAAGCAATCATGCCAGATGGCGGCTGACAGGCTCATTCCCCACGCGAGGCCGCCTGGATCCCCGGGCAGTCTCTAGGCAAATTGTGTCCTCAAGCTCATTCTGGGCCCGTAACCAACTGTTGGCTCCCATCAGGAGAGATGGACGGGGCCCTCTGTCTCCGTGGCATGTGACACGATGGGAGGGAAGTCACCGCCTGCTGACAGGCCCTGCGATTTCTCCTTCCCGGCTGCAGGGATGAGGGAGGGGGGCTGCCCCGGGAGCCTGGCCGGGGCGCAACCGTGAGGGGTGGCTCCGAACCCCTCAGCCGCCCGCTGCCCGTGTGCAGTGACGTCCCGCCCCGTTTGGATTCCTGACTGTTTGCAGGGATGTTCGAGCCTCACCCTGCCCGACGCCCCTGCTGCCTGTCCTGGGCTCGTTTTTTTATTTTTTTCTTTTAAGTTTATGTATTTATTTTCAGAAAGAGAGACAGACTGCGAGCAGGGGAGGGGAAGAGAGAGGGAGACACAGAATCCGCAGCAGGCTCCAGGCTCCGAGCTATCAGCGCAGAGCCTGATGCAGGGGTTGAACTCACGAACCTTGAGATCAGGACATGAGTCAAAACAAACAGTCAGATGCTTAACTGACTGAGTCCCCCAGGCGCCCCCTTATGTTTGTGTTTGTCCAGAGTGTCCCCAGCTTGGCGAGACCCTCGTGTTCTGCACTGAGGAGGGACAGCAATGCACTACGTGGTTGAGAAGCGTCTGTAACCGGCCCCGTGTGGGTCTGACTCTCCTGCTTCTGCAAAATGCCTCGGGGACACGGCCCCAGGAAGGGCCAACGAGCCACAGACGGGTCCCCGTCGGGAGGAAGGCCTTCACCCCATGAGGCCCCACCCCGAGCGTCACCGTGGTGCCCAAAACACACACCTACCAAGTGGTTCTGCCTCGGTTTTGGGGTCTTTACGTGAATACTCAAAAGCGTCTTTCTTCTGTGGTTACTTCTGTTTTACTCTGTTCTTTAAAAAGGAAACAATGGGGGGCCTGGGGGGGGGGGGCTCAGTCAGTTGAGTGGCCGACTTCGGCTCAGGTCACGATCTCATGATTCATGGGTTCCAGCCCCGCGTCGGGCTCCCTGCTGACAGCTCAGAGCCTGGAGATGCTTCGGATTCTGTGTCTCCCTCTCTCTCTGCCCCTCCCCTGCTCGTGCTCGGTCTCTCTCTCTGTCTTTCTCTCTCAAAAATAAATAGACATAGGAAGAAAAAAAAAGAAAACAAGTTGTTAAAAAAATAAATACGGAACAACAAGGGACGTGTTTTTTTTCTCAATTCTCTTGACAGAATGCTTGGTCATTGGGGGATATTTAGAAAGCTGAGATAAGGCAACATTAATTAAATGATTATTCTGATGAATCAAGCATACCCATGGTGAACATTTCTGCCTGTATTCTGTCACTTTTCTCTTCCTTCACAACACTTTCCGTGCCGGGGTCTACGTGCACACATGTTGTACCGAGTTCAGTGGTCCCCAAAAAGTTATGTCCACGTCCTCAACTCCAAACCTGGGAAGGGGAACTTATCTGGACACAGCGTTTTTGCAGATGTGATTAAGATCGGAAATGACCTCGTGCTGGATGACGAGGGCTCTGAATCCAGGGACAGGTGTCCTTACAAGAGACAGAATAGGAGACACAGACACAGAGGAGAAGCCACGTGAAGGGTGGAGGCAGAGACGGGAGGGACGCGGCCACGATCCCAGGGACGCCTGGAGCCCCAGAAGCTGGAAGAGGCAGGAAGGACCCTCCCTTGGAGCCTCTGGAGGGAGCACAGCCCTGCCCGCCCTGTATCTCGGCGGCCGTGCCCCTCCTGGATCCCAACACCCCTACTCTGCTTGGATCTCAGCAGCCCTGCCCCCCCCAGGATCTCAGTGGTCCTACCCTGCCTGGTTCTCAGGGGTCCTGCCCCTCCTGGATCTCAGGGGCCCTGCCCTGCCTGGATCTTACTGGTCCTGCCTCTCCTGGATCTCACCGGCCCTTCCCTGCCTGGATCTTAGTGACCCTGCCCTGCCTGGATCTCAGCGGCTCTGCTCTGCCTGGGTCTCAGTGGTCCTGTCCTGCCTGGATCTCAGGGGTCTTTCCCTACCTGGATCTCAGTGGCCCTGCCCTGCCTGGATCTCAGAGGTCCTGCCCCTCCTGGATCTCCGTGGTCCTGCCCCTCCTGGATCTCAGCGGCCCTGCCCTGCCTGGATCTCAGTGATCCTGCCCCTCCTGGATCTCAGTGGTGCTGCCCTGCAAGGATCTCAGGGGTCCTGCCCCCCTGGATCTCAGTGGCCCTGCAAGGATCTCAGCGGCCCTGCCCTGCCTGGATCTCAGCGGCCCTGCCCTGCCTGGATCTCAGCGGCCCTGCCTCTCCTGGATCTCAGCGGCCCTGCCCTGCCTGGATCTCAGCGGCCCTGCCTCTCCTGGATCTCAGTGGTCCTGCCCTGCCTGGGTCTCAGTGGCCCTGCCCCTCCTGGATCTCAGGGGTCCTGCCTCTCCTGGATCTCAGCGGCCCTGCCCTGCCTGGATCTCAGCGGCCCTGCCCTGCCTGGATCTCAGTGGCCCTGCCCTGCCTGGATCTCAGCGGCCCTGCCTCTCCTGGATCTCAGTGGTCCTGCCCTGCCTGGGTCTCAGTGGCCCTGCCTCTCCTGGATCTCAGGGGCGCTACCTTACCTGGATCTCAGTGGTCCTTCCCTGCCTGGATCTCAGTGGTCCTGCACCCGCTGGATCTCAGATCAGAGCTCATTCGGTCCTCCCAGGACTCAGGCTCTTCCACTTTCAATGTCAGTCACCTGAGAGTCCAGAACGGCTGCTGTGGCTCCAG
>NC_138357.1:129566761-129629261 GCF_046562875.1 Panthera onca | reverse complement strand
AAGGACTCACATTTGGGCAGCTGCTTGGGCCGCCCGCGTGGGGCTAGTGGAGAGCTTCTGTGGGTTTTGCACAGTTAACATCCATCATGCATTTCAAAGCGTGGTTTGTGGCTCACATAAAAATACTTTTTAGAAGGAAAAATATATCTTGGACGTCTTGGGAGTGACACGTTGTCGTCACGGAATAATGACTTCATAATCAAACCGGAGCCCTACCTCCTATCTTACGTGACCTGGGTCCCTTTAAAAATACATCTGCAATGAAATTCAAAGCAGCCAAATATCCCCTGAAAAGCGCAGGAAGATTACTGTCTGCATTTAAGGCAGTTGAGTCATTAAAATCAGCAGCCTAGAACGTAAGGGCCAAATCTGGCCCCCGGCTTGCTTTTGCCAATAAAGTTTTATTGCAATGCGGAAATGTTCATTCTGTGTGTTTTGTCTATGGTGGCTTGTGAGCTATCACGGGAGCATCCTGTATTTTCCCCAGACCCGGCATGGCCCAGAAAGCCTAAAATATCTAATATTTTATCCTATGCAAAAGCTGTGCCCAGCCGTGCAGTAAATCACCAGCGACAGTGTGGATGGTTTGCATTTAAGAGGAACTTCCTCGCAGAACAAAGGGTCATTACCATGCTCTCCAAAGCTGTGTGCACTTGCGTGCAGTAATGGCTTTGAAATTCTTATGTCCCCAAGAAGCCAAGGAAGAAAAAAAAACTCAGAAATGTGATCAAAAAGAAAGCATTGCCTTTCTAACGAGCTCACAAAGATGAAAACACTCCCATTTGGGGGGGAGAAAAAAAGCAAAAACGGACGGACTAAAATAACACCCAAGGTTTCCATGGCATTTCACCCTTCTGCTATTTTCTGCACAAATAACCTCTTAAATGATATGACTGCATTTGAACCGTTACCTCTGGAGTTTTAAAAGCAAGTCTGAAAGTTTGGTCTAGTTATCCTTAAAAAAAAAAAAAAAAAAAAAGCCACGAAGAAGCAGAACTCGCCTGTCTGAATCAGTCAAAATCCGGGACCGTCTGTCCTGTTACAATTTATATCGGTATCAGCCATGAACTTCATAAGCAGCCCACACCTGATACTCTGCTTTGACACAGGGTGACAAACACAGCCCAGACGCCTGTCCAGGCCATTGAAGTGTGTCCGGGCTGGATGTCCTCGGGGCCGCGAGGACAGTAGACGGTGGGCGGCCGCCTGATTAAGGTTCTGAGTGCAGGCATCGCGCTTCTCTGCTGGAATAATGGGAGGCCATTAAAAGCGGATGGAAGGAACCGGTCGTATAAATGGAATTCGATGCACGGTTCACTCAGCAAAGGCAGCATCGGTGATGCATATTTGTGTGGGCAAGAGGTGAGCGTGTGCGGAAGGCAGTGGAAGGCGGGCGGGGACGAAGGGGAGAAACCGGGAGGCCCAGGAAGGACAATTTCTATACCTTCTTCTGTTTGCTCGGAACCCTGCTCTGTGGGAAGTATTTGCAGACTTTTGGGACAGATCACAGACTCACTTGAACACACACACACACACACACACACACACACTCGGGGAACATTCCAGAGCACACGTCCCCCTGGCCCATTGTCGTTCCCCCAGCCAGTCCATGCCTCCACGTGGCTCCGGGATCTCAAGCCCAAGCTCTCCTGATGCACGTCATCCAGGCGCCTAATTTATTTCTGTAATTATTGTGATCGTTCGGAGGAGATACATTGAAATCTATTAGGACTTAATGTAAAAAGCTGTAATTAGTTTGCTTGGGAGACGGGCAGGAAGGCGCCAGCCCGCGTGCATCCCGGAGAATCCATTAAGCCAATTACGACAGGAGCTCGGCAGAAAGCAGCCGGCCGCCTGAAATATACCCACGGCTTTCGCCTCCCGTGCACACGCCGCTCACAGACCCATCCGTCACAGGCGTCATGAATTTAATAAGCACATCAAGGCGGACACGGGGGGAGAATTCCTTCATCATCACCATTAACGCACGTGCTCAGTTCCGGATGGCGTTGGCTTTGGAGGGAGACCCAGGGACCAAAAAACAAACAACAGGAACCTGGTAACACAACAGCCCAGTGCGCCCGTGCTACCTCCTTGCCCGGCGTGCAAAGCGCTCCAGAGCCCCCCCGTTCCCAGAAGTGCCCGCCGCTCCCCACCCCCCCCCCACCCCCAGCACCCCGTCCCGCTGCAATTAAAAAATATATATTGAAACAAGCCGGGAGCCGCGATCACCTGTTTCCTGTCAAATTAATTCAGCCGCTGGGGAGATGCAGTCTGTATCAGCAGCAGCAAGGTGTCAGGGCTGTTCAGATCCCGCCAAAGCGAGCCTCCGCTGCTTTTGATGGCTGTGATAATGACAACAAGAGAAGCCGTTGCAACAGATGTATCATAGATCTTCCCATAATTATCTGACCTGTTACACCGTGTCAGTCTCCCGCCAAACATGGTGTTTTTATGTCAGAAGCTGTGTGGGCATTTTCGGCTTTGATCACGCGGTATTTTGCAGATGTCAGCCCGGCTGTATTTTAATTGACTCTGGGGTAGGATTCAAACACGCACTTCCTGGCGCCTGATGAGGGTGACAAGCTGGCATTTACGAAAGTGAGGCCTCCTCGCGAGCCACGTGCTCCCCGCGTCTCCGAGGGGGTGACAAAATGATGTCGGGAAACCTCTGTGCGGAGCCCGGCTCCCCGTGGCCCCCGCCGTGGCCCCCAGGGACAGGCGGCACAGGGATCCCCGCGCGTGTCGGGGCAAATGTGTGGAATCCGAGGCGCCCCCCCCCCCCCCGGCCAGCATCACCACACGGGCTTGTTTCCCTGTGCGTCCCCCCCCTACCCTGCCCCGCCACCCCCCTCCAACCTCCTCCTGAGGCCCCGTCCGCGGATCGTGGGTCTTGTGCACATGACATGACAGGGCCCTCGATAATGAGGACCCAGGTTTGTGGATTTCGATGGAAGAAGCCCTCATCTCCCACGGCTCGGACACCTTTAAAAAAAAAAAAAAACCCTCCCGGTTGAAAATGCACCGTGAGCCCTGACTGCAACATTTCAACGCAGAGGTCAATTTATTTGGTCTTGACTTTGCAGAGACGGGAAACGTCTGGCCTCCTGTCTGGGAGCTGCGCGCACGGCCTCGTTAACCCAGCCTGGCAGGGACAGGAGCTGTCTTCATCAAGCCCCTGACAGACACGGGGGGCCCCCCTCGCCCCCGCCTCCTCCAGGGACGCCTCTCCGGCATCACGGCCGGCTGGCCCGAGTAATTGCCCGCGAAGGAGCCCCGTGCTCTGGCACAAGCCCGCCGGGAAGAGGGATTCGCGGACAGGACGCCACGCGAGGGGGGCGTTGGGGGTTTTCGAGGGGACCCTCCATACGACCTCCCTCTGGGTCCCAGCTGGCAGACCTCCGGGGTCCCCGTCGACGGGCGGGCGGACGTCCTGATGGGCCAACAGGCTCCAGGACGCCCAGGTTGCCGACTGTGTCCCTCGAGCCAGGCCTGAGCTCTCTGCCCCCGATACGGTGACGACGTCCCGGCTTGCCGTGCGGACTCCCCAGACTCACGGACGGGTCCAGACGGACGGTGCTGGGAACGCAGCCGGCCGCCTCCCACGTTCACGACAAGCACCGTGCCGGGAACACCGTTGGCCGGGTTTTCTCTCGCACGCCGAGCGTCTCCACCCGCTGGGGGTGGCCCTGCCCGAACGGCCCTGGAGTCTGGACGTCGGGGATGAAGGCACCGCCTGGCTGGGGTTCTGGGGACGGCTCGCTTCCCGGAGGTGTCCTCACAAGGTAGAGAGAGCCAACCCTCTGCTGTCCTGTCTCTTCTCATAAGGACACGAACCCCACCGTGGGGACCTCGCCTTCACAAGCTCCTCTGGCCCTAAGCACGTCCCAAAGGCCCGCCTCCTGGGACCATCCCGTTGTGGGTTCGGGTTTCAACGCAGATTTTAGGGGGGACGCAAGCATTCGGTCCATCGCACAGACACCCAACCCAGCTGCCTATGGGTCGAATTCGTCCATTTTTGCCTCTTGGCCCTCCCACCGGGAGGCTTGCGTTAAACAGCGTTGACCACGGAAGGCATAACAATGTCTCTCCAAAGATGTGCACGTCCCAAACCTCGGAGCCTCTGCGTATGTTACTTTACACGGAAAAAGGGACTTTGCCGATCGGACGGATGTGAGGGTCTTGAGAGAGAGACATAATCCTGCAACCTCCGGGTGGGACCCCAGTGGGATCGCAAGGCCCCTCATACGAGGAAAGGACAAGAGGCAGAGTCGCAGAAGGAGACGTGAGGACAGAAGCAGAGAGTTCCGACCTAGAGAAAGTGTGCTGCTGGCTTTCAGGGTGAAGACAGACAAGTAGGCAGTTCTGGGAAGTGAGGAAAGGCAAGGGAACAGAAACTTCTCTCCACCCACCCACCACCTATCCTTCTATCCACCCACTTACCAACTCACCCATCCGTCAACCCGCTCATTCTCCATCCATCCACCCATCCGTCCGTCCGTCTGTCCGTCTGTCCATCCATCCATCCATCCATTCATCCATCCATCTGCCAACCCACCCACTTATCCTTCTATCCACCCACTTACCAACTCACCCATCCATCAACCCACTCATTCTCCATCCATCCATCCACCCGTCCATCCGTCCGTCTGTCCATCCGTCCATCCATCCATCCATCCATCCATCCATTCATCCATCCATCTGCCAACCCACCCACTTATCCTTCTATCCACCCACTTACCAACTCACCCATCCATCAACCCACTCATTCTCCATCCATCCATCCACCCGTCCATCCGTCCATCTGTCCATCCGTCCATCCATCCATCCATCCATCCATCCATCCATCCATCTGCCAACCCACCCACTTATCCTTCTATCCACCCACTTACCAACTCACCCATCCATCAACCCACTCATCATCCATCCATCCATCCATCCATCCATCCATCCGTCCGTCTCTCCGTCCATCCACCCATCCATCCCTCCCTCCATCCATCCATCTATTCATCCATCCATCCATCCATCCATCCATCTGCCAACCCAACCACCTATCCTTCTATCCATCCACTTACCAACTCACCCATCCATCAACCCACTCATCATCCATCCATCCATCCATCCATCCATCCATCTATCCATCCATCCATCCGTCTCTCCATTCATCCACCCATCCATCCCTCCATCCATCCATCCATCCGTCTGTACGTCCATCCATCCATCCATCCATCCATCCATCCATCCATCCAACTGCCAACCCACCCACTTATCCTTCTATCCACCCACTTACCAACTCACCCATCCATCAACCCACTCATCATCCATCCATCCATCCATCCATCCATCCATCCATCCGTCTCTCCATCCATCCATCCATCCATCCATCCATCCATCCATCCATCTATTCATCCATCCATCCATCCATCCATCCATCCATCCATCTGCCAACCCAACCACCTATCCTTCTATCCATCCACTTACCAACTCACCCATCCATCAACCCACTCATCATCCATCCATCCATCCATCCATCCATCCATCTGCCAACCCACCCAACTATCCTTCTATCCATCCACCTACCAACTTGTCCTCCCATCCATCTACCTACACACTCATCCACTCATCCCTGCATCCATCCACCCTCCACCCACCATCCACCCATCCATCAACCCCTCCAACATACATTTATTGAGCACCTTCTGTGTACCAAGCACACTCCAGACACAGAGACAATATTCCAGCCCCTGTCCTCTTGGAGGTCATGTTCCAGGGCAGGGGACCAGACAACAAAATGTATAACGTGAAGAACAATAAGGCCACCCTGGAGGGTACAGGAGCCAGGAAAGGACCACTGTGAAACTCTATCTTTAATACAATCTACTTGGTCTCTCTATATGCATTTAGGAATCCAGCTTCATGGGGTGGGGACAGGGGGCCACACATCTGGACCCTGGCCATATTCCCTGCTCCCTGGAATAAGATTCCCTGGATCTTAGAAAAGAAAAGGCACTGCTTGGTACCCCCTCCCCCATGTTGCCATGGGAACACCACTCCCCTTTATCACCCCTGCTATGGAGATGGTTTCCTTAAGCCCTAAGGGGTCCCGATTTCTGCCCAGCCCGCATAATCTCCATCGTCACCTGCTGATGTCTTTCTTATTGCTTTGAGAATATGGAACCAATCAGAAGAGGCCTCCCTTGGACCCCCAAGGCCCCCTGGCCCACTCACCCACCTGCTCTACAGCTAGAGGCTCCCGTTGTTCCGTTGAAATGATTTTGTTGGGGTCAAGTAGCCCCTCTCTGGTGCACGTCTAATTATTAGGGGTCCCATACACCCCCACATCCAGTCTCATCATTGAAACCCTTTCTTCCCTTGGCCAGTGGACCCTGCACTCTCCTGGCACCTTCCCGCACTTTCGACTGCATTCTGTCTTCTCCCCAACGTCTTCACCAAGGAGAGTCCCCAGGATCAGTCCTGTGCTCGTCCCGTCAGTGAACACCCTCACCCTTATCCGTCTTCCTGCATTCATGTATGTGCTCAAACATCACCTACACAGTTTGTATCTGGCCCCTTCCTGCATTCATTTCCCCATTGACCATATTGCTTTAAAATGCAGAACAGAGTCTCTCTTCCTTTCTGGAATAATGGTTAGCAGGCTAGCTCAGCAAGGATCGTTGGTCAGTTCCTGGATGCATGAGAGGACCTGGGACGGCGACTCATACACAGAAGGTGATCGATGCATTTTTGCCGTCGTCGTCATTGTTGTTCCAAGATAATCTTACTCATTTCTATAAATGCACCTACAGTGTTGATCAGCCACACAAGGGCAGCTGATTGGCTCCTGGGGACACCCCAGTACGTGGATTGATGGTCGGCCCCCAGAAGGTCATCTGATGAATAGACATTTGCTGAATGAGTAACTGGGCAACCCAAGAAAGACGAAGCTTGAGATTGCTTCTCTGGACAGGACAAGGAAAATGTCGTTGCTGATTTAGGAAAGGTCTGCACGAGGCCACGGGGTGTGGGAAGATATCCAAACGTAGAACCTGGAATATAGGTTAACCATGTCCTTCAGCAGGAAACTCTTTCAAAACCTGTCATTCTGAATGTGTGGACATAATCATTAAACCCTTTGGATCCAACATTATGGGACCTAATAATATGGATCCAAACCTATAAATCTCAATCCTATGGGGTCCAAATATGAGTTACAACCCTAATGATTCTGGTCTTATGGATCCTGACCTCATGTACTCTAGCTTTATGAATCAAACCCTGTGTGATTACAACCCTATGAACACAACACTATGGGTCCTACCTACGTGGTCCAATTCTGGAGTACAGCTCTTGGGATCTTAGTCCTAGGGTCCACAGGTCCAACCCCAGAGATTTGAGCCCTAGGAAACACAGCTCTGTAGACCCCTACTCTATGGGCCCCAGCCCTCCGGGTCCTAAGGCGATGGGTCCAACCCTAGAGATTCAATCCCTAGGAACCACAGCTCTGTAGACCCCTACTCTATGGGCCCCAGCCCTCTGGGTCCTAAGGCGATGGGTCCAACCCTAGAGATTCGATCCCTAGGAACCACAGCTCTGTAGACCCCACTCTATGGGTCCCAGCCCTCTGGGTCCTAAGGCGATGGGTCCAACCCTAGAGATTCGATCCCTAGGAACCACAGCTCTGTAGACCGCTACTCTATGGGCCCCAGCCCTCCGGGTCCTAAGGCGATGGGTCCAACCCTAGAGATTCGATCCCTAGGAACCACAGCTCTGTAGACCCCTACTCTATGGGCCCCAGCCCTCCGGGTCCTAAGGCGATGGGTCCAACCCTAGAGATTCGATCCCTAGGAACCACAGCTCTGTAGACCCCACCCTATGGGCCCCAGCCCTCTGGGTCCTAAGGCTATGGGTCCAACCCTGTGAATTGCACCCTATAGTTCTATAGCCCCTATAGTCCCACCCTATAGACTTATGAGTCTCAGGTCTATGGGTGCCTCTCCCAGAGCCCTTCTGAAATGTCCAGCTACTCACTGGGGCATAACATGGTGCCATAAACCCTCATGGCCTCCAAGGGATATGTCATCGTCCCCAGAGTCCTTCCTCCAAGAGCATAGAGAGTGCCCTGACCCCCCATCACTTCTCAGCTCTCCCGAGGCTCGTGCATCCAGAAGGTTTGGCAAGAGACGTTTGTTTCCCCTCCCATGTTCCTTGCACACGGTGCCCCGGGAGCAGCCCTGGGTCTCCCATGATGCCTTGAGGCAAAATGCAAATTAAATACGAAATAAGCCAGCGTGGGAGTCCCATTTGCCAATATCAAGTACATTAACATGTTGGGGGAAAAAAAAAGCTGAGGCCAACCTTCTGTAGCCGAAAGACATTCTGTGAGCATCCCGTCAGGAAGGATGTGGGTCGCTCACCAAGCCCCAACACCACTCATTACAAAAAAAAAACAAAAAACCAGCGAATAAAGTCCCCCAACATTTTACCGCAGTTTCATGCGTATCCCTTCCGGTGAGTAAAACACACATTTTCAGGGGACCTGAAGTGACTTTCGGAGGCTGGGGACAGCAACAAAGAGGAAAGGGTATCATCCAGGACCGTATGGAGCGAGGCAGGTGGGTCCCAAGCCACGACCAGGTGCGGCCAGATGGGCAAGCTTCCCAAAGTCTTTGCTCTTATTGCCCATGAATTTTTCTTAAATTCCCAACAGAAAATGTACTGTCGTAACCATTTTCCTTTCGTAACGTTCTGTTTATTTATTTTGGGAGAGAGAGAGGGAGGGAGGGAGGGAGTATGTGAATAGGGGAGGGGCTGAGAGAGGGAGACACAGAGACAGAGAGACAGAGAGAGAGAAGTCCAAGCAGGCTCCGGGCTGTCAGCACACAGCCCGACGCGGGGCTCGAACTCACGAAAAGTGAGTGAAAAGTAGGTGAAAAGTGCCCCAGTCACTCAACCCAAGAGGAAGAACCCTTCCGTCAGTGCAGCCTCATAGGCGTCTACGCGGGCAGGGCTTATGTGCTCAAGGCATACAGCAGGAGCATCTTTCTTGCTGAGCACCGCCTGCTGTGTGACCCCTGGCGTGCGTCCTGCGGAGCGGGAATGCTGCCCTTGTCGTGGGCAGCGAGGAAGCCGGGCTTTCCCGACACGCAGTGTGTCTACCCTCCCATCCTATTTGGAACGTTCATGCATGCTGGTCCGTTTCACGGCCGACGGCTGTCCCGTCGCGTGGACCCCCACGGTGTTCATCCCTTCACCCGTCAGTGCGCATCGGGGTTGAGGCCACCCTGTTGGGCTGTTGGAGATGTATTAGCCAGGGATCTCCAGACAGAGAGCACGTTTTCGGTCTATTGATGCCCTCAACTGATTAGACGAGGCCCACCACAGACAGCCGTCCGCGTCATCAAGTCCAACGAATCAAAATGCGACTCTCTTCCGGAAACATTCTCCCGGGCACACCCAGAAATCACGTGTGACCACCTATGTGGGCGCCCTGAGGCCCAGTGAAGGTGACATACACAGTTAGAATCAAGCCTTACAGCGAATCATGTCTGTAGGAAGCTGCCCGGACAAGTTTCTGTTTGGGCTTTGGTGCCCTCGGGTAGAGACAACACTGCCCTCTCCGCACCCCAACATCAGCTGCCGGTCGAGGGCCCCGTCCGGGCTTCCCATGACCCGCCCGCCAGGCTCAACAACTCACTGGGAAGACTGACAAAAGTCAGGACAATATGTTAGTGACATTTATAGATTATTTATTATAAAGCTTCCAACGTTATTTATGTACTTGTTTATTTTGTAAAAATTTTATAATGTTTATTTATTGTTGAGAGAAGGAGAGACCGAGTGTGAGCGGGGGAGGGGCAGAGAGCGAGACAGAAGGGGACACAGAACGGGAGGCAGGTTCCAGGCTCTGAGCTGTCGGCTGTCGCAGTTCGTGAGCTCGAGCCCCGCGCGGGCTGTGTGCCCACAGCTCAGAGCCTGGGGCCTGCTTCCCATTCTGTCTCCCTCTGTCTCTGCCCCTGCCCCGCTTGTGCTCTCTCTCTCTCCCTCTGTCTCAAAAATAAATAAACATTAAAAAAGAGAAAAAAGAAATGAGGCATTTCCATTTTCAACCATAAAGACTCTTTTGATGAAAAACGGGTAAGACAAGCCACGCACATACCGCGCACAAGTTCACCACGACCCTCGTCCTACAAGGACGCATTTGCACCTCCCTAGGCCCCCAGTGCGCCCTCACGGGCCCGATTACCCGCTTTGGTGGGATTCGGGTGGGGACAAGGGCCTCCCAGGCTACCCCCCGCACCCCCACGTGCGTGTTCTGATCCGTCAGTATTGAGCACGGACGCACGAGGTGGCCTTCACATTCCTATTCTGAGCCAACGGCAGATCTGTGCGTCGCTCAATGCGACAGGTCAGGGGAAGCGTTGGCCAGGGCGCGAGGGTGCGAGGCGCACAGCCCAATGGGCGCACCTCCCCCAGCCGCTCCGAGGGCCGTTAACCGCCTCTCCGCGTAGCCGGCAAGAGGCCAAGGCTCGGTCACCCGCCCCCGCGGAAACGTGGGTCCTGCATTCAGCGCCTCGCTGGTCCGCGGGAGACGCGCCCGTGGCAAATCAGGCCTCGGAAGCGATCTGTGCCTCTTAAGATACGCACATCCCCTTGGCGGCTGCGAGCGTCCCCCAGGGATGGTTTAGCACAAACGGCGTTTGCATATATTGGGCGGCGCGGGCTGACTTCTCCCTCACGCGTGACGACAGGCACTCAGCAGCCCAGAGGCTCTCGGAGGAGCCCGGGCCACGGGAACAACCGCGCGAGCGGACGGGGTCATTGGCCGCGAAGAGGGCGGGCGGGCGGCGCGCGTTGACGGCCGGACGGGGGATGGTTTCCAACCTGGGAAGGTGGGGACGAGGCGTCGTCGTGCGGGGACCACACGCTCCCTTACGCCTGTCATGGGCAAGGCAGGTGCCCCCCCACCCCCACCCCGACCTCCCCCAGCCGCCAGACAGCCCGTGAGCCGATTCTAGAGCTGCTGACGGCCTGTCCGCACCAGCGTGTTGCTTCGTTTGCTGCATCTTGACCCTCCCGGAACCCGGGGACGAAGGTGGTGATCACAAGCGCTCCGCAGCTCGCTGCTCCCTGAGGAACTTTTTCACGTCCCTGACTTCCGACCCCAGAGACGTGTGGCCGCGACTCTGGGGGCTACGAAGTGACCACCGACACCCTGAAGAGTTCAGTTGAAACTCGTCCACCACTTGCCTCGGGCATTTGCCGATGTTGAAAGGGGTTTGAGCGCAGCCATGGGGACAGTGGGACCCGTGAACGCACCACAAAGCTGGCAAAGCATGAGGTCAGAAGGGCCCCCCCCCCGCTCCGTGGTCCCAGGCCCCCTCGGCCCGAGCGGCTGCAGGTGGGTCTGGGAACTGTTTTCCCCGGGAGGCAGACGACAGTCGGCTCTACAGGAGACGGTTCCTTAACATAAGTCCGTCCCAGAGACCATGTGGGATAGACTTATACCGAGAAGGACTCTGACCTCCAGAGCCCCCGGCCCTGGTGCACCTGGCAGATTTGCTTTGTGTGTGTGTGTGTTTCCTCCCGTCCTGGCATCTAAAACGCGTCTGCTTGATTTCACGTCCTGAGCGGGCGCCTGGCTGCCCTGTCCTGTGTTCACGTCACGGTGCCCGGGACGGCCGTGAGGGCCAGGACAGGGATGCCGTGAACCACCACTCAGAGGGGCAGCTGGCAAGGACCGCAGACCCCGTGCTGGGCAGCAGGGGGCGGGTGCAGATGCATGACCAGGTCCTGGAAGGTTCTAGAAACACACAACAGCCAGTGCAGTGAGCCCTGGGAGGAGGCAGCATCCAGAGGGAGGACAGATGTCTGGAGAGGACACGGCCACACGCCCCCGTCCTTGAGGGCCACGCACAGGCCCACGGGTCCCACCCGCGGTCACCACCTTACCTTCTCCGGATACATCGGTGGCCCCGAGACGATTCCACGACAAAGCAGGAAACACGGAGACCCACAGCTGCTGCTCGTGAGCAGGGTTTTGCAGGGTGAATAGGAGTTTGCCACGCAGCCACACCTCCGATCCTCCTTGGGGATGGGGGGGCCCTCGGGTCTCAGCGCTCCCCCCCGGACACGCTGCCTTCTCACCCCTGCGACATGCACAACGGTCACCTCTGAGATTCACCAACAGGGACAAACGCTGCCCAAAACAGCACCCCGCTCCGTACCCCTCTTGCCAGGGCTCTTAGGGCCCGTTTGCCACAAGTTCGGTCCTGGACGGAGGCCGGAAAGGCGGCCGCCTCCCCCAGGGGCCCCACAAGACCGGCCGAGCCTACACGCCGGATGGTGTGGGAGGGGGCTCCTCCAGTCCAGGGCCCCCGTCTCCTCTGCCACATTATTGGCGACTCAGGTTCTGGATTTTGCTTGAATGTTAAAGAAAAACACACACACACACACACACAGAGCCCCGCTGGACGAGGCGTTTAATGAAAACAGAGACGCAGCCCCGCACAGGCAACGTGCTAATAAGGACCAGATGGCCCGACACGACCCAAACCCTCTTTCTTATTATTGGAAAACGGGACCCACAAAGGCAGTCTGTAAGTTGGTTCATAAGGACTTAATTTTGCCCGGCAATAACAGGGCCATTAAATCTGCTTAGAGCAGGGATTACTAGGAACCGGGAAGGGTTTATGCCGCGGCCCCACCGCCCAGCCTGCCCCACGGCACGGCTCGCAGAGACCCCAAAGCGGGGACCACGTCGGGAAACCCGCTACCCCTCAGCCCGCTGCCCCCGCGGACGCTTCAGACCTAAACCCACACTCAGGACGGGAGGCAGATTCACACGTGCCGAGCTGGGGGTCACGGGGGGGCCCACGGACGGATGAAGCCCAGTCCCGTGTCCCCGAGTCAAGGCGCCTCCTGCCCCCTCTCCTGCGTGTGCCCTCCTCCCTTTCCGGGGGCAGAGGTTCGGGACGGGACAAAGAAACCCAGAGTGGCTCTCCTTCTCCTCTTTTGTGTAAAAAGGAGGTTACATTTACATAACATAAAATTGGCCGGTTTTTCGTGTTTATTTCATTTTTGCGAGAGAGGGGGAGACACGGAATCGGAAGCAGGCTCCAGGCTCCGAGCTGTCGGCACAGATCCCCACGCGGGGGCTCGAACCCACGGACCGCGAGATCGTGACCTGGGCCGAAGTCGGACGCCCAATGGACTGAGCCACCCAGATGCCCCCAAAGTCGGCCGTTTGAAAGCACAATTCTGGGACTCTGGACACATTCACAACGTTGTGCAATCAATCACCGCTTGCCTCCGGTTCCAGAACGTTCTCATCCCCCCAGAGGAGACCTGTCCCCATGAGCACTTGGTCTCCGTCCTCCTCCCCCAGCCCCTGGCAACCCCTAACGTGCCTTCCGTCTATGCATTTGCGTCCTTGGGACACTTTATTAAATGGAATCACACACTGTCTTTTTGCGTGTGGCCTTTTCTGCTCAGTATCACGTTTTCCAGGCGATATCGTGCTTTTCTCCACACACCGCGAGCAAACGCACGCAGAAGGTCCCGACACTGATGGCTTCTGCAGCCGGTGAGTAGCCAGAGGCGGACTTCAGGCGGGGCTGGCTCAAGGTGCGGCGAGGAAGGGCTGGAAGGGGTTCTAGGGGGTCTGCAGGCTGTCTTACCCTCACGCTGCTTCAGGGAGTCACAGCCCTGCAGGGGAAGCTCGTGTCCCCAACGCCCCGGGTGCCGGATGTGAGCCCGTAAGTTTCATCGTATTCTTGCATCCGGTTCCATCTTGTTTAAGACGAATGACGTGAAGCATCTAGAAGAAACATCACACAATGTAAGGGAAGTGGGGGGGGGTCACCTGTCTGAGAAAATGCTCACATTTTTCTACTGGCTGAGAAAGGCACACGGGACGGTGGGGGCCGCTCACGGGAAGGGACGGGCAAGCCATTCGGACCTCTGGAGGGATGCTCGTGTGCACTCGTGACCCCAGCGGCACAGAGGCCAGTCCCACCGCCGACTTTTGAGGAACCTCAAGACCCTTTCGCACAGTGCGCAACCCCACCAACAGTACACGAGGCTTCCTTTCCCTCCACACCCTCCCCATTCAGGTCCATTCAGGCCTTCCGCCCGTTTTAAAACGAGTTTTTTTTTCCAGTTGACTTGCTTGAATGTCTTATACAGTGCAGATAATCATCCTTGACCAAAAATAAATAAATGATAAGTACCTGTGTGAATGGCAAAGTATTAACTAAGCTTGTGTTGGTCAGATTTCACAATATACACATGCTGGTCAACTACATCTCCATAAAACCTGGGTGGGGGTGGGGGGTGGGGGACAATTATATCTCAAGAAAACCCAGGGGGGAGGGTCAGTGAGCTTGAACAAGGAACATGGGGTCTAACGGGACAGAGATGGCCTGGTAGACTGTCACTGGATGGGACATTCTCTGCAGACGTCACCGCATGCCCCCAGCATCACCAGGAATGCTCGTCAGAGGGAGGACAAACGTCCCCATCATGACTGGGTCACTGCTGGGGCAGCCGAGCGCCCTGTGCCAACCTGAGCTCTGACGGCTGGACCCCGTCCGGGGGAAGGGGCAGGACCCCATAAGCCCTCCAGCGGCCCCAGGACCCTGTGCGGCCGTGAAATCTCGGCCACTTCACATTTATGGTATTCTCATACTTGAGGGCAATTAAATAAAACATTTACAAGCCGTCCATAAAGAGTTTAAAACTCTTGGGCAAAAGCCCGAGAATTAAGCCACATTCGCCTTGGCAGGAAAGCTGGAAATGACTTAATGCCGTCCCTCAAACCACCTAGTGAGCCGGCCACAGTCGCCCAGGTGAACTTGCGGGTGGGGGGGACCCCCACCGCTCCTGGGGGCACGGCTGGGCCACATTCGCGGGCCTGGCAGGGATGGACCGTCACCCCCCCAGGAGGGGACCCCAAGGTTTTCCAGGATGGCAGCACCTTCTGGGACCTGCAGGAGAGCCCCCTGGGGCCACCGTCCCCGGCACTGGGGAGGACCAGGATTCTTTCCTGCTTTCTTCTTTAGTGTTTAGTTACTGATTTTGAAAGAGAGACAGAGACGGAGGGAGGGAGGGAGGGAGCGAGCATCGGAGGGGCAGAGGGAGAGGGAGACAGAGAATCCCAAGCAGGCTCCAGGCTGTCAGCACAGAGCCCGACGCGGGGCTCGAACCCACAAACCGCGAGATCGTGACCTGAGCCCAAGTCGGATGCTCAACGGACTGAGCACCCCCAGGCTCCTCTCTACTTTGTTTCTTTTTTTCTTTTGCCAATGAGACTGGTCTGAAGACAGCATGTCATCGAGGTCTGCATTTGTCCATCACGAACCGTGCGTCACAGCCCTATTCTAAAATAATAACCCTCTGAAAATAAAATAAAAATAAAGTAAATAAAATAAAATAAAATAAAATAAAATAAAATAAAATAATAAAATAAAATAAAAACCCATGAAAATAAAATAAAATAAAATAAAATAAAATAAATAATACCCTCTGACAATAAAATAAAATCCCCTGAAAATAAAATAAAATAATAACCCTCTAGGTTGATGGGGGATGGGAGGGCGGGGAGGGTGGGTGATGGGGATTGAGGAGGGCACCTTTTGGGATGAGCACTGGGTGTTGTATGGAAACCAATTTGACAATAAACTTCATATATTGAAAAAAAAAACAGAACCAGTTCTGGAGATAAAGATACTTTAGAGTTACAGGAAACAATGCAGATTTAGGTCCTAAATTTAGATTTGACCAAGAATCCAATAAAGAAGATTATCACTAGAAAAATAAATAAATAAATAAAATAATAACCCTCTGAAAATAAAATAAAAATAAACAAAATAAAATAAATTAAAATAATAAAATAAAATAAAAACCCCTGAAAATAAAATGAAATAAAATAAAATAAAATAAAATAAATAATACCCTCTGACAATAAAGTAAAATCCCCTGAAAATAAAATAAAATAATAACCCTCTGACAATAAAATAAAATAACATAAAATAAAATCCCCTGAAAATAAAATAAAATAAAAACCCTGTGAAAATAAAATAAAATCATAACCCTCTGAAAATAAAATAAAATAGTAACATTCTTAAAACAAAAGAAAACAGTAACCCTCTGGGAGAAATCCAACGTCCAGAGCCAGCAGGAAGGACCCATCCACTATGCACTTTCCACCCAAGGGACGTCACAGAGCCACCAAAGCAAACACATGTCCGCGACGCCGTGGACCTGAACCCTCCCGGTTTTCCGTGGAACATTCGTTCTGACACATAACGCTGCCCACAGTATAGACCGTTTCCGTAAAGTGAGACGCACTTAACACAGAGACGTGCGCTGACTCAGGGTAGCAAACAGAGACACGGATGTCGGACGGCACGACTGTGTTAGATCGCGTTAGACAATTAAAAGTAACCAGGACTCAACAGAACCGCAGGGTTGTATTCGAGTTTTGATTTTTTTAAAGATATTTATTTATTTTTGACAGAGAGAGAGAGAGAGACAAAGCATGAGCAGGGGAGGGGCAGAGAGAGAGGGAGACACAGACTCCAAAGCAGGCTCCAGGCTCCGAGCTGTGAGCGCAGAGCCTGATGCAGGGGTTGAACTCACGAACGGTGAGATCATGACCTAAGTCTCACTTCACCAACTGAGCCCCCCAGGCACCCCCGTATTTGAGTATCGAAAACACTAAAATGTACACAGAAGCTAACATACGTAAATGCGGAAACCAGTCGTCGCAAGCCCAGGGGCCTAATTTCCATTTCCAAGACCCCAGGGACTAATTAAAACAACAACCATAGTAAGATGGGCCCTGGCCTCTGGCACTTGGTTTGTGGGGACAAATGGGAACATGTCTGTTCGATTCAGACTTCACCAAATCTTCTGCTTTTTGCCCCAGATCCTGTCTCTCCCCGGTAACCTCAGCATCTCGGCTGTTGGGATGTTCTGTGCTTTTCCCGTTAGACGTTCCCCACACCCACACTTTTAGCACATTTGCGACCGCTGCCCCATCTGCGTGAACTCTCCCCAGGGTTGCCTGGCAAACTCCTATTCACCCTGCAAAACCCTGCTCACCCTACCCCTCCTGAGTCACCTTGATCGTCCTGCACAAACCAACCTCAGCGTTTCCTCCTGTCGTATGTGCATAACAATTGCTCTCTAGAGTTTGCAAAAGGAGGGCGCCCTCCAGCCACGCTGGGCAGCCACGCTCAGCTTAGACACATTGTTGCATTTTCAGCAAAGAGCTGCCAGGCTAAATGCTGCTTTCCAGGTGCATGTGTCTCCTGCTGGTGGGACACGGGCCGCTTAGACGGCCCCTTGGAGAATTTGCCCAGGGCCACCTGGGGCGAAAGGCTGCACAGAAAACCCGACCAGGAGACACATCGCCTCCGCCCACGGTGGCACAAATGCCCCGGCCAAACCAGGCGATGGCAAAGTATCTGATAAGGTCTGCAAACCTCTGTTTCTCTCTTCGCCGGTTCCTCAACTCAGATTTCCCCAGAGACCATCCGAGGCCACAGAAATGAACGCCCCCCGGCCCCCCCTCCCGTACCAGGCCCCCCCCCCACGCCGCTGCTCCCCCCAAACTCCTCGACTCCTAATTGGGCAACAATAAAACTCGGCATTCCAGTCTCTGATTACAGACCCGCACTTCATCTCATTCTGTTATTACGTTGCGAGTGTGTCCTTACAGGAAACCGCACACTTGAGAACTTACACACGAGTCCGTAGGAGTGAAATGTGTTTCAGGTTAGAGGGTCTAAGGAGCCAGCGGAACCCCCCCCCCCCCCCTCCTCTGCAATCGCTGGCTCAGAATTGTAACAAAACTGCCATCGCTGGCTCAGAATTGTAACAAAACTGCCATCGCTGGCTCAGAATTGTAACAAAACTCAGCAGAAAGCACTCGGACGGAGGCGTCCTTTCAAAGCCTCAGTGACGCGGCCACATAAATCGTGCCGGGCACGAAAATAGGTAAATAACACGTACTAAACTGACCGCACTTTCCAAGAGGCGATTGTGGCCGGTTGGGGGTTGGGCTCCGGGTCCTATGACATGGAGGGAACAAAGCAACGGCCGGTCGAGCGCCTAGGACGCCAGCCTGTGCCTGAAACGCCAGAACATTCTGCAGAAAATCCTGTGGTCCGAGGTCCCGAGGGCCGACGCGCAGGGAGTCTGGTCAGCGTTTGCTTCTGAACGGTCCTTGCTGACTCTCTCCTCCCCCCCGGGACCTAAAATGCAGCGTTTTGACACTTTCCAAGTGCACAGGTTGCCGGCATTTAGGACGCTCACCCTGCTGTGCAAACCCTGCCAGCTCGATGTACTTCCAGAACATTCCTATCATCCCACAGGCACCCCTGTCCCTATTAGGAGGTGGGCCCCAGCCCCCCCCACCCCCCGGGCCTTGGGAACCCCTAGGACTGCCCCCCACCCCCACCCCGACCCGGGAACCCTTAGGACTGCAGGCCTTGGCCTACCCAGGACATGTTGCAGGAACAGAGAGGGTTGGTCTCCCTCCTCTGGGGCTCCCATCCGTCAACACGGCAGGAAGACCCTCCCCCGAATGCCGTTTCATTGTACGGGAGTCTCAGCAACCACTAAGTGCCCCCTGTGCACCTTCCCGCCTGGCCTGCCCCCAGCCTTCTCCCTCCGCCTTGGCTCCTGCTGGACACACGCGTGTCTGTGCTGCCCCAGGCCTCTGGGTCTCTGTCTCCTTCCCACCAACCCACACACCAGCCACCTGCTCATGAATCAGATCCCCTTCTGTTTCCTGTGCCCACGGGAAGGGCACCTCCTGATCCGGTGAAGAAAACACACTCCAGTCTTGTGTTTTCACAGATAATTGGGGGGCGGGGGATGGGACCGGTTTGAGTAACTCTTTGCAGGGGGCTGTTGGCCGAATGCACACAGGGGGAAACGGCTGGTGTCAGTGTCCTGGGGCAGCTGTCAGAATGAGCACACATAGAGGGAGAGGGTACAACAACAGGGACGGACAGGACCACTGAGATCCAGGCAGGGCAGGGCTGCTGAGATCCAGGCAGGGAAGGGCTGCTGAGATCCAGGAGGGGCAGGGCCACTGACATCCAGGCAGGGCAGGGCTGCTGAGATCCAGGCAGGGCAGGGCCCCTGAGATCCAGGCAGGGCAGGACCACTGAGATCCAGGCAGGGCAGGGCCGCTGAGATCCAGGCAGGGAAGGACCTCTGAGATCCAGGTGGGCAGGGCCATTGAGATCCAGGGGGGGCAGGACCTGAATGGACTGAGCCACCCAGGAGTCCCATCAATAGACATACTGATGAGATAATTTCACGGTTTATCTTGAGGAAACACAATGTACCTGCGACACTGAAAATCAGTGAACCGTCGTGATCCCCACACAGACCTTGATGTTGGACGTTTCGATTTGGTGCCCGGAGCTCAGAGGAGGGAACAGACTGTGGGTCAGCCGGGCTATAACCCTCATAGAACCCACTTGGCGGGGATGAGAGAGCAACTCACATTTGGTTGTGATCGATCCCCTGCATTCATTAATCACAGATTCTCAAAGGTATTGACTGACAGTCCATACGACCCAGAAAAAAAAAAAAATACAGTTGCAGTGAACAGAAATGTAGTTTAAAAGGCACCAGATAAAAACGTATTAAATATTTAAATGCACTTGTAAGGCCACTCTGGTTTTAAACAAACCTACGTAAAACAGCTGCATTGTTAAAACGAGTGAGGAAAGACCTCAATCTTTGAAAACTCCTGTCGGTCTTTTTTTTTTTTTTTTTTTTTTTTTTTTTCATGCAGAAAACAACCATCGCCTTTTATTATTTCTGTCTGCGTCTTTGTAAGACGGGATTCTTCTGAACAGGTCTGAGTTTCCAAGACGCGGGAAACAAAGGGATCATGTACCAGGAGGAAAAAAGAGAGAGAGAGAGAGAGAGATCATAAAACAGGCAAGAATTGTCGAGGAAAGAAGGAAAAAAACGGACTGAAAACACAGTGTCTATGACAGGAGAGACCACTCAGCAGGAGAGCCCGGGATGGAGAGGTGGAGGGGCGGCCGGCACAGACCGTGGGCTCTAAGTGATTATAAACACATGTTCTGGGGGCCGAAGGAAGCCTGTGAACGGGGGTCGGGGGGGGGACTGCAATCCCAAGGACTGTTGCACACGCAGGCACGTCGGGGCATTCGACAGCAGATGCCTCGGGACTTGAAAGGGTTTCCAAGGCGTTGCTTAAGTGCGTAGGGACCCGTGAGTGATTGCACAAAGGGTCGGTGGCACAGAAATTGGAAAGAAAAGGGGCCTGGAAAAGAATGCACGCAGGCTTTCAGCTGCCCGTGAAGAGGTGATTTATGGGCGACACCATAAAACCCAAGACCCGTATGTCTTCTCGGGCCCAAGAGAAATAGCCTGGGATTTTCACACCCCCTCGCTGTGCCCCGAGAGGGCAGAAATACGGGCAGGAGGCATGCTTTCTTTCCCTGGGGGTTTGGGGTGGGAGCCTTCCGAGCGGTTCCCCAAGGAACGTCGATCCGCGAGCACCGACCTCACTCAGGTAAGCACAGAGGTGCACCAAAGTCAGCACGGGAATGTCAGGCAGAAATGCCTGCGGAGACGGACTCTGGAGCCCAGCCCGGTGCCCTGTGTCAGATCCCCTCGCGCACGTCTGCTCGACTTGCATGCAGTGACCTCGGATGTCCTGTCCCGCCAGCATGGTGGTCGGGAGAAATCACTGTGACTGCTTCCTCCTCCTGCTGACAAAGCCCATGTGGTCATGCAGCGATGCAGGTGGGGACGTTCACACAATCCACCCGCATATAGAAGCAAACATACACAGGCATCGCCATCCCCTCTCGTGGGGGGATGTCTGGCCTCACAGTCACAAAGCGGCTGCTGCAGCTCCGGACATCATGCCCTCCGCATGGAATTCTGCACAGCAAGGATGGGCCTGAGCACAACGGAGCGTCCTCTCCTGGGATGGGGCCGGCCACCGAAAGCAAATCGGCTTCATATTAAGGAAGGAGAAAGGGAATGTTTTGATAAGAGGGAAAGAGAATGGCTGATATGAAGGGGAAATACGGGGGTGCCTGGGAGGCTCAGTCGGTGAAGCGTCCGACTTCGGCTCAGGTCATGATCTCACGGTTAGTGAGTTCGAGCCCCGCGTCGGGCTCTGTGCTCACAGCTCGGAGCCTGCTTGGGATTCTCTCTGTCTCTCTCTATCTCTGTCTCTGTCTCTCTGTCTCTCTTCCCGTCCCCTGATTGTGCTCTGTCTCTCTGGAAATAAATAAATATCCATTAAGAAAAATTTCTAGCACAAGCTTCGTTTTTCATGAGTGGCTCTCATCACGTCCAGAAAAGTTGGCTATTTTCCTTTCCGTGCGGGGTCGCCACTGGGCCGAGCGGACACGACCGGGCATCCACAGCCGTTTGTCTGTGACTCAGCCCTCACTTGCCAACTGCTTGTCCCGCCAGGCGGAGTCCTGACCGCGGCTGGGAGTTCACACGCACCGTGTTCTCTGATGCTACGTGGCTCTGGACAAATCACCCCCCACCACGTGTCTGAGCCTTGCTGTCCTTTTGCAAAACGTCGATTGCTTCGTTGCACTTGTGTTCGACCATCCAAAGGAAAAAGTTACATATGGGCTGGAAACTTGTCGCACAGAAGAAACCTCCCCGCCCCCGAAGAGTGTAACTTGTTAATATTGTAACTTTGGGTGCAGGTGCGCCTTGCAGGCGGCAATGTATATTAAATTAAAAAGAATCGCAGGGAAACGATATTAAACACTCAGCTCTCCGTGGTCACAGGCCACATTTGAAAGTATCGTAGAGCCACGTGTGGCTAGCGGCCAGCCTACTGGGTGTTGCGGAGGTGAAACATCCCTTCAAGTGTTTATTGGCAGAAAAAGAAAGACATTAACAATTCCCGTTATTGCAGAAAGTTCTGTGTAGCCAGGAGCCCGCTCGTCCCGCAAGGTGGGACGTCGAGCCCCAGGTACCGGCGAGGAAACAACATCCTTGAGGGGAGACTGTGTTTCCTGAAGGAAACTTCATCCGGGCTCGGTTCCGGAGCAGGTCCACACGGACTCCCTCCCGAGGAGAAACAACGATTGTGCGCGGGAATCCGAAAGGAGGCGTGGGGACGCCAGCCAAAGGGGGCCGGGGGCGGGGGTGGGGGGCGGAATTTTGCATCCGGCCATTTTAAGGTATATAGTCTTGTATTGCCTGTCATGTCTGTGAGGGGCACAGACTAATTATGTAAGACAGACACACGTCAGCACAGCCACGAACACGTATCCATGTACGAAGGTGTGCGGATGGACAGTTTATTCTTCAAGAACACAGCCATCTGGCTAACAGAAGAATCCAAAGCATTCAGGGCAATAAGATGAGCGGGTTAAAAACCCACGTTTGAGTTTCCTGGAAAATCACCTACGTGGGTCGCTTTTTAAAAATTACGGCTTTCTTTTTGGAGAGGGGTTTCAGGCTCACAGACAAAGGGGAGGCAGCTGCAGGCAGCCCCGGATCCAGCCGAACACCGACCAGGGGACCGTGGCCGCAGCCTGATGAACAGGAGGCCACACAGATTCGTTCATAGGACACGCAGACGCCCACAGACAAACAGACTCGAAATGCCATTCCACACGTCACGCGGAAACCTGTGCAAAAGCCAGAGGAAAGAATTCGCAAAGCTGCTGCCACAGCCTGAGACTCCTGCCTACTTGGTCACTCGTAGTTCGGGCAGAGTCTAAGAAGCTGGCGAGACACCCAGGATATGAGCCACAGGACGAAGGAGGCTCCTGCCACGGGGGTCTGTACGGTTCTGAGATGTTACAAAGTAATGTGTCTTTGATAACATCATCTCCCTCTCTCTGCCCCTCCCCTGCACATGCTCTGCCCTCTCTGTGTCTCAAAAATAAATAAATGTTAACACAATATATATGTGCACACTTTTAAATAAATATACACTTAATTTATATATTTAAATATGTAAATATTTAATATATATATGAAATATGTAATATATAAATTAATATATACATTAAGATAATATAATATATAATATGATATTATTAATATATATAAATATATAAAATTATTTATAAAATAATTTATAAATAAATTTATAAGTAAATTTATAAAAAATATATAATAATATATATAAATATAAAATATATAAAATATTTATAAATATATAAAATGTATATATACTTATATTTATATTTATATTTATTATATATTTATTATATAAATATATATTTATTATTAAATATACATTATTAACATATATTTATTATGTGTTTATTATATATTATTATATAAATATAAATATTTATAAATATATATATTATATATTTATGAATATAAATATAAATATAAATTATAAATACAATATAATATCTTTAATATATAATATAAATTATATATTAATTCAATTTATACATTTATTTATTTTAAAAAAATTTTTAATGTTTATTTATTTTTGAGACCGAGAGAGACAGAGCATGAACGGGGGAGGGTCAGAGAGAGAGACGGAGACACAGAATCCGAAATAGGCTCCAGGCTCCGAGCTGTCAGCACAGAGCTCGACACGGGGCTCGAACTCACGGACCACGAGATCGTGACCTGAGCCAAAGTTGGACGCTTAACCGACTGAGCCACCCAGGCGCCCCTCAATTTATACATTTAAATATATATATATTTAAGCCTGTGCTTCTGGAGACAGAGACGCAACGTATGTATTGTTTTGCGGCTGATTTATGACACTAAATAACGCTTTATGGTCGCTTGAGTACTTCTCACTCGGAAACACGTTTCACAAACCACCCAGGGCACATAGAAGTCACAGGCAAAGGAAGACAAAACACAGCCCTACGGTTTTGGAGAGGCTGGAGGCCGCAGGGGACTCAGGACGACCGCTTTGGGGTTTCTTGTGGTGGCGGGGGGGGGGGGGGACCCACAACCCCGTGTTTTATAGGATTCCTAACGGGACTGGTGGAATCATCCCACGCAGATTTCCCAGAACCCGTTTTGGAAAGCAGCATGGTCCGTGGCCTTATTCTTGCTGGCCACATGGGCCCCTGTTACAAGGATGTCATTCAACCTGGATGGACCTCCAGGATTGTCTGCGAAGCGACATAAGCCAGACACAAAAGCCAAATTCTGTATAATTCCACTCATGCCGAGTCCCTGGATGAGTCAAATTCATAGGAGCAGACTGCAAAATAATGCTCAGGGAACCTGTAAGGAGAATACGAAGCCAAGACAGAACATAGGTAGACCTTACATACGTATATTCGTAAAAGAAATCTCTGGTGATGAGTTTCGAGCGACAAACTCCAGCCCCGAGCTCCCTACCAGCCAAAGAGAAAGAGGAAATAAGATGAGTTTAAAAAGTTCACATGGCGTAAGAGAAAAATAAATTCACCTTAAGAGAAACAAACAAATAAAAATTCATAGGAACAGAAAGTGCATGGTGGGGGCCGAGGGCTGGGGTTAGGGACGGGCAGTTAGTGTCTCATGAGGACAGTGTTCCAGTTTGGGAAGGTGGAAAGTTCTGGGGACGGATGGCGGGGTGGTTGTACAACAGTGTGAATGTGCCTGATGTCACCGAGCTGTGCATTAAAAACGGTTAAGGTGGGGCGCCTGGGTGGCGCAGTCGGTTAAGCGTCCGACTTCAGCCAGGTCACGATCTTGCGGTCCGTGAGTTCGAGCCCCGCGTCAGGCTCCGGGCTGATGACTCGGAGCCTGGAGCCTGTTTCCGATTCTGTGTCTCCCTCTCTCTCTGCCCCTCCCCCGTTCATGCTCTGTCTCTCTCTGTCCCCAAAAAATAAATAAAAAACGTTGAAAAAAAAAAACAAAAACAAAAAAAAACGGTTAAGGTGGTAAAGTTTATGCTGCGTGTATTTTACCGCAACAGAAAATATTGAAAAAAAAATAGCTTTTGTACTTTAAAGAAATTAACAATTGGAAAAAAACCATAAATGTCAGTTTTGCAGTTTGGGAAAAAACTTCACCAACGAACTAAAATCCTCACTTACTCAACAACAAAAAAAGGAAATCTTGCAGTTTGCGTCCTGTTTCAGAATTTTATTTGAAACCCAAAGGAAAATGCCAAATGGCCACACGGAAGGACAGGAAGGCAATGGGTCATGTTGAACTCGAAGCCACAGCGGGGCCCGGGTTTACTGATTTCAAAGCCGTGAAAATGCGGGAACGTGGGGGTCCAAGGGCTCGACACAAGGTGCTCAGAAGAGACAACATCAACTTCTCCCTGCTGTCTGAGGACGCCCACGCACCCCGCATCCCAGCCTAGAGAGTGACTCTGCCTGGGGTCTCGCATGCACCCCACAGCCCAGGCTGGAGGGTCTGATTATGTCCGGGATCCCCCATGCACCCCACAACCCAGCCTGGAGGTGTCTGACTCTGCCCGGGGTCCCCCATGCACCCCACAGTGCAGCCTGCAGGCATCTGACTCTATCTGGGGTCCCCCATGCACCCCACAACCCAGTCTGCAGGTGTCTGACTGTCTGGGGTCCCCCATGCACCCCACAGCCCAGCCTGGAGGTGTCTGACTCTGCCCGGGGTCCCCCATGCACCTCACAGTGCAGCCTGCAGGCGTCTGACTCTATCTGGGGTCCCCCATGCACCCCACAACCCAGCCTGTAGGGTCTGATTATCTCCAGGGTCCCCCATGCACCCCACAACCCAGCCTGGAGGTGTCTGACTCTGTCCGGGGTCCCCCATGCACCCCACAGTGCAGCCTGCAGGCATCTGACTCTATCTGGGGTCCCCCATGCACCCCACAACCCAGCCTGTAGGGTCTGATTATGTCCAGGGTCCCCCATGCACCCCACAACCCAGCCTGGAGGTGTCTGACTCTGTCCGGGGTTCCCCAGGCACCCCACACCCCGATCAGCAGGTGTCTGATTCGATCTGGGGTCCCCCATGCACCCCACAACCCAGCCTTTAGGGTCTGATTATGTCCAGGGTCCCCCATGCACCCCACAGCCCCGTTTGTAGGTGTCTGACTCTGTCTGGGGCCCCCATGCACCCCATAGCCCAGTCTGCAGGTGCCTGACTCTGTCTGGGGTCCCCCATGCACCCCACAGCCCAGTCTGCAGGTGTCTGACTGTCTGGGGTCCCCCATGCACCCCACAACCCAGCCTTGAGGTGTCTGACTCTGTCCAGGGTCCCCCAGGCACCCCACACCCCAATCAGCAGGTGTCTGATTCGATTTGGGGTCCCCCATGCACCCCACAACCCAGCCTGTAGGGTCTGATTATGTCCAGGGTCCCCCATGCACCCCACAGCCCCGTTTGTAGGTGTCTGACTCTGTCTGGGGTCCCCCCTGCACCCCAGAGCCCAGCCTAGAGAGGGTCTGCCCGGGAACCCCCATGCACTCCCAATCACGACCGCCCTCTGGGGAGGAACGAGGCGAAGCGGGGACCCAGTTCCCTTCCCTGTTTTCTGGCCTCGGGCTCCAGCAGGGGTGGGACGGTCAGGCTGGACGCCCGCCGGGCAGGGAGGCCGCGGGCTGGGCTCCCCCTGCACCAGGTGACAGATCTGCTCTGGGCGCCAAGGGGCGGAAGGGTTCGGGGTCGGGGGCTGGTGCACACACACCTGGGGACTCAGGGCTCTCAACGGCAGGTGCCCCCATCCCCAGTCCCGGGTGTCTTACCTCTCCCCAACGGGGCCCCCGCCTTGCTTGTCTCGTGACCAGTGATCGAGCAGCGACGCGCGCGCCCTGGACCGCGAGGGTCACGTCCTGCTCCGCCCGCCGCCCCCGCCGCCTCTGTCGCCGCCGCGGGACCTCCGACCGGACTCTTGGCCAGGCCAGACGCGCCCCCCGAAGCCGCCGTGGCGGGAGGTGCGGCGCGCACAGCCCGCTGCCGGGGTTAGCTGTGTTCCAACGAGCCGCTGGTCAGTTACGGGTCCGGCTGGGCAGGCTTGCTTTCCGGGGCGCCCACGTCCGTGGAGGGGACCCACGGCACCTGCGTCCTGCCCCGTTTGCGTCTCTGCGCCGTGCGTCCGCGGCCCACCTGCTCTCCAGCGGGGTCTTAAGCGCAGCGCACGGCGAACGGAGCCAAGACGGCGCGTCCCGCACGTCCCGGCGTCGGTGGAGGCGCGGGTGTGGTGCCCAAGGCTTCCACGGGCGGACGGCGGGCTCCGCGTTCCAGGGAAGGTGTGCGATCTCCCCGCGGAGCCGAGTGGCCGCGGGCTTGGCTGCGACATAAGCGTGCCATGTTCAGGCTCCAGACCTCCCAGCTCCGGCCTTGGGGCGGCTCCCGGGACAGCCCGAGGCGCCCCGGCCCCTCCGTCACTTGGCGCCCAGACCAGATCGGTCACCTGGTGCAGGGGGAGCCCAGCCCGCTGCGTCCCCCACCGTCCCCCTCCCCCACCCCCACTTCTGCCCGTGTATCCTCTCCACGGATGAGCGTCCGGGGCTGGTGTTACGTCGCGAAAGTCAAGGGTCCGAGGTGGGAGCCGTGCCTCCCCGGGGCGGGTGTGCAGACGAGCCCGAACGCGGGGGCCTGATTTGGGGGTGCCTGGGGCTGGCAAGCACACAGCCCTCCCGGGAGGCACACGATGGAGGGGGTGGGAGGGAGCCCATCCGTGCGTGGTGGGAAAGGACCTGGTGAAGGAGGCCGTGTGCAGACAAGGCCAGGCTCGCGGCCAGCGGGCGACCCCACGGCCCAGCCTTGACGTGCCCGGAGACAAAAGTGTTTCCTGCGTCCGGAGACTGACGTGGACCGAGGCCGGAGCGGGGCTCAGAGGAGTGAGCTCGTCCCCCCACCCCCCAAGTGACCCCCGTGGCAGGAACACTGACTCCGGGCTCTGCACAGTGACGAGCGGGGCCTCCCAAAGCCACCCGGTCACTTACTCGGGACCGCAGCCCCTCTGCGCTCACGCCCTGTCTCTCTCTCTCTCTCTCTCTCTCAAAAATAGAAACAGTCAAAACATTTTAAAAGAGTCCCGCTTCCTCCCCGACCTGTCACCCCCGACTGCTGCATCCGAGGGACGGCAGATGCCTCACGGGGCCTCCCTCCTCCCCGTGGTTTCTGGGGACTGGGCCGTGGCCTCTACACGCACTGATTTCAGCGTCCCTGAGCCTCTCCGAGGCGCAAACACCCGGGTGTGACTGAGATCCCCAGCTCTGGCCGGATGAGCCCCCCAGTCCCCAGCACTGGGAGCTTGTTCCTGTCTCACAGGGACCAGATACCTCCCCCTGCCCCCCACCCCCCTGCCCCCACCCCCGGTCCGAAACGTACAGGGTTGTGTGACAATTTAAGGCATAAGTGCTCTGCTCCGTGATGCGGTTAACGGACTGCATCACCGCTCTGCTTGGGGGCCGAGGGGGCAGTGGAGCATTGAACGGGTCCCGACACCGGCTCCTGGAATGTCACCCTAAGCCCTTTCCTGGCAGATGCGTCTGTGCTTAGCTGCGGTGTGGACACAGACAAGCCAGGAGGTCTAAACTAACAACGTGATTGACCGTGGGCTCACTGGGTCACCTTGTATCCGCTTGAAGTATCCGCTTGAAGCCCTCACGGGCTGGAGGCTGAGGTCAGCCACACGCGGGGTTGGGGGGCGGTCAGCCATGCCTTCGTCACTGACCCCAACAGAACCCTGGTCACCAAAGCAATGTTCTCCAAGACCTGGCCTCCTGGTCTGACCCCCAAGGGGCAGGGGAGCCAGAGGGCCAGTGGGGTCAGCAGGAGGGAGGGTGGGCAGACCAGAGCTCCACGGCAAGACCACAGGTGCCACAGGGCACCTCCCATGATCCTTTGGCAACCTGGGGTAGACGTGACTCAGAGAGATTTCTCCTGGCCACCCCCCCACCCCCGTCTGCCCCTTCTGCACAGCGGGGGCTCAGGAGCCGGTCACGCCCACGTTCGTGTGGTTCCCCGTGGAATGTCTGATACCCACCACTCATAGTAAGGTCCCCAAGGCTACGGAACGTGGGAAGAGTGTGTGAATGTGTCCATGCGTCTGATTCCAAGTCAACTCACCAACAAGTTGCAGACTTCTGTGACCGACTTCGGTTCAGCTCACGATCTCACGTTCGTGGGTTCGGCTCAGCTCACGATCTCACGGGTCGTGGGTTCGAGCCCCGCGTCGGGCTCTGCGCTGACGGCTCGGAGCCTGGAGCTGCTTCAGATCCTGTGTCTCCCTCTCTCCCTGCCTCTCCCCTGCTTGCCCTCTGTGTGTGTCTGTTGTTGGCTGTAGGAGGCACCGTCATGAGCCCCCTGAGGAACTGAGGTAACACGTGTCTACACATTGTGGGCTGCATTTGTGACATCGTTTTCCCCGCAGAGCAGAGACCCGTGAATCTGGAGCTCTGCTGTTCTGGCACTTTCCGCTCCCGTTTACGGATCGCCCTTGGGTGCTCAAAGGAGTCCTCTATGCAGATGTATTTCACAGTTAATTCTCCCCCCCCCCCCCCCAATGGAGCCTCTTGGAAGATATTCTGCAGCCTGCCAGGTGGGACCGAGAGCATCGGAGGGCTTTGTCAGCGGAGAAATGCCTCCCTTGTGTGGTTGCAAGTTACCCCAGGATGCGGCCATGACCACAGCTGTCCGGGCCCCAGAAGAAAGAACACGGGCCCCTCCCTGAGCCCCGTGGCTTGTCTCTAATGAAGAGGTGGCTCGTCCAATGGCCTCAGACGGGTCCTGGGAAGCAGGGCAGGGAACACAGGAAACCGCACGACTTTGTTCTCTCGGGTAATCCGAGGTGCTGTGGACACAGGCTGACTTCCATCCACACAGGCAGAAGCTCCTCTGATGCCTCTTGGCTGTGTGTCTGCCAGGCCTGCTTCCTGCCCAGACCCTGGGTGACGGGTTTTCTTTGGCTCTGGTGCCGAACCTGTGACTCACCGGCTCGTGCATCCACATGCGGCTGGAGGGGAGGTGTTGCAAGGCTGGATAAAGTGACCAGAACGACTCCTGTCGCTTTTGGCCACCGTGGTTCTCTTGCACAACCCTCTCCATCCCCAGAGATCACAAGGCACCAACTCGCTGTCCAAAGTGAATGGGTCTGTCCTGATGTTAGCCTGCCTCCAGTTGTGGAGGCCAGAGTCTGAGACCCAGGCGGGGAAGGGCCACTGAGATCCAGGAGGGGCAGGGTTGCTAAGATCCAGGCAGGGCTTCTGAGATCCAGGAGGGGCAGGACCGCTGAGACCCAGGCAGGGAAAGGCTGCTGAGATCCAGGCAGGGCAGGGCCGCTGAGATCCAGATAGGGCAGGGCTGTTGAGATCCAGGCAGGGCAGGGCTGCTGAGATCCAGGCAGGGCAGGGCCACTGGGATCCAGGAGGGGCAGGATCAGTGAGATCCGGGGGGGTGGGGAGGGGGGACAGGACCACTGAGATCGAGACGGGGCAGGGCTGCTGAGATCCAGGCAGGGCAGGACCACTGAGATCCAGGAGGGGCACGGCCACTGAGATCCAGGCAGGGCAGGGCCGCTGAGATCCAGGAGGGACAGGACCACTGAGATCCAGGCAGGGCAGGGCCGCTGAGATCCAGGCAGGGCAGGGCCGCTGAGATCCAGGTAGGGCAGGGCTGCTGAGATCCAGGCAGGGCAGGGCCGCTGAGATCCAGGCAGGGCAGGGCCGCTGAGATCCAGGTAGGGCAGGGCTGCTGAGATCCAGGCAGGGCAGGATTACTGAGATCCCACTGGGGCAGGATCAGTGAGATCCGGGGGGGTGGGGAGGGGGGACAGGACCACTGAGATCGAGACGGGGCCGGGCCGCTGAGATCCAGGCAGGTTGGGCTACTCAGTTCCAGGCGGGACAGGGCCCCGCTCCCTCCAGAGGCTCCAGGGGAGGGTCCTTCCTGCCTCTTCCAGCTTCTGGGGCTCCAGGCGCCCCTGGGCTCGTGGCCGCATCCCTCCCATCTGTACCCCCGGCTTCACGTGGCTTCTCCTCTGTCTGGGTCTCCTGTTGTGTCTCTTACAAGGAGCCCTGTCATTGGATTCAGGGCCCCCTCCTCCAGGATGAGCTCATCTCAGACCCTTCACTCCATCACATCTGCAAAGACCCTGTTTCCAAATAACTGTCCGTTCACAGCCTCTGGGGTTGAGGACAAGGATGTATCTTTGGGGCCACCACTGAGCACCCTCCTTGCAGCTGCAGGGCGGACCCTGGTGTCTCTTTAACGTTCTCTAGGTGACTGTCTTCGGTCATGGAGCCGGTCAGTGGACCCCAGCCGCACCCCCAGATGGCCTCAGGCAGGTGGCACTGGGGACCATCCAGTGCTGGTCTCCTTCTGGGCCCCTTTGTCCTGAGGACACAGCAAACACCTCACACCTCACTGGACGCTCACCCGAGTGCCCCGAGTGGAGACCAGCCAGAGTCCTGCCCACGTGCATGGGCCCCAAAGGGAATTCGCAGCGACTGTGACTGATTTCAGACACCCGCCGTGATAAGTCAGGGCCCCCCTCTGGTATCATAGAGTCCTCGGCAACCAGGGAAGTGTTTGGAGGCTGGTGTCGCCCTTCACGAGTGAGATGGTCTTACGGAATTGGTGCCCGACGTCTCGCGGCTGGTGTTCGGCCAAGCCAACCGAGGACGTGTCTCAGGCACAAAGGAGTGGCTGTTAACCTTTCCTTTAAAGAAGGAAATGTCTCGTCCTATCGGAAGGGAACAAGTTTATGCACACGGCCCCCACGGCCAGGCGGTCCCTGAATGTTTTCACTTGAGTCACCGCGATGTTTGAAAACACCCAGCCTGTCACGGGGCAAACGGCCGTGGATTTAAGCATAATAAATTGGAGCACAGCGCTGTGTCTGTTGATGGAATCGCTCATCGGAGGTGCTGGACGTGAGACGGGCTCATCTACAGGACACAGAGCGGGTGGCTGATGAAAACGGGGGCTCCCGGGGCCCCGAGTCCTAAAGATGCACTGAAACGAGAAATGAAATTTCTCCCTTCGCTCTCATGCCTGGACAGGAGGCAGAGTTCTCTACCCCTCTGTGGCTGGGACGGGCAAGTTTCTTTGCACGCGTTTGTCATTTAAAATATGTTCCGTTCGCATGTAGTTTAAAGAAAGCATTTCATGGGGCGCCCGGGGGGCTCATTCGGTGAAGCGTCCGACTCTGGCTCAGGTCATGATCTCACGGTTCGTGAGTTCGAGCCCCACATCGGGCTCTGTGCTGACAGCTCAGAGCCTGGAGCCTGCTTCCGATTCTGTGTCTCTCTCTCTCTGCCCCTCCCCTGTTCATGCTCTGTCTCTCTCTCTCTCTCAAAAATAAATAAACATTAAAAAAATTTAAGAAAAAGAGAAAAGATCTTAGATCTTGTCTAAAAGTATGAATGGCCAAGGTAGGTTTCTCTCTCTTTCTCTGTCTCTCAAATAAATAAACATTTAAAAAAATTTAAAGGAAGCATTTCAAGCTGGACTGTATGATCTTTGGTCGAAATAGAGATTAAAAGCATTGGAAAAGCACTCTTTGCTTCTGATGTAACGGCCTGTGGTTTCTACCATTTTCAAGACTGAGGCTAATTATTTAGTCAGTGCTGTTGGACCTTAAATGTATGCCCTTTTAGGGAAGCGTTAGCTGTGTTTTTCTCAGGTGTCTGTGAGGAATTCTTTATTCCAACCACATCAGTGAATATTCGTGGCTTCTAACTATTGCTATTAGAAAGATCTGCCAGGGTTTTAACGGATGGCCAGGTCATTTTGGTTTTGTTTTGTTTTTACTTAAGAACAATTCTCGGGGCGCCTGGGTGGCTCAGTCGGTTAAGCGTCTGACTTCGGCTCAGGTCATGATCTCACGGTCCGTGAGTTTGAGCCTCACGTCGGGCTCTGTGCTGACAGCTCAGAGCCTGGAGTCTGTTTCAGATTCTGGGTCTCCCTCTCTTTCTGATCCTCCCCCGTTCATGCTCTGTCTCTCTCGGTCTGAAAAATAAATAAACGTTAAAAAAAAATAAAAAAAAATAACAGTTCTTATGCTGGGCAGTGGGGTGTCTCGATTTTGTCTCACCTTATACCCTGATGTACTGTCGAGGGAAGGGAATGTAGGACGTGTGGAAAAGGTGCCCCGATCCCAGGCTTGCTGAGCCAGAGTCTGAATACAGAAGGTCCCAGACTCAGTGCATATGGTTGCTCCTAAGAGCTGTTTGTGGGGTGTATCCTTGGCGGTTCTGGAGGGCAGAAGTCCAAAATGGGTCTCACGGCCCTGACACCAAGATGTCAGGAGGGGAGAACCTGTCTCTTCCCCTTCTCCACCTTCTGGAAGCCACCTGAGTCCCCGGGCTCCTGGCTGTTCCTGTGGTTGGATCCCAGCACCTTCCAATCTCCGGGCGTCACCTCACTTTTGGCTGCCCACTTTCTCCGTAACAGGTGACCGCCCCCCCCCCCCCTTAGCCTGTGTCTTAGGAGGACCCTTATTTCCACTCAGAAAATCAGGATGATCTCCCACCTCAAAGCCATCAACATCTGCCTCCTGGCTCTTAGATGGTCATCCTGCCATTTTGGTCCTCCCATGGACAAAGGGGTGAGCGGGCTCCTTGGGGTCTCTTGGAAAAGAACATTAATCCCATTAATAAAGGCTTCACCCTCATGATGTAATCACCACCCAGAGACCCCACCTCGTAATATCATTGCCTTGGGGATTAGGAGCTCTGCCCAGAGACCCCATCTCCTGATATCATTGCCTTGGGGGTTAGGAGCTCAGCATAGCTGGGGGGGACACAGATATTCACACCATAAGGTCATAGACGGTCACATTCACAGCTTTGAGGGATACCGACATGGACGTCTTTGGGGACATTATTCTCTCCACCACATGGGGATTAGAATATGGATGTCCCTGTGGCCTGCACTTGGAACCACTAGGCACCACTGTTTCTCTGGAAACTTTCTCCATCTCTAATGTCATTGAGGACTGGCCCCCAACACGTTAATAATATGGCTACATGTCCGTCCCAGCCCTGCAGGCTGTCACCTGGCTGTGGTTTCTTCTGGGGCATCTATCACCCCCAAAATGTGTTCTACTGTATGTCCATGCCGTGATAATGTCACCTCCACGGGGACAGGACTGGTCACGGCTGCAGGGACTGGCATATAGTAGGTGCTCAATAAATGCTTCCTGATTGACCAGAGGATTCACAACAGCTTCATCTCTGGTACCCACATCACTTGGCAACTCTCCCACAATGACGCCATCCAATATGGCAGCCAATGAGCACATGTGGCTGTTTAAATGTAAATTATTACAGTTAATTAAGCACTCAGCTCTTCGGTTGGCTCAGTCACATTTCCAGGGCCCGGTAGCCATATGTGGTGTTCTAAATGTAAATTAACTGCAATTAATTAAGGCAAGCATTCAATTCCTCAGTCACCCTAGTCAAACGTGGCTGGCGGCTGCCATATTGGACAGTGTGGAATGGAACGTTTCCATCGTCACAGAGACTTCTGGGTTGAATTGTGTCCCCTAGAGAAGACATGTGGAAGGTAGGGATTAGGGGAATAGGACCCTATTTGGAAGTAGGGTCCTTGCAGGTGTAATCAGGCTGAAATGAGTCCTAAACCAATATAATTAGTGTTCTTATAAGTACACATCGCAGCCCACACATGCACGAAGAGACGATGATAATGACAACGAGCCACAATGAAAACGTGGTCATATGAACATGGGGCAGAGACTGGAGTGATGTAGGCACAAGACAAGGGATGTGTCTCAGATGGCATGAAACATGGGTGGGGAAGACCAGGAAAAACAGGATGCACGAAATTATGCAGCTGCCATCTTCTTGGGGAGACAGCAGAAACCAGGAACGTCGTGAGCTGAGCACACTCTACCCTTTGAAAGTTGATTTGCTAAGACAGCTTCCGAACCACTTTGGTCAACGTGGAGTCAACCTCTCTTGTGAGCTGTTGCTTAATACCCATGGAGAAAGCACACCGATGAACCGCTCCAAGTTCTGGGTCTGACGTTACCGCAAGCTGGGGACATGCTCACCTTTGAGGATGAGAACGTTCGCCTAAACGGGTTGCAAAGGATTGCCTGTGCAGAGTTGTCTTCAGTCGGAAGTCCGTTCTGCAACATGGGACCTTGCAAGCATCCTAGAGGTGGTAATCGTGTCCTAGCTCAGGGTCAAGAGAAAGGGACTCTGATGACCGTATTAGGTTGAATCAGGCACATGCCCTCCCTGTGAATTCTGGAGGAGTAAGTAAGCGTCATGTGGACAAGGCAGCTTCTAGGTCTCCGTGGGCCCGTGATTTACCTTCATTGCATCATCAAGAGACACCACAGCATATGCTCCCCAAGGGCTGGGAGAACCCACGTGGGCATTACAGAAAACTCCAGAGTCCTCGGTAAGCGTCTAAACATCCAGCTGTAAGTGTGGACTAGACATGTAAGGAGCCATGTCTGCACGTTGGCCACGTTCCCTTCACATTGGAATCAGAAGTATGAATGATTCATTCAACACACCCTCTGAATTTTTACCTAGGCTGATTTTTTCTTTTTTGATTGAGTGTAAAACGTTAGCACTCAGTGACCGCTTTGGGCATGCGGTGGAAATAGGTTGAAAAACGTGCTTCAGAGCATCAGGTACTCGGGAAGAGGAAAGAGATAAGACCTTACAACTTAATCAAAGTGAAATTACTTTCTCTAAGGAAATGCCAGGGATGCTCTGGGACCCATTTACAAAGTTATGAGACAGAGTGGGAAGTCAACGTTATTAAAGAAAACGCATTAACAAATTTACCAGATATCAGGGGAAAACGGCAAAAGCTAACTTATCTCTATCAGAAACGTCAGAATATCTTTGGGCGATGAGAAAAATGATCCTCTCCCAGCCCCGACAGAGAACATTCTACCTTAGAAAAAAAAAAAAAAGGAAGAGAGCCAAAGTGGAATTATTAAACTTTGTGTGTTTAATGTGCTTTGAGGTTGCCATTGAATTGAATGAATGTTTCAGAGTAAAACGAACAATTAGCCACTTCTCAGAGAGATGCAAAAAAATCCATACAAGTGTTGTCCTGGTTTATAAAGTCAGTAGGAAGAACATACTAGTGATTCCCCTTCGAGAACACACTTGATTCCTGCAAAAGCAAATTTATCAACAGAAAAAAGATGAGAATATGCTAAAACCTTGGTTTGCAGCAAAATTTGTTCCAGACGCATGCTTGTAATCCAAAGCACTTGTCTATGAAAGCAAATTTCAAGAACCATTGGCTCAGGGGCGCCTGGGTAGCTCAGTTGGTGAAGCGTCCGACTTCGGCTCAGGTCATGATCTCACGGTTCATGAGTTCAACCCCTGCATCAGGCTCTGTGCTGACAGCTCGGAGCCTGGAGCCTGCTTCCGATTCTGTGTCTCTCTCTCTCTGCCCCTCCCTTGCTCATGCTCTGTCTCTCTCTGTCTCAAAAATAAATAAAACTTTAAAAAAAGAAAAGAACCATCAGCTCAGTTGTGATTGTGTGATGTTCAGTGTCACGTACCCCTCGTAAAGCAAGACATTGCTCGCTTATCAAGTTAAAATTTGTTAGACATGTTTGCTCATCTTGGAGAACGCTCGAAATCCAAGGTTTTACTGTATAACCAAGTCCTTCTGAAGTCTACTTTGCTCTTTAAGAGCCTCTAACACACCCTGAATCGTCTCCATTTTCTTTTACATTTTCCACGTGGGCACACACTCGTATTAAAACATGTTATGGCATTTTATACATCTCATTATCGCAAGGACCATGAGCTTGGTTGAGCCAACACGAAGTCAGCAACCTGACCTGTTACAGTATGGTTGAACCCAAGGCAGACCTGTTCCCCGGCGAACGGATACTTATAAATTTACAAAACAGCGGCAAAATCCTGTCTTTCCCAGAGAGCTTCACGCACACCAGCAGCTTATGCAGTCATGGTACTGACGAGAACCAGTGAGGGAATCCACTGACGAACTGATCTTTCTGCTGGAGGTTAGTGAACTTGAAAATGGGGGCACCGGGAGGCTGGGGAAAGACCAGGGCAGACGCAGAGGTCAGTGAGAAATTGGGAGAAGCGTGAACCATGCTAAGAGCTTCAGATGGGAAAACCTCACATTTCAGGCAACCCTGGTGTTTTGTGTTCTTGGCAAGGTTTCAGTCACCAAGAGGCAATGAAAATATAAGGGTTTCTCTTTCTTTCCCCTGGTCCTACACAGGGTGACCAATACTGAGCTTTTCAGGGGTAGTGGCTGAAGACAGCAGATGTGTCTCAGCAGTTCCATGGGTGAGGGAGGGTCAGACAGAATGCTCTGGGGGCACCTCCTTTTCTACTCCCAGTTGTTAGACTCCTAATCCCCCACGGATGATGGGAGCCACGTGGTAAGAGCCTGTCGATTGACAATACAAGCCTCTGTGTCCGGGTACGTCATTTCCGCGGACCAGGGGGCTTCCGATGACAGGAATTCATTCTCCCATAGTTCTGGAGACCAAAAGTTTGAAATCAAGGCGTCACCCCGGGTGACTCCTTCTGGTCTCTCCAGGGGAGTGTCTGCTCAAGGCTTTTCTCCAGCTTCTGGTGGCCACTGGCGATCGTTGGTGTTCTTGGGCATGTGGACGCGTCACACACATCTCTGCCCCTGTGGTCACGTGTTCTGGTCTCGTCTTCTTGTAAGGACAGGAGCCCCGTTGGATTCAGACCCAACCTAGTGACCTCGTCTTAACTTGACGACATCTGTGAAGGTCCCACCTGCAAATAAGGTCCCACTGGGCAGGAGGCAACGTGGCTCAACCCATGGCCCTCCATGATACCTTCCTTGGTGAGTTACAAGGGCTCACGTCTTGCTGTTCCTAACGCATTTCCACTGAAGGGCTCTTACCAATGTCTTCACGCTTACCAGCTGGGTTTTAACACTGTCGCAGTGCCTTCCGTCTCTACAAGAGGCCGTGAGACGCAGGATCAGATTCTCAGAGATGCACATTTTTACAAAGCTGACTCGGGTACACTCTCCTCTCTTACTGCCAACATCCTAGAGAGAAGAAGATTAAAAATTAAATAGGAAGAAAGGATATTCCCTACTCCCCAACAGATGTTGCCTGGTGAGGCACAGACAGGTGGCCAATTCCCTATTCACCACCCCCCGTTTCAGGCGTGGGCTCCAGGGGGAGGAGACAGCTGGAAAGGAACCCGTGGCCTTTGCGAGGAACTCTCCAAAAATCACCAGAGACGGCCAACGACACATGTTAAGAAGGGCGGGCGGGTGTCTCCTTGGACCTGTGTCCGTGAGTCAACTAGGGAAGCATGAACACAAATCATCAACCGGGGTGGCTGTGTCCACGCTCCGGGTCTCACAAGACACGCCGCAGTAATGTCCTCGTGTGAGCTTTCCGGGACTTGGGTAGCTTCCCAGAAATGCAACTGTGGGTCTTTAAGGAATGTGGCTTGATCACGTTTACTGGCGTTAAGGATATGCTGTGAGGCAGTGTTTATCGTGGGACGTGCGGTGGCCTCTGAAATCCGTGGCACCTGGCATTTCTTGGCCAGATGTCTTGTTATTTTTTTAAAAAAGTAATTGTTTATAAAATCACGTACATCAACAATGTAGATGTCCGTTGACCAAGCAATGGATAAAGACGATATGGTGCAAATATATATAATGCTTATAATACATAACATATAACATATAACATACAATATACAATATACAATATATAATATAATATATAATTATAATATGGTGTAAATATAGATTATGCTTATATATTATAATTTTATATATTATATATTATAATTATATATTATAAACATAACATATAGAACACTTCTATTTCTATGTATATAATATATAATGTTTGTATAGGTAATATCTACATATTCTATCTGTATTCCTTTTCTTTTTCTTTTGTTTTTTAGAGAGAGAGCAAGCACGAGTGGGGGAGGGGCAGAGGGAGAGAGGGACAGAGCCCCAACCCACGAGTCGTGAGATCATGACCTGCCCTACGTGGACTGAGCCACCCAGGTGCCCCCGAAGTTCCTTTTTCTCTACCGTGACTCGACGTGTGTTAAAGACAAGAGAATTTATGTTGCTAGGGTGGAAACCAACGTCACCGAGATGCTGGCCCATAAATGCTTCCTCCCTTGGAACATCGGGTGACACGTTGTCATGGAGAAGAAACCCTTGGTAAACACTTTGGGTCTCTCTTGATGGTGCTGGGGGGTCCTTTTTTCTGCAACCTTTGGAACTTTCTGGTAATCACCTGTCCCCTTGTGTCTGTCTACCTTCGCGGTGCTGGTCAAAAGGCACATGTCCCCGTCTGGTGTCACCCCCCAGGCTTTGGACACCCACAGAGGTTTAACCGGCCAACGTGACCCACCCATACAGCACCCCAGACCCAGCACGTCACCGCCTTGCACCTTAAACAGACCCAAGTTCTATTTCGCATAAACTGCTTATGTTTCCAGCGAGATTGATGCTGTTAATATTAGCTTTCAAAATGACAGATTAACATCACCAGTTAATCAGAGCTATTAGCGGATAGATATCTGTAATTCGATCACCGGAGTAATTTCTTTTCCAATAATGTGATTTACAAATGCAAGTGATTAAGTAATTAGCTTACATCTCCATAGATTACCGGTCCTCCCAGCCTCCGCCTGGAGATTAACCCCGGGTAATTAGAGGGTGTGCGCTGGTAAGCTGTGCCCTGAGAGCTGGGAGTCACCTTCCCCGAGTGCCCTCTGCACACAAGCAAAGCCAACGTGCATGAGGGGCCCCCCTTGGAAAGGGCATGGGCCCTGAAGTTTCCCTTGGAGAGCACACGGCCCCGAAGGTCCCCTTGGAAAGGGCACAGGTCCCGAAGGTCCCCTTGGAGAGGGCACAGGTCCCAAAGTTCCCCTTCGAGAGCACACAGGCCCCGAAGGTCCCTTGGAAAGGGCATGGGCCCTGAAGGTCCCTTTGGAGAGCTCACGGGCCCCGAAGGTCCCCTTGGAAAGGGCACGGGCCCCGAAGGTCCCCTTGGAAAGGGCACGGGCCCCGAAGGTCCCTTTGGAGAGCTCATGGGTCCCGAAGATCCCCTTGGAAAGGGCACGGGCCCCGAAGGTCCCTTTGGAGAGCTCATGGGTCCCGAAGGTCCCCTTGGAAAGGGCATGGCCCCTGAAGGTCCCTTTGGAAAGCTCACGGGCCCTGAAGTCCCCTTGGAAAGGGCACGGGCCCTGAAGGTCCCTTTGGAGAGCTCACGGGCCCCGAAGTCCCCTTGGAAAGGGCACGGGCCTGAAGTTCTCTTTGGAGAGCTCACGAGCCCCAAAGGTCCCCTTGGAAAGGGCATGGCCCCTGAAGGTCCCTTTGGAAAGCTCACGGGCCCTGAAGTCCCCTTGGAAAGGGCACGGGCCCTGAAGGTCCCTTTGGAGAGCTCACGGGCCCCGAAGTCCCCTTGGAAAGGGCACGGGCCTGAAGTTCTCTTTGGAGAGCTCACGAGCCCCAAAGGTCCCCTTGGAAAGGGCATGGCCCCTGAAGGTCCCTTTGGAAAGCTCACGGGCCCTGAAGTCCCCTTGGAAAGGGCACGGGCCCTGAAGGTCCCTTTGGAGAGCTCACGGGCCCCGAAGTCCCCTTGGAAAGGGCACGGGCCTGAAGTTCCCTTTGGAGAGCTCATGAGCCCCAAGGGTCCCCTTGGAAAGGGCACGGGCCCTGAAGGTCCCTTTGGAGAGCTCACAGGTCCCGAAGGTCCCCTTGGAAAGGGCACGGGCCCCGAAGGTCCCCTTGGAAAGGGCACGGGCCCGAAGGTCCCCTTGGAGAGCACACACGACCCAAAGGTCCCCTTGGAAAGGGCACAGGTCCTGAAAGTCCCTGACTCAGTGCTGGAGACAGACTCCCAGGGCCACTCGCCAGTGCTCGCCTTTGTGCCGCCCCTCAGTTCTGTGTCTTGTGTGGCAAGGTGAGAACTGCCTGCAGAAAACCTGGGAAAGTCGGAAGATGGGTTACAATGCCGCCCAAGAGGGAAGAGGAAAATCCAGAGAAACATGTCCCCTGAGGAAAGGGCGGCAGGGAGGACCCGTCCTAGCGCTCCCCAGGCGGGCGCCCCTCGGGGCCCTGTGCCTCCAGGCGCACTGAGATAGATCCGCGCATGCGCACGGGGAAGGACCCGGCTGACCATGACCCTGGGGTCCTGGGTGACGCGCTTTAGTGCGTGTGGTGGATTTTTTAAAAAAATGTTAATTTATTTTTGAGGGGAGGGGCAGAGAGAGGGAGAGAGGGCGTCCCAACCAGGCTCTGAGCTGTGAGCACAGACCCGGAGGCGGGGCTCGAACCCACGAACCGTGAGATCGCGACCTGAGCCCCAGCCCAGGGCTTCACCGACTGAGCCCCCCAGATGCCCCTGGAGGGCGTTTAAACGCAAGGACTGAGACAAAGCCACACCCCCTGCCCGATGGCAATGCCCCCAACCCAGCCTCCAAGATGGGCCCCCCCACTTGTGTGTGTGTGTGTGTGTGGGGGGGGGGGTTATGTCGTCCCACAGCCCCGCTCACCTCTGAGTCGGAGAACGTGGCCGATTCGGGGATGACCGGTGAACGTGGTCACGGGGATGCCGCCCGGGACGCTGGTTCTCGCATTCTTTTTTTGCTTCCTTCTTTTTAAAAAAAAATTTCCACTTTACTTATTTATTTTGAAAGACCGATAAAGCAGACTTGAGACAAAAAGAGAGAGAGAGAGAGAGAGAGAGAGAGAGAGAGAGAGAGAGAATCCCCAGCAGGCTCCGCGATGCGAGCGCAGAGCTGGACGCGGGGCTCGAACCCACGAACCGTGAGATCGCGACCTGAGCGCACTCGGACGCTTCACCGACTGAGCCCCCCAGGCGTCCCGCCCTTCTCAGATTCCGCACCTCAAGGGCGTTTGCGTGTGGGTGGTGTAGACGCGGGTTGGAAGCAACTGACCCAGCGTGTGTCAGGCCTGTGCAGACAGAGCCCGTGGGATGTGGTTATGGCGACACAGAGAGAGAGAGAGAGAGATGGCGACACAGGGACGCAGGGGGGCCAGGGCGCAGGCTCCTCTGCGGGGACGCCCGAGGAACGGGGCAGGGGGGGGGGGGGCGAGCTCCAACGGTCGCCCTGCAGGGAGGCCCCCGGGGCAGGGAACCGGCTGCTACGAGCTGACAGCTCCCCGGGACCCCAGGCACCAGCGCCCCCATTTCAGCGTCTCCCGGAAAGCTCAGAAAGCGGTCGAAACCGGACCGCATCCGAACAGAAGCCAGCTCCGCTCCTCCTGGCCCCCCCGGGGCACCCGGGGCTCGCGGCAGCCGGGACGGGCCGTCCCCCGGCGAGTGACGGGCGGCCGGTCCGCGCGCGTCGCTCCGGTCACCTGGCCCGCGCGGCCCCCGCGGCCGCCGATTAGTATGGGCCTCCGCGAGCATCCCGAGAGCTGGTCCCCGAGTGGCTGACGGGCTCCTCCGGTTGCCCTGGCAACCGCCTCCCAGCCGGCTGGGCTCCGCCCCGCCTGCTGCTGAGGTAACGTGCGGGGACGCACGCGGGCCAGGGCGCGCCTCACCTGTCAACGCGGCGGCAGGGCCGTTTGATCACGCCAGCCGCCCGGCCCGCCCGGACCGATCACTCGCTGATCACAGGACCCTGCGAACGCAGGCAGCTCCGCGGGTCCTGGGGGACCCCAGCCCCGAGATCCGCCGCTTAGGAGCTGGGTTTCATCTCGCCAGCGCGCGGCTCGCGTTGTGTCTTGTGCCAGGAATGACACGGCGATTTGCGTCCGGGACGCGAGCGGCTCCTGAGGGGTCCGTGTGACAGGACCTGAGCGATGGCGCTCTCTCTGTGCCCGCGTCCCCGAGTCTCTGAGGAAAGGGGTCGTGTAAGCGCCCCTGTCGTACGTGGGCTCAGTCCTGCCCTCCCCAAATTTGCGTGTTGGTGCCCCAACCTTCAGACTGTCGCTGAGAACAACGAGGTCAGAAGGCTGGGCTCCCCGATCCCGTAGGAATGGGGTCCTTAAAACACGGGACCAAACACAGACATGCACACAAGGACACCCAACAGAGGACACAGGACAAGGCGGGAGCTACAGGCCCAGGAGAGGGGTCAGGAGCAACGAGGCTCAGCCCCTCCTGGACCTCAGACCCCCAGCCTCACCCTCCCTGGATCTCACACCTCCACCCTCGACCCTGCATGGACCTCATACCCCCAAGCTCAGCCCCTCCTGGATGTCAGACCCCCAGGCTCAGCCCTACCCAGACCTCAGACCCCCAAGCTCAGCCCCTCCTGTACCTCAGACCCCCAGCCTCGGCCCTGCCTGGATCTCAGACCCCCAGTGTCAGCCCTGCATGGATCTCAGACCCTTAAACTCAGCCCCTCCTGGACATCAGACCCCCAGCCTCAGCCCCTCCTGGATCTCAGACTCCCAGCCTCAACCCTGCCTGGACCTCAGACCCGCAGACTCAGCCCTGCATGGACCTCAGACCCCCAGCCTCAGGTCTGCCTGGATGTCAGAATCCCAGTCTCAGCCCCATCTGGATCTCAGACCCCCAAACTCAGCCCTACCCAGACCTCAGACCCCCAAGCTCAGCCCCTCCTGTACCTCAGACCCCCAGCCTCGGCCCTGCCTGGATCTCAGACCCCCAGCGTCAGCCCTGCATGGATCTCAGACCCTTAAACTCAGCCCCTCCTGGACATCAGACCCCCAGCCTCAGCCCCTCCTGGATCTCAGACTCCCAGCCTCAGCCCTGCCTGGATCTCAGCCTCCCAGCCTCAGCCCTGCCTGGATCTCAGACCCCCAGCCTCGGCCCAGCCTAGACCTCAAACTCCCGGACCAGCCGGGGTTTCAGACTCCTGGCTTTGGCCCCGCCTGGATCTCAGAGGCCCTGCCTGGATCTCAGACCACAGGATCAGCCCTGCTTGGATCCAACTCCCAGCCTCTGCCCTGCCTGGACCTCAGACCCTGAGCCTTGGCCCTGCTTGGATATTAGACCCCCAGCCTTGGCCTTGCCTGGACCTCAGACTCCCAGCCTCAGCCTGCCTGGATCTGATACTCCGAGCCTCTAGCCCTGCCTGGATCCAACTCCTAGCCTCGGCCCTGACTGGATTTCAGACTCCCAGCCTCAACCCCTCTTGGATCTCAGACTCCCAGGCTCGGCCCAGCCTGGATGTCAGACTCCCAGCTTCAGCCCCTCCTGGACTTCAGACCCCCAGCCTCAGCCCTGCCTGGATCTCAGACTCCTGGGCTATTTGTTAGAGCCACTCAAGCAAAGTCTTACAGCCCCAAATCCTTGGATGGGATTGAGGACATGTAAAGTCAGACTGAATGTGCCTTGTGTGAGGGGGTCCGGTTCTCAGTTCCCCGGGGATTGTAGTCCATGCTGGTGAGGCTGGGTACCAGCCAGTGGGCGAGCGGCACCCCCAGGATGTCCCCCTCAGCCCCACCCATCTACGTCCAGAGCAGTGGCTCCCATGTGCAGCTGGACGGGCACGGTCCCTGTGTCTCCGGGTCCTTATTTCCCGGACACGGAACGCTCTGCCTCCCCGTCAGACGCACGGTGGGTTAAGTCATTGGCCATCAAGGGGCGTCTGGGGGGCTCAGTCGGGTCAGCGTCTGACTCTTGATTTCAGCTCAAGTCACCATCTCACGGTTTGTGAGTTCGAGCCCCGCATCAGGCTCTGTGCTGACAGTGGTGAGCCTGCCCGGGGCTCTCTCTCTCTCTGTCCGTCTGTCTGCCCTCTCCCCCATTCTCTCTGTCTGTTTCTCAAAATACAATAGATAAACTTAAGAAAAAAATGAGTGGCCATCTGTCAGGGCGGGACCTCCGGTCGCAGGGTCTGTTCCCTCGGCCTCCGGCTTCTGTCTCGTGGGATTCCCAGACGTCACCGGTTCACGTAACGAAAGACACGTCGTGCCCCTTAAGACGTAGGACATCCGCTCAGATGCTCGGTCCCAGGAATGGGGAAACAGCGAACCTCTGTTTCTAGGGCAACAGCACGCCGACTGTCCAGCCCCGTGATGCGCTTGGTGACCCAGAAGCCTGTTCTGCAGCTGCCATCTTGGGGGGGGTTTCCTCAGCCCCCCTGCATTTCGCCCTATTGCTGGCTTGTCCAGCTGTGGGCTCCTAGAGCGAGCAAGGGTGTGGGCTTGGCTTGGGGCACCTGGGGCCCCCGGGGGACGGGGTTCCTGTGCTTGAACCCAAAGCGCACTCACACATGCAGAGTTTTACAAGCACATTCCCCACCCCGGGCAGCGAGCATTCCACCCACGGCTCGGTCTCACTTCTAATCTCCAACATTCCGTCCCATAAAACGCGAATCCCACAGACAACAGAGGCTCACATTCCATCCGGAGGTACACGGGCTTTTTTTTTTTTTTCAATACCCCCGCCTTTCCGCTTATGATTGAGGGAGTCTGCTGCTCATTGCACGCTGGGAAATACTCCGCATTTCTGTTTCTAGGGGTGGGGACGCACGTAAGAGCAGCTCGGTCCGTGCAGAAAACCCGCCTCGTCACCCGCCGGGATCCTCGGCCCCTCGTGGGCAGAGATGCTGTGACACAGCCCTCAAGGTACACGTGGGCGTCCGTCCCCCGCAGGAGGTGCTGATTCCCGAGACTGAGTTCTTCCTGCCCCCCCCCCCCGGCCCCCCCACATACCCTGTGCCACGGGTTCCATCCGCCGTGCCACGGGACCTCGCTATAAATCGGCCTGTTGTTAAGTCAACGACCCGCGAGTTCCTGTTTTCACACGCTTCCGGGGGCTGAGTCACCCCAATAAAACCCCGTTGCCAAAGGACGGAGCGGGGATTGGCGGATTCCGGGGCTTTACGGCCCTGCCAGCAGGCGCACTGTGTGGGCTGAGGGAGCCACGCCGCATCTCGCTGGTCCACGTGGCACCTGGCCACGGCACTGGGCCGCCCAGCGCTCTACCTCCCTCAAAGCGCTGCCGTGGGCGGGCACTAATTTGAGCCACTGAAGCCCCCTCCCCGCCCTCACCCTCGGCCGGTTCCGAGCGCCCGCGGCCAGCGCGAGTCCGGCCCAGACCTTGGTGCTGTTGGCCCAGACTCAGAAGGGTATCCGACCCCATGGCCGTTGGACCGCGTGTCGGCCGTCCCGTCGGAGAATCTGCCCGTGCCCACTGGCTGCAAAGCCTTCTCCTTGGGGACGTCCAACACTGGACCTTCCATCACCAGGCAGACCTTCACGTGACGCGGGCCCTTAGGACACTCTTAGCGTCTCCGAGAGCGGGCGGCTGCCTTTGGAAAGGCGTCCCCACGAAGTCACATCCACAGAGCGTCACCATCAAAAGGTGCATAGTCTCGCTTTTTGGTTAATGTTCATTTATTTTCGAGACAGAGAGAGACAGAGCGTGAGCAGGGGAGGGGCAGAGAGAGAGGGAGACACAGAATCCGAAGCGGGCTCCAGGCTCCGAGCTGTCAGCACAGAGCCCGACACGGGGTTTAAACTCATGGACCGCGAGGTCGTGACCTGAGCCGAAGTTGGATGCTGAAATGACTGAGCCCCCCAGGTGCCCCTAAAAAAATTCTTTTTTTTTGCCCCTAAAATTTTTTTAATGTTTATGTATTTTTCAGAGACAGAGAGAGAGAGAGAGAGAGAGAGAGAGAGAGACAGAGCGTGAGCAGGGGAGGGGCAGAGAGAGAAAGAGGGAGACACAGAATCCGAAGCAGGGTCCAGGCTCCAAGCTGTCAGCACAGAGCCCGACCTGGGGCTTGAACCCACGAACCTCGAGATCATGACCTGAGCCAAAGTTGGATGCTGAAATGACTGAGCCCCCCAGGCGCCCCTAAAAAAATTCTTTTGTTTTGCCCCTAAAATTTTTTTAATGTTTATTTATTTTTGAGAGACAGAGAAAGAGAGAGACAGAGCACGAGCAGGGGAGGGGCAGAGAGAGAAAGAAGGAGACACAGAATCCGAAGCAGGGTCCAGGCTCCCAGCTGTCAGCACAGAGCCCGACCTGGGGCTTGAACCCACGAACCTCGAGATCATGACGTGAGCCGAAGTTGGATGCTGAAATGACTGAGCCCCCCAGGCGCCCCTAAAAAAATTCTTTTGTTTTGCCCCTAAAATTTTTTTAATGTTTATGTATTTTTGAGAGAGACAGAGAGAGAGAGAGAGAGCACCAGCAGGGAAGGGGCACAGAGAGGGAGACACAGAATCCAAAGCAGGCTCCAGGCTCCGAGCTGTCGGCACAGAGCCCAACGTGGGACCCGAAACCCACGAACCGCGAGATCAAGACCTGAGCCAAAGTCGGACGCTTAACTGACGGAGCCTCCCAGGCGCCCCTAGAGTGGACTTTTTGTTTTTGTTTGCATAATTTCCACGTTTGCGATGGGAGAATGTTTTTGATTGGCGGGGCCACTCGTCAGCCTACACTGTCTACGGTGATCATCACTGTCAACATGTGCACAGACCTGGTTCTTAAGCTGAGAAGTGGCCTTGGGATGCACGTGGCCTCGCAAAGCGCACAGGGGGTGGTTTCTTCGACTTAGAAGCACAAGTGTCCTTCCTCCCGGGCGGGAAGGGGTGCCCTCCCAACAGGTCGGGGTCCTCGGAGGAGGGAGAACCAGGGGATTTCGTACCACTGCCCTCACCGGGCAGGATGTGAGCGTCACAAAGATTGTGGCATGCACGCTCTTCCTCTGGCAGGTGGGCACATCCAGATCACGAATGCTTCTTGCAGGACTCCGGAGGAAACCCAAAAATGTGGACGAGAGCCTCCAAGAGGGGGGTTATGCAGGCACGGCCAGTTCGCGGGTCCACAGGACACAGGAAGAGGCTCCTGAGCTCACAGAACCAAGAGGAGGTGATGCCATCCGGACCCTGTGGGTGAGACCACGTGAGGCAGAGTCCATCCGGGAGATGATAATGTGGGGGTTGATCAGACGTGCCCTGAACTCCCCTCCATTTTGATTTCATCATTTCATTTCATTTCATTTCATTTCAATTCATTTTCATTTCACTTCATGGAAGGTTCATACTCAGCACAGAGCCCAACACAGAGCTCATACTCATGACCCCAACATCAAGACCTGAGCTGAGACCACGAGTTGGACGTTCAACCAACTGAGCTACCCAGGCACCCCTGAATTCCCCTTTATTGGCAAGAGCCCTCACATCTGCTTCTCCGGCATTTTTTTTAAAGCGTCCATACATTCAGGTGACTTTAGGCACATTTCTCATTGGTACGAAGGATACAAGATGCATTTCATAAGGGTCCTGCCCCGACAGAGGCATTTGTCTCCGGGAAGGAAATAAGATAAATTACTACTGTTTCTGGTTCTGATGTAAACAAAATTATGTGCTATGGTGCACATCTACTGTTGCACTCCCAGTCTGGTATTGTCTTATGAAAAAATACTTCTTTCCCCCTGACTCTGGTTATTAAAAAAATTTGGGGGATATGGAAGGAACAAAGATTACCACCTGGTTGTGATAATCACTCATAGCTTTTGTATTTCTTCTAGGATTTGCCCTGTGGGTATAAGCCATGACCATGTGCATGATCTTACCATGATGTCTCATAGGTTGCTTTTTCCACCCTTCTCTATTGTTGAAGCCTATTTTTATAATCCCCCTAAATTATCCCAGGAAAACAGCATTCTTGAACACACACGTTCATAGCGGCAATATTCACAGCGGACAAGAGGTAGAAACCCATGTGTGCATCAACGAAGGAATGGACGGAGAATCTGGTCCATGCACACAGTGGAATATAACTCAGCCTTGAAAAGGAAGGACATTCTGCACCTGCTACCATGTGCATGGACCTTGGGGACGTGATGCTCAGTGACATGCACCAGGCACAGAAGGACAGATCCTGTGTGATTCCACGTATATGGCGTCCCTAGAGGAGTAGCATCCATACAGACAAAGTGTACATGGGGAAGCCAGGGTCTGGGGCTGCGACTGGGGAATTAGTGTTTCATGGGGGACAGAGCTTCAGTTTAGGAAGATGGAAAGTCCTGGACATGGATGTTAGGGATGGTTGCACAGCAATGTGAATGTGCTCGATGCCCCTGAGCTGTGCACTTAAAAATGGGCAAAATGGTGAATTTTATGCTGTGTATGTTTTATCAGAATAAAGAACTAAATCGGCATCCCAGTGAAACCACCGTGGAGAAGGGTACACAATGCAAAGCTGAGTAGAAGAGCCCATGGTTGATTGTTGGGGGGCTGGGCACAGCCTGCAGTCCCAAACCTGTCAGAGTTCCCTTCCAGGCTGAAGGCATATTGCAAGGGACTCCTTGGGACAGAATCCAAGTTAAAGAACCAGAGGGATATTAGACACAGAGAAGAATGTCCTGGTAAAAGCAAGGGAGGGGACCTTGTATAAATGGATGAGGCAGTGGCTCCTGAAGGGTATAAGGTCTTCTTCTGGGACACACCACAATAAGAGAGACATAGGGTGGGGATTGGTGAGTCCTCCTCCCCTGACATCACAGCGTAAAGCCAAATGTGCTGTGTATGTTGTAAAGACACAGGAAAGAGTATTAAATCACAAAATTGTCACTAGTATGGATGAACATCAGGGTAAAGGAAATGGACATCTGGTATACCTCAAATCTACTGAAAAAGGTCCTAAACGCATAGGAAAATGGAAACGGGACATCTGGTATACCTCAAATCTACTGAAAAGGGTCCTAAACACATAGGAAAATGGAAACGGGACATCTGGTATACCTCAAATCTACTGAAAAAGGTCCTAAACACATAGGAAAATGGAAACGGGACATCTGGTATACCCCCGCAACATCTCATAGACAAGCAGCCTCAGCGACACGAGCCCTCCACCACATGCGATAGATTGGTACGTTGGAATATTATTCAGCCTTAAACAGGAAGGGAACGTGCTCTACGTGCCAACACGAATGAACCTGGAAAGCATCACGCTTCATGAAATCAGCTAGTCACGGAAGGACAAATCCTGCATGATTCCACTTTACGGCGAGATGCTAATCCACAAGCAGAAAGTCTCAATTACACAAATTGCAGATGAATAATATCTAGACATCTGCTATACATCATTGTCCTTATGGTTAATTACACCATATTGTACCCTTAAAATTCTTTCAAGAGGGTTAGATGCCAGTTAAGTGTTCCTACTGCAATAAAAAAAATATTACGGTTTTATGACCCTTTCCCCCCTTAAATCTATATTAAAAACAGTTTCATGTGTTTGAAACAAGAAAAGAAAACTGGAGAATGTGCTTTGAAAATAGCAATCATTTTACTGTGACCCTGGTGGAGGCGAATGACTGATTTATGGGTCAGAACTGCTACGAGGGGAGGGACAAGGGTCAATGGACTGAGGAACTCACCTGTCTTGTCTGGGGAAAAGGCACCATTGGGACTTTTCCTCTCTCCTCGAACTTCGGTAGAATTTTGCAGGATACTGTTATCTGTCTTTACCTGTAAAGATCCTCTCTTTATTTTAAAGTGTTCATATTTCCTTATCACGGGTTTCTTTTTCGATTGCATTCACTTTGTTTAGAATCATTGCATTAGAATGTTTCTTGTCCCAGTAACTAAGTTTTTGCAGCCCCCTCCCCTAAATTTTCTGCCCCTACCACATGCCTCAGCCTAGCCCCAGCCCCGTGAGTGATGACCCAACCTGGGAGTGTCCTGGCCAGAAAAACCAACCCAGGCCATCCACCGGCATTTCACAGTGGGTGTCCCCGTGTGCTACTGCGGCCAGTGTCCGTGGGCCCGTTACTCTAGCTGCGGAGAGGATCCGTCGGAATTCATTTGACATTGAACGCTCGATCCTAATCAGATATCCGGATAGCTAAAGTAATGGACAGAGTCCGGCCTAAAAATCGATTCGTCAGATAACTTATGAACCTATTAATTGCTTGTTAGGCAATCTATCATGTTGTCCCGGGATCGGCGAGTGACGTAGGCTATTTTTCTAATGAACAAGCCAACACTCTAAAGATTTCAATTTACGCTTGATAAGTGAGTGAGTTACGAGACCCTCGCTCTCTATTAATGAGCTCAGTGGATCATTACGGCCCAGGAAATATTAGAAACATGCTCCGCTAATTTGCTTCACTGTGGAGAAAACAGAGGCCAATGAAGGCGGAGTTAAAATCCAGCATGTTTCCTGAGACAGCGTGCTCGCCTGTGCGGACCTGTGGGGAACACTGTGCCGACTGTCCCTCAGGGCGAGCGGCACAGGTAGACGGGGTTCCTGTAGCAAAAGTGGAGACACCGGGATTAAGTTTTCAGAGCAAATACTTGGGGGCAAATTCAGGGTCTCCAGGAGGGGTACAAGGGTCTCCTGAAATGACGCTCTATGCCCTCAAGGTAGGCAATATCTTACAAAAGAGCTGGGGAACCTCACGGTGCGCACACAGGTTGCGCGAGATGAAAGAGATTTTCTACCTACTTTTGTTTGTCAGATTGTGCACATCAAAGCTGAACGATGCCCTTTGCTCTTTGTGCCGTCTTCCCAGGAACTTGTGGTTTCACAGTTGGGATCGCGCCAGGCTTCCGGGATGCTGCCGAACGAGCCTTGTCTCACTGAAGGGAAGCAAGGCATGACCTACAAGAGGCTGGTCCTGTAGGATCCGTACCAACTCAATTGGCAACCGCAGGTCCCGGGGGGGTGATGCCCGGTCCTGCCCCAGCCGCTGCACCCCTCGGGGGGTTGAGGCGAGACCCGGGGCTCACGTTCACGCTCACCCTGACGTCGGCTCCGAGGGCCCCAGGCTACGCCAGATGGCACCAACAACACAGCTACCCCAGAGCACAGCCCTCTCCAAAGGCCTCCCTGCAAATAAAGACCAGATGTCGCACACTCTTTATCTTAACAAACGCAGATTCCGATTAACCCAGAATTTGTACTCCTCTAGAATTAGTTTGATTTAGGTCTGTCTCAACAACTAAGCCAAGGGGGTGGGGGAAAGAAGTTTAAAAATTATATGCAGAGGAAAAGACGGGAGAAAACAATTTGGAACACATGGTGCAGCCTTATTTGTACAGCAGACAGAAACATCCATTAGAATTACGTTGATTTAGCAGACCGTCGGCGACCCTTTGAAAGACGTCAGTGATGGCTGCCTTGCGCTCGGGGTCCACTGTCTGCCATTCCTCCCTCCCCCCACCCCCGGCTCTCGACGTGTAGCGATGGATTTGTCACTGTGCGGGCCAGTCATTCCCGCCCCCTGAGCTTGGGAGCAGAGAGCACGACCAAAGTCTGTGGAATCCGAGGAGAACCTTGAGTACGAGAACACGTCCACCCGGAGGAAATGGTAGAATGCGGAAACAGTAAGCGTCCCCGGTGACTCGCGTAGATACAGACATTCTTGGACAGGATCCTCAGTCATTAAAGCTTTTCTGGAAGAATTTGGAATGCAAGGAAGCAGAATCATGGCATCACCTATCCCCCCCACCCCCGCCTCCCCACCACCCCTCCCCACCTCCGTCCCGGACACGGGAGAATTTTTACTTCTGGGAAGGGAAGGCACACGCTGAAAATTACCGATTACAAGTGGCCCCTACATTTTGGGGCTGGAAACACCCAACGCGGCTTTCTTGAATCACACGAGGTGATGTCGCGGGATTTGGTGGGCCAGATACTTGCCCACGCTTCCTGGATGCTTGGGCCCCCCCCCCTGGTGTCAGGACACGAAGAGAAAGGGAACGTTTGACCAGGAAGATTAGCAAAACAAAAGAAGACAAAAACCCAAACGTCTCACGATGAGGTGAAACGTCACACATACCTGGGTGCCTCATGGTGCATGTTTCGGGTAAGGAGCAGTAAGCCAGATCCTACCCTCGTGCCATTTCTCACTTTGTAGTGAATTTCATTTAAACTCTGAACCTTTTGATAGGTCATTATAGGCAGGAAGCCAAGCACATATGAATTTTATATTTATGGTCCGTACCAAGGTCACCCTTGAAAATTCCAAAAACCGCCTTCAGAACGACGTTTCTATTTTAATTGCCTTTCCCCCTGCCTCTGGTAGGGCACGGCCAGCTGAAAGAAGAAGGAGGAGGAGGAGGAGAAAGAAGAAAGAAGAAACACAAAATAGAACAGAACGGATGTTTTCCAGGACACATGAGGACTCTGGCAGCATCCTGGGCATCCCCCACTGCCATGACCACAGACACAACGTGGCAGGACAGTCAGCCTGGATGAGGAAGTTAATTTTCCTCCCTTCAACCTTCTTTGAAAAAATGATGTGTTCAGGTACTTCACTGAAGCACACCTCACTGTTCGTGGAAATCGTGTCACTATGAGTCTCCACAGGCATACAGGTAGGAACACCATATCCACATCTCGCAAGAACAGGGTCCGCCGGGTGCTGGATGGAGTTTCCTGATGGCTCTCCTTCCAGCGCGTCTGGGGGGACTTTCCTGCTCCCCTTCTCCCTTCCCCTTGGTCTGCTTATGTTTCCTTGTTGCCTCCATACCCTCCTCTCCCACCGCCATTTTGGTCCTTTGAAAGTCAGACCGTTATGTTCTCCTTCTTGGCACCCTATTCTAGCATGGTGAGTAGACCGTGCCTTCACCATCAATGGGTGCTTGTGGAATTTATCTTCTGCCCGTGAGTCCAGGAAACCTTTGCCGATAACCCTCCCGTCCATGGCGGAAGCTCAAATGCCAACTATAACGGCCTTGACTTCAGGTCAGGGCAAGACCTTGCTCCCAGAGATCCAACGTGTGTTTGCTGAACACCTTGGAACGTGCTGTTCTCCTTCTTCTGGTGCTTGGGTCCATCTAGGAAGATGTGGGAAGGAAGGCATCATTGGGGACTCTGCCCGTTGCTTCAGAAGGATGCGGCCACGTGGATTCAGACTTGCTGTTTCTGGGGATGGCTTTGTGCACACATACGCCTCATTCTCCACATCCAGTTCCCCCCTGGAGACTGCCATCTGGGGTCACGGGAGGTCTATCTCAGCATGGCAGCTGCCCGCATCTGCCTCTTCTGCCCACGTTCCCCTCTTCCAGGTATCAGGACCACCATTCTGCCTGGCTTCTGCCCTCCCACTGGCCCATACCAATCAGGCTTCAAACTCAGTCATGACTGGGTCAACCGTGCTCCGACGTGCAAACTCACGACTCGTTGCGATGGTAGAGTTTGTCATGTTTTTAAATTCCTACTTCTTTCATGTGTTCCAACTTAGTTGTGTCAAAAGTACAGAAGATTTTACACAACCGTCCATCGCTCTTTGGATGTCGGCTCTCACACGGTTTTGCGGTGTTCTTCTTGTCACTGTTTTTGTTTCGACTTCATAGTGCTTTGCACAGATTCGATTTGTGGATCCAGGATCAGGGAGGACGTTAAAAATTTTTTTTAATGTTTATCCATTTTTGAGAGACAGATAATTAGAGTGTGAGCAGGGGAGGGGCAGAGAGAGGGGGAGACACGGAATCCGAAGCAGCTCCCGGCTCTGAGTTGTCAGCACAGAGCCCGACGCGGGGCTTGAACTCACAAATTGTGCGATCGTGACCTGAGCTGAAGTCGGACGCTCAAGCAACTGAGCCCCCCCAGGTGCCCCTCAGGGAGGACATTTTTAACGCCTCTCGTTAGTCAACCAACTTCAGTGGGGTCGCATTGTCTTAAAGACCGTATTTCCATCGCGTTTTACCAAAGTCCAGCATTTTCTGTTGATTATTGGCCATTTGTGTCATGTTCTTTGGCTGTTTTTCTTTACTGGGGAACTTTATCGGTGATTTGAAACAGTCCTTTATGTATTAATGATGCTTTTGGTGTATAATGTATTTTCCGTATGTTTCCTCACATCCCCTTTAATTTTGTGTATATTTCGCGACACACAGAAGTCTTGATTTTTTTTTTTTTTTTATGGAATGAATTAGAAAAACCTCCTCTGTCACATCATAAAATCTTGGCATATTTCTTCATTGTCTGTCTATTCACGTGCCAGCCCCTTACTGCTTTCATTTATTATGTCTTTATAAAGGGTTTTATTGTCTGCTAATGTATGCTTTCTCTGTTCAGTCTTCTTCAGAAATGGCGACAGATTTTCACCACGTGATCCTTGCGGGAGCATGTTGAAATCACCGTACTCTTTGCAAACTTAAAAACCAAACAAAACAAATTCCTGGAAGAGTTAAGCCTATATTTAAATTTGGGAAATATCGATCTATTTATAATAGTAAACCCTTTACATTCAGGAAGGCAACACGCTTCTCCACTGAAATATTCTTTTATGTGTGTTAGCAAAGCTTTTCAGGGTCTCCTTTTCAAAAGCTCTGGTACGTTCCTTATAAAATTCACTCTCAGGCACTTTACATGTTGTTGCACTGATGGCATGACCCTTTAATATGTTTTTCATTTTGTATTTCCATCATATGTATGCTTTTTCTTGTTGCCAAGAAACTTTTTTTTTTCTTCAAAATAGTTTGCCCCGTTTACTGGCTCCTGGTTTCTATTTTCGTTTCATCCTTACTCAAGGAAATCTGTTCTCAGATCTCATAATTACTAGTTACTTATTTCCCTGCTGTCTAGAACCTAGCGATTTCACCAACAGTAATCCTAATTTTGTCTACTTTCCAAAAATCAGGCCCGGGGTTTGTCTTTTGTTCCTTGTCGTGACTTGAAAACTAGCGAGTTCTTTCTGTTTGTTTTTTAAGTAGGCTTCTCACCCAGCGCTAAGGCCAATGCTGGGCTTGAACTCATGACCCTGAGATCAAGACCTGAGTGGACATCAAGCATCAGATGCTGAACCGACTGAGCCACCCGGGCACCCCCCTGAATGGTCTTAACGCACCAATAGCCTGCTTCCTTCCATCAGTGTGAATTCTTCTGACATCTCAATTTTCAGGGTAGTCGGGAAGTTCATCTCTGTTTTAGGAGTCTCTTTTCTGGTGTTGTGCCTTTTGCAGTCTCTTGGCGATCATGCCTTTTTCCCTGTCTCCCTGGCACAGCCCTTCTGAACGCCTTCTCCCCACTGTCCTATCGGTCTCGTCCATCCCACCCCCCACCACCCAACTCACTGCCCCAAGCCAGCTCCCATCATGCTGTTGTCCTGCACAGGGCTGTGCTGTCTTCCAGACCCACCGCACCCCCTCAACCGTCTTGAGCCTCTGTTAGCTGGCCCCCAACTTGCTGTCCAGCCCTACCCAATATCACGTAGTGCAGGTCATGCTATTGTAACCCAAGATGGCACACCATTCCTACAAGTTGTGCCTGCCCACCTCCACCTTTCTTTCCCCCCCACCCCTCCCACTGGCAGATGCTGTGCTGCTGTATGCCCATGCTAACTCGTGTCATGCTGAGAGCACACTGTTTCACCATAGACAATCCTTCTGGTCCCAACGGATAAAGATGGCGGCCATCACCAAGCACATCCATGGAACAGCATTTGGTATCTACCAAACTCTTCCACACATGCCTCCCGTCAGGGAATCCACACTTGAAGGTGGGGAAACTGAGGCACAGAGAGACACTCCCCTGTGCCACCCTGCGGGCACTCTTCGGCTTCATGGGGTTGGAGGTCAGTACCCCAAGCAGTCAAGGATCCCTGGGTGGGACCAGGTGTCCATATCCAGTAAAACCTTCGATCGCAAGCAACTTGTTCTGCGAGTGTTCTACAAGGCGAGCAAACATTTCTAATAAATTTTAACGTGACAAAGGAGCAACGTCTTGCCACACGAGTCGTACGTGATGCCGAGTGTCACAGGATCACAACCGAGCCAATGGTCCTTCACATTCAATCTGTTACACAAGTGCTTTGGATTACAACCCTGTTTCTGGAATGAATAATGCTCACAAGCCAAGGTTTTACGGTATCTCAAAGATCCCAGGTGACCACGGTATGGGAGGAAAAGGCATGCTTTCAGGCTCTTGGAGTCCCTGCCTGGATCTCAAAGTTCCCCTCACAAGGACAGGTGAGCAGGACAGACGCACGCAGACTCCCAGAGCGAACGCTGATTGGGACTCGGGAGCCTTCGTAAGGAAATGTAGACACAGGTGCCTGATGCCTGGTTTGGTGAGGACAAGGTAGGCGGGTGGAGGGGTGCGTGGGGTGTGGGGCACACGGGGGAACCTAGCACAGCCTGCTTCTTGAGACTCTGTCTCTGTGACCCTCTGTCTTGGGGATAAGGGTCGTCCTCCCCTCTGAAAGCAGGGAAGGCACCTCCCACCTGGGAGGGAGGGCACCACCCATTTCGGGAAAGAGACGAGGTCAGGTGACCTTTCTGCCCCTCCTGCTGTCTCAAAATCCTTCAGCTTAACATATCCATTGTGCCACGGTGCCATATTTGGGATTGTCTGTCCCCAACCCCACCCCCCGCGTATTCTCTGTCACCCCATCAGGTGCTCTCACTGTGCTCCCCGCAAAGCCGATTACCTAGTAGACAATAAATACACACGAAGTTCAAGGACTCAGGGAACAACCAGAATCCTGCCTTCCTTTCCACTTAAACCTACACATCTTCCCGTCTGACACGCGCCTGAGACTATTTCCGTCTGTCAGCCTGGTCTTTCCGTGAGCCTCCCGGGCCCGGGGCCCTACACTCAGCACCAGGGATGTGCCTAAGTCCTGAGTCACAACTCTCTTTGCGCGATTAAAATGTCTACACATCGGAGCCCTCTCCGGTACTCAGCCCGTGTTTTCACTTGCACAGATGACAGAGGCCTCCAAGCACTGCTGAGCGCACGATGTTTTTCTCATTAACGGGCAGACTTTTCAAAAGGCCGAGCCCCGGAATCTGGGCTCTGCGTTTTCGCTGCACCTGCGAGGAAGCTGAGAGGTTCTTCAGACAGCGCGGTGGGAGACGCTGAAGAAACGCGGCCCGAGGAATCGGCATTCTCTGCAGGCTCGTTGGAACGGCTTGGGCTGGGGGTTCGCGGGGGGCTGCAGGGAAAACGCAACGTTTAAGAGCAGATGACTATCAAAGGCTTGTGGCTGAGCCCCATTGATATTAGTCAGGGATGTGCCCCGCGGAAGCTGCAGTCCGGACGGTGGCAGAGTGTGGGCCATTGCCGGCGTCTTGGGCGGCCAATTTCCCCCACCAGCGGGTGGCGCGGTGGGGTTCGCCCAGCCTGGGGTCCCCGGTGCCTTGGGATCCGGGATGCAGCAGACCCAGGACGTGCTCAGAGACACCCTGTCGGTAAGAGTGCCCAGTGAGTGTCTCCTTCCAGACGCCGGGGAGAGAGAAACCTGCCAGCCACGTGGGGCACCTCGTGGGGCCTCCAACTCACGCTGGGGCCTCTGCTGGGAACGCAGACCAGCCTGGAGGCAACAGCTCTGGGCCTGGGGGCTGTGCTGCAGGCTGGCAAACGGCCCGTGCAAGGGGCAGTTCCTGTGGAGAGGCTGGGCCCAGGCAAAAAGAGGCAGATTTGAATACGAAAAGCTTCCACACAAAAGGCCGGACCCCCTGCCCAGCTGGTCTCTACAGAATCCCCTGGTCTTTTTTGTTCTTCTCACAAAGCCCCTGGGCCCCTGGGGGCAGCCGGTGACCTCCTGAAGCCGCAGAGAGTCCTCAGGCTGCATTCGTGCAGAGCCCCACACACTTGATCAATTCAGTGCTTGTTTTTCCGTTAATGCTTCCCTGATGACCAGCGGGAGGCTGCCGTTGCGAGGGCACTTGGGTTGCTGTGAATGAGAATCGCACAGTTAGGGGAGGAGTGACAGCCAAAAATCAGAGCGGGTGATAAGAAAGGAGATCGCTCCTGCCAAAAGGAGAGCCAGGAGGCAAAGTGCTTGTCTGCTTCAGGGTTTTCAACACCAGGGCCAGAGCCACTGGGGGCTAAATGGCTTTGTGGGGTGGGACCCCCTGTGCACTGCAGGGTGGTGAGGACAGTCCCTGATCTCCACCCACCAGATGCCAGGAGCAACTCCCCACTTGTAATGACAGAAAATGTCCCCAGACATTGCAAAGTGTATCCTAGAGGACAATCACTCTGGCTGACAATCACTGCCATAGATAGATAAGTAGATAGATAGATGGATAGATAGATAGATAGATAGGTAGACAGATGGATAGATAGATGGATAGATGATAGATAGATACAATGATAGATGGATAGATAGATATACAGATGGATAGATGATAGATGGATAGATAGATAGATAGATAGATAGATATGATGGATGAATAAACAGACAGATAATAGACATAATGGATGGATGGATGGATGGATAGATAGATACATAGATACAATGATGGATAGACAGATACATAGATAGATATAAAGATGGATAGATAGATGATAGATGATAGATAGATACAATGGTAGATAGGTAGATAGATGGACAGATAGATATACAGATGGATAGATAGATAATAGATAGATACATAGATAGATATGATGGATGGATAGATGAATAGACAGGCAGATAATAGACATAATGGATGGATGGATGGATATATAGATACAATGATACATACATATATAGATATAAAGATCGATAGATAGATGGAAAGATAGATAGATAGATAGATAGATAGATAGATAGATAGATAGATATGATGGATGAATAAACAGACAGATAATAGACATAATGGATGGATGGATGGATAGATACATAGATACAATGATTGATAGATAGATAGATAGATAGATAGATAGATAGATAGATAGATATGATGGATGAATAAACAGACAGATAATAGACATAATGGATGGATGGATAGATAGATACATAGATACAATGATTGATAGATAGATAGATAGATAGATAGATAGATAGATAGATATGATGGATGAATAAACAGACAGATAATAGACATAATGGATGGATGGATGGATGGATAGATAGATACATAGATACAATGATGGATAGACAGATAGATAGATATAAAGATGGATAGATAGATGATAGATAGATGATAGATAGATACAATGGTAGATAGGTAGATACATGGACAGATAGATATACAGATGGATAGATAGATAATAGATAGATACATAGATAGATATGATGGATGGATAGATGAATAGACAGGCAGATAATAGACATAATGGATGGATGGATGGATATATAGATACAATGATACATACATATATAGATATAAAGATCGATAGATAGATGGAAAGATAGATAGATAGATAGATAGATAGATAGATAGATATGATGGATGGATGACTACACGGACAGACAGATAATAGACATAATGGACGGATGGATGGATGGATGGATGGATACATACATACATACATGTGATGGATGGATGATGGATGGATGGATAGATAGATGACAGTTTCTCATGGTCAGGGCTTCTCAGCCTCTGCACCACTGACACTTGGGGCTGGAGCACTCTCTGATGTGTGACGTCCTGTGCATCGCAGGTGCCGAACAGTGTCTCTGGTCTCCACCCACCACACGCCAGTTCTCCCCAGTCATGACACCTCAAAACGTCTCCGCACATTGCCAACTGCCCCCCGTTGCAGGATCGCTCCTGCCCGTACAGGCAAGGACCACTCATCTATCCCTACTACGCTTTGTGTAAAACCTGGGAGCAAGACTCCTCCCAGCCTGGGACCTTACAAATAGGTCTCCGGGCGAAGAGAGACACTTTAATCCGAGACAACACAGCCACTAACAAACTTTGGAAGGAAGCAGGTCTCCGTCTGGCAGAGATGTTTCTGTCCACAGGCATGAGAGCAAAATGCATTCTGTGCTGTGTGGGCCCCTCACCCGGGTCACGTAGTAAAATGGTCTCTGTGCTTGGTCACAAGGAAGCTGGCTCATTCCCTTTGCGGGAGGTGAATGCACGTGGCACAGGAGGGTCAGGGACATGGGGAATTCACTGCCTGTGTGCACGAGAACCCTCGGGGACCCACAGAGAACATAACCATGTCCTTAATTTTACTTACGACCCACAGACGATTGTAAGAAGTCCCTCTGTTGCAATAGACTATGGGAGCATTCAACTTGCTCAGACGGGTGCAGTAGGATATAGGGTGGTGAGTCTTCTGTCTTAAAGCACTTTCATGGACGTGGAAAGATTTCAAGGTGGTGCCTAGTCAGTTAGAAAATGCTGTCCATCTGCAACCTCGTCCTGTTCATGGGTCCCTGTCCTGACCAGCCTTGCATTCGTTTTCCTCAATCCATTAAAGGCCAAGAAATAAAGCAAAAAAAGTATCCCCCGGCCCAAGTTCTTGCAGCTGATGTCCATTCTTGGCCTCCCGTGTTTCATTGTTGTGAAGTGAAAATCCAAGCTGGCCCCCAGAGATGCAGAGTGTGATTCTCACCTTACGGTGTGGAGGCCATTTTATCGTTGGGAGCATCTCCTTGCATCCGTGGACAGAGGAAGCAGACCCTGGTGCATTCCTAAAGCGGGAATGAAAAGGACAAAAGCCTTCACACCTGTTGCCACATGGATGGGTTTTTGGAAACGTGATGCTGAGCGACAGAAGCCACACACACCACAGTCCACGTGGCGTGTGGTCCCGTCGATGTCACTAGTCAGAGCCTGTCTGGCTGTGGGGTCCACGTCGTGCCCTCTGCTGAGGCAAGACTCCGTCTTCTGGGTGATCCCGCCCCACGAGGGCAGCGGTGACGGTCGGTTTCCTTTTGGGGGGAACAGAAGGCAGGTAAGCTCAGAGAGAAAGGCTCTCGTGTACCTGTAGGTTGCCAGCTGCCTGCACCTGAAAATAATCAATCCTGCAAAGACACACATGCTGGGGCTGGGGCCACATCCAGAACTCTTATGAACCTGTTTCTGCGTGACATATTTCACTGCCCTTCCATGGATACAGGGTCTGTTTTCAGGGGCACGAGAATGTGCTGGAAACACATAGGGGTGGTGTTTCCAGACCATGGTGAATGTGCTGGCCGCCCCTGACTTATATAAACGGCTATGTATATATTGCGTGAATGTCACCCCGATTTTAAAAAGTGCATTAAACAATTAAAATCGGCCAACAGTTTAAAAATAAAAAACGTTCTTAAAAACTTAAAAAGCCAAACCAAGGGCGCCTGGGGGGCATAGTTGCTTAAGCGTCCACCTTCGGCTCAGGTCATGATCTCACAGTTTGTGGGTTCAACCCCCGTGTCAGGCTCTGTGCCGACAGCTCGGAGCCTGGAGCCTGCTTCAGATTCTGTGTTTCCCCCCCCCCCTCTCTCTCTCTCTCTCTCTGCCCTTCTCCTGCTCTGCTGTGTGTGCCTCTCTCTCTGTCTCTCACTCTCTCAAAAATAAATACACATTAAAATAAAAGGCAAAACCAAACAAACATGCAATTCCTTAAAGCATAGCACACAGTGGCACGGGTGCCGAGAGTACAAATGTGGCCCTCTGCTTGTGTTTGTAAATAAAGTTTTATTGGCACAGCTCTGCTGAGGAGCACACGGTGACCCCCGGTCTGGACCAGAAAAGCCTGGATGTCAGAGAGTAGCTGTCCCTGTAACTAGCAAGCCTGAATTTCAGAGTTGCCTCATTACTTTTAAGCCCCTGAAACTAAAAACTCTTTCATCCTGAAAAATCCTTGTTATCTGCACAAGAACGCAAGCTGCTTTTTCTTAATCTTCAGGGAGTCGAGCCCGCGGTAGATAAAAGGTAAAGTTGCATTGTCTTCCAGACTTGCTGATGAGTAGACGCAGGGAGGCCCAACCTCTGCCCACATTCTTAAGTGCTTCGAGGAGGAGAATCCACGGAGCTTC